>NC_092643.1:27924341-28248341 GCF_039555335.1 Amphiura filiformis
TGCACTAAAAATTAAAGGAAGTGTTATGTTTTTTGAGATTATGTCAATATGAAATAAAAAAGCATTTTTAATCTAAACCATTATGACGTGAATTCCAATTCACTAAATTCACTATCACGTTCTACAAAGAGTCAATATGTATTAAGGGAAGGGGGGCAAATAAGGGAAGGAAAACAATGGAGTGAAATAAATTTGCATATGCCACAGGTAATTTAGTAAAGTTATGACGAAGTTATACATCAAGAAAATTAATGAATCAAATTGTTATTTATTGTAAGTCGGTAATTAAATAAGTGAATATAAGTGACGAATTTGCCTGTGCATAATTAAAGATTGTGTTATTTAATTTTATTAATTAAGGTAATCAAATAAAGAGAATTATGTGGCCAGTCACATCAAATGGCTTCTGGATTTGAGATAATCAGCTGTATTTTGAGACATCGCTTGTTATACTTAAAATTGTGTAATTGAAAATAAAGCATTCCCCTTTTATCTTAATTTTTTCAAGCATGATTTCATTCATATGCTGAAAGGTTGTGACTGGTCACATGGTGAATTTGCATTATGCAAGAAATATTGTTATTTATCGCAAATAAGGTAATTGAGTACTGCACATAATAAAGGAACATAATTGATATTAATAATGAGAATTGTTTATAATATGGTATTCCTTTGTGTGTCTTTTTGTATTTATTTAAATAAATATATAGATTTTATAAATGAAAAGCTTATTTCCAAACCGTGTTTTAAAGTCCACAAGATTCACTTTGAAGAAAATCAGGAATTTTCTTTATGGCAATGAAAAAGAGTTCGATTTCTATAAAATTAGAGTGAAGTGAAGGTGACATACATGTATATAGGACCATAAAAACATGTTAAGTTAAAATCTAGAGACTTCTATTTTTTTTAATGCATTAATTTGTTTTAAAAATAGCATGGACTTAACACGTTTTGACACAAAACGCAATTTCCGGCATGGACTTAACACATTTTGACGCAAAACATAGTATCTGTAACACAGAACTAACCATATTTTTCTCAAACTAGTCTTAAAAGATAACAAATTTATTACAAACATACAAAATGTGATTCTCTTTACTATAAAATACAATTTTGCCTCAAAACACCTTGCATCTTGAACCCCTTCCTCCCGTCCATTTTGACCAAAATTCGACGTTTAAAATAGTTCAAAATTCAAAACTCAGTTGTATTGCATTTCTCAGAATTGAATAAACATCATTTCACTGACAATAAGTGATGACCTGAAATATCTACTTGTTTTATCACATTATCATAATTTCCCCTTCCCCCATGCTGCCACCCTAATCTCATATTGACAGTCGTTTTTTAAGTTTTTAAGTCTTAAGTTTTTTATACCTTTAACTTTAAAAATAATACCTTGAATTTAGTAGCACATTTTGATAATCATACAAAATAATAATATCAAAAACTAACTCTACCACCATCCTCTAACATTAATTCTACCATCACAACCTCTCCCTCTCCCCCTTCCCACCATGTTCATGTCTTTCTGGAGGTATCTATCAAATATTTAAGAAATCCCATACAAACTAGGCCCACTAATTAAATATAAAAAAACCCCAAAAACAACAACAACTTTTTATGCAGACCAAATTCAGGTATACAGGGTGTCCCAAAAAAAAGAGGCCCCTCACTGCGCCGTCCTTTTCTCCTATTTGTGAAAAGTTGATCAAATATATTTTGGTATGTAAAGACACCTTGAGTCGTTAGCTTTAATAAACCAAAACAATTATTTCAATCGGCTTACAACTTTTGAAGATATGCTCTTTTAAAGAAATGTACCCCCCTTTTTCACTCTGTCCACGGAGAAGGTTTCGCTACTTCAAAGATTGAAAAGAGTACACATACCATGCATGAATATCAAACATTCCTCAATGATAACTTTATAAAATAACTTTATTTATAGAATGGGCTTTACCGGTGGGTTTATGGGCAATGGATTTTGTTAATAGTGTCATTAATTTGTGGGTAAAATGGATGCCGAATGGGACTTCTTTTGCTTTACTTGCAATTACTTATTTTTTCTTGGTTATTTATGCCTTTTTGTTTTATTATGTTTCTTACTTTCTTACTTTGTTGTTTCTTGCTTTCTTTGTTTTTATTTACAACATAAGTCATTTCTCTTTTTAGGATAAAAGGTAGCCCTAAAAGGCTGTTTGGTTTGTCTTTAGTTCTTCTGAAGTGAGTTTACTGTGCTGCTCTGCCCTCTACCTGGTTGCCTCCTTGGCGAATGCAGGTTTCAGCCCTGGTCCTCATTGCATCAATTGCGTTGCGTACCATCCTTGTGCGCCGGATACTTGCGAATGCATTCAGTAATACGTTTGCGAAGATCTTGGATTTTGCCACAAAGGAAAAAAATCAAGTGGTGTGAGGTCTGGTGATCGTGCAGGCCACTCCACAGCATGAGCCATCCCAACCACTCTGTTTGCTATCCGTGGACAGAGTGAAAAACGGGTACTTTTATTCAAAAGGGCATATCTTCAAAAGTTGTGAGCCGATTGAAATAGTTGTTTTGGTTTATTAAAGCTAACGATTAAAGGTTTCTTTAAATACCAAAATATATTTAATCAACTTTTCAGAAATAGGAGAAAAAGAGGGCGCAATGAGGGGCCTCTTTTTTTGGGACACCCTGTACTAGTCTCAGGACCAAGCAAGAACGAAGACGCAAAGCAAGGTAGTGTTATCAATCATACTAAAAATATTGTATGGCCTTGGTGCATGCCTATGATGCAAATGCATAAATAGACAGTATACGGTTGAAATATAACAGCGAAATCAGCTTAGCAATTTTACGAAATGATTATGCCATCTATATCTTAAGGGATCTAAAATGAGCGTTTATTGCGTTTCGACAGTATTTTTTATGGGACATGAGAGCACCTCAGACCTATCGAATTGCATTCTGAATACGAAGCATGTCTTTCTGATATCAAATAATTTTCATTTTTTGAAAATCACAATATAATACAAATTTTATGACAAATGATAAAAATTTGATATTTTTCAAATTTTTGATATATAACAGTCCTCGAAGTAAATTATATAAATCTAATGACATATTCTTAAAGTGTATGTAGCAGGGAGGAAAAGCCGACGGTCAATTGAAAATTTTGACCTTTTATATTGAAGATATGGATTTTTTCCCAAAAGACCTAATTTTTTTGGTGTTTTGGGGAAAAAATCCATATTTTCAATACGAAAGGTCAAAATTTTCAATTGATCGTCGGCTTTTCATCCCACCTACATACACTTTAAGTATAAATCATCAGATTTATAAAGTTTACTTCAAGTACTGTTAAATATCAAAAATATCAATTTTAATGATTTGCCATAAAATGTGTATTAAATTGCGAATTTCAAAAATCAAAATTATTTGATATCAGAATGACATTCTTCGTATTCAGAATGCAATTCGATATGTCTGATGTGCTCTAATGTCCCACAATAAATACTGTCCAAACGTTCATACCCCAGCCCTTAATTAATCAATCAATTAATAAATTCAGAGTTTATCACTAGTCATTAGCAACCAAGAGACCCGGTGAATCGGATATGGAATGTCCATCTACAGCCATAAAATGTCCCACATTAAAGTCACATGTTTTAATTAATTAAACAAACTATATATTCATAATTACCATACCTTTTAATTATCAAAACGTATTTGAACAAACAAATTAGGTTCCGCCAGTTCGTATTATTTGGTTTCTATAACATCACAAGCAAATGCTAATACACCAAGTCTG
Organism: Amphiura filiformis; assembly: GCF_039555335.1. Classification (NCBI taxonomy): domain Eukaryota; kingdom Metazoa; phylum Echinodermata; class Ophiuroidea; order Amphilepidida; family Amphiuridae; genus Amphiura; species Amphiura filiformis. The sequence continues at coordinate 27,928,130 of NC_092643.1, forward strand.
ATTCCTGACGGTAGTGTCAGGACGCATTGCGATGATATAGGTTCTTACTCCTGAAAAAGAGAGACAGAATAATAGGTTTGCAATATCGCAACTTGAATTATGTATCATATAAAGAAATCTACTCATCATGATCCAGTGGTTCTTGCCGCATGGGACATTCCAAACAATAAGCCTGTTTTCATATCTGAATTTGGAGCGACTGAAGAGAAGAAGACGTTTCCTGATGATGTCGCCAATGAGACATCAGTTTCTTCTAATGGCAATGAGGATAACAACTTCTCAGGATACATCAAGTACATTGGAGGATCCGATATTAGTATGTTCAGGAGGTAAGAGTAATAATAATAATAATAATAATAATAATAATAATAATAATAATAATAATAATAATAATAATAATAATAATAATAATAATAATAATAATAATAATAACGGAGCGTATTTATACCGCGTAAAAATCAAAAAGATCTCAGGGCGCGAAAACAAAAAAGCAACAGACACACAGTGAAACACACATACCCTTAAGATTCAGGGAAAGCATGTTGGAAGAAATGAGTTTTAAGACTACATTTGAATTAAGCGAGAGAAGTGATATTGCGGATGGCGTTGGGAAGGGAATTCCAAGCTACAGGGGCAGCATAACGAAAGGAACGCCGACCGGAAGATGATACATTAACACGCGGGGTCCAGAGAAGTTTTTCAGATGATGAACAGAGGGAGCGCCGAGGAATATAAGTACAGAGAACCGAGCAAACACATATAATTTAAACTGAATTCGGAATTTCATTGGTACCCAACGAAGCTCATAAAGTATGGGGTGATATGATCATATTTACGTGTTTTTTTAACAATGAGCCGGGCGGCAGAGTTTTGGATTCTCTGGAGGCGAAGAATTTGATCGGAAGTGATACTATATAGTCAAAGCGAAACTTTACAGAAATCAAGGCGAGACGTGATAAGAGTCTAGAGAGTTAACAAGACACAACGTCGCTCTCTCAGACAAATAGTGTCTGGAGAGTAGTCCTGGAGAGCAGCGTTTACAACTTTGAAGTGATAACATAACAAAGCAGAACATTTTTTTAAGGAAAAGCAGATATTGTATATTTTTTACCCGTTTTTGTGTTTTCCTATTTTCCGATATAAATCAAATAAAAAGATTTCCGGTACTATAGAAGCATAGCAAGGGACAGCAGCAAATTAATGCACATAATTTATTTCATTACCTCATTTCCATTTTTGTACGCAAAGGGTAGTATTGTACGGCTCGTAACTGTGCTATCAAATTTCAGTGGATTAGGGGCAGTTCGCATTGCTTGAAGGTGTCTTTCAGAGTCACTGAACCTTACATAAGCCAGGAACAACTTACTTTGGATGACCATTCTTCTATTGTTGAAATATATAAAACACATCGTATATAGGATCAAAATTTATATCACAATTAGTTAAAGACACTTTAAAACATTATGTGAGTTTGGTTTGAGACAACCAGGATATCTAGTTTTTCCTAATCCAGGTTTATAGCTCAGTTACTGTACATTACACAGTGTACAGGATATATCAAAATTATTATTCTCCATCTGATTTTCAATTTTTATGAATATGTTGCTGACATTTGTTGGCAATATTCAAATTGCTAGGAATGTCAGGTGTAATAAAATAGTATGACATTTAAAACTCTGTAATGAAATTGAGATTTTTGTTTGCAATATAACAGTAATGGAAAGAAAAAAATAAAAATGTTGGTTCTTATTTTGCACAAATAATTTTGACAAAAAATGACTTCACTCGTGCAAGCCAGCTCGTTCACGTGATTGGTCCTTTAGCAATCTATTTTATTTATGTCTATGGCTCATTTTATGTTTACTTTGTAACAGGGCGTCGTACTGGTTACATAAATTGGCGCCCAACGTGGGGCTCAATTTCCCTGATTATAACACTAATATAGCGCTCTATTGCCTATGCTTGGCAAATGGGCTATTGTTTACCTTTTATTTATAAAAAATCTATTATATCGAGGGTTGAGAGCCAGAAAGCCTCAACTCACAATCACCTGCTCCCACAAAATGAGCATAAAGTCACTAGGGCACTATAGAAGATACAGTCCATTAATCATGAAAAAAGTCGATAGAAAACAAAAGACATTGTGGAGGAAATATTGATTTTTGAAGACCAATGCAAAGGAGCCAACTACGCTCATTTTGTGGGAACTGGTCATAGTCATAGTAAGTTACGGCTTTGTGGTTCTGAACCCTCGATATGTACTTTCATATAGGTTGTTCTGGTTGTTGGTCATAATGGGCGCCATGTGCGGACTTTTGCTTCAAGTATATCGTTGCACAGAAAAATGGATCATTCGTGAAACCAACACCAAATTATCTTATGTTAACGAAGATGAACTGGATTTTCCTTCTGTCACTATCTGTAATACAAATATGTTCAGGTAAGTCTTCAAGTCTTCCTTTTACTCTACAATTCTCGTTACATACAGCTACATGTGCTCGGCTTGACAGCTCGCACAAGCCTTGAACACGGGTCTCGTAAATTACATACCGCAAAACAAACCGTAAATAAACAAAATTAAAAACAAGGTTGGAAAAAGTAACAATTTGTTATGTGTAACTTCCAATGACTCGGTCGTTGGCCAACCCCATTTTAGCATTAAAATTGCAAAATTGCTTCCGCGCATTTTAGTCATTTGAGGATACTCAAGTAAGAATTCTTGAAAAAACGTGGATTACAGTGGTGGGGTGGGGATGTAACACTTCGATCCGAAGAGCCAGAGGCCAATCATATTTCATGCCGTGCCCAGGGGCCAAAAAATGTAAATCCGGTCCTGTCCGCAGTTGTCAATCCCTCATAGGATGGTAGATACTGATTACCAATATCACAGTTTGATGGGGAATGATGAATGTATGATGAATGAAGCTGTTCACCCTGGCGTCGATCTGTCACATATCTTTGACGAACAAAGTATTCGTTGGCGAAGTGATAAAGTAATCTGATTAACTACCATAGCAATAGGTTAACAATTTTTGATCATACCGCGCTGCACTAGTACGTTCACGCGGTATCTCTGCATTGTACCATATCATGCTGATCACTCGCACCTGTAAGACTAGTATCTTTGAAAAGAGCGGTATTGTATTCAATCTATGATTGCAGGCATACTCACGTGATGAGTGCAACCTGCTTGTAGTGCAGCGCGATATATTCAAAAATTGATTTCACCTATTGCTATATATTATGGTAGTTAATCCGATTATTACATCGCCAGCGAATGGTAAGAGGTTTTGTTGTTGTTGCTTGCTTGTTTTGGACTTATTTTGATCTTTTTTAACTTTAACATTAACATTAACATTAACACAATGTAGACTAGGAAAGCTGTCCGAGCTGTACGGTGGCTGGGTACCTGCTTACTGCCATGGCTTGAATGAAGTTCGCCACTTGTTTCCCCAGCTCGGAATCTCTAACGACGTCGAGAACGATGATGCAGCAATTATAGATGGTTACCCTGGAGACCAGAACCTTTATGAGTTTATTGTGAATAGCGCTCATCCTATTGAAAGTATGATTAAACTGTACGTATCAAGAATATTATTTTTTGTATCTACTATTGAATATAAAAACATGTACTGTACAGACTGTAACAATAAAAATTATACAATCGCAATTTCGCTTTTCGAAAAAAATAGAAGAGATCAGTGAAACAATGTTATAATTATAAAATGGAATCAGTAGCATCTTGGCTAACAGAAAGAACTTTACTTATTATCTTTACTAGTTCGGGCTCAAACGCTATGCTCAATTAACTAAAACGAGTTGGACCACTTTTGGAATTTTCACGCAATTCAAGCTTTACTTTCATGATTAGCAATTGCATTCGTGCTTTTCAAAAAAAAAAAAAAAGGATCATTGCGTAGAATAGAAAAACTTGAAGAAATTATTCAAAAAAAAAAAAAAAAGAATATCAGTTAAATAAAATATCAGGTAGAATTCTTCATCTGATCACAATGTTCTCTCAAATATTTTCACATTCAAGGTGTCAATTTAATGGTCGAGACTGCAGCCCAGATAATTTTACCACCATTATCACCAACTATGGTGTCTGTTTTACTTTTAATTCTGCTGCAAATGACGAAAAGATTTCGGTGAAAACACCTGGTAAGGAATGTAGCGGTCTAGATATTAACCATTAGATTAGATTAGATTATATTAGATTAGATTAGATTAGATTAGATTAGATTAGATTAGATTAGATTGGATTAGATTAGATTATATTTGACCAAAATACTTTATTCGCGTCCTCTATAACATGGTCATTGAATGCTGATCCAATGGTGGGTTCTGAAGAGGCAGGCTTTTCAACTTTGAAATCATTTTCAATAAATCCGTAGTTTTCGACTATTTTGTGATCAATGTTATCAAATGCTTTAGACAGATCCAAGAATACCCCTATAGTGGTTTTATTCTTTGCTACCGAGTTACTAATGGTATCTAAGGCCACATAAGTAGCGAAATTGTTTAAACCGTTTGACATTGTATTTCATTAATATAATCAACACACCTGTTAACAATTTTCCAGTATTTTTGAAAATCCGAGTAATAAGACACTAGTCTATAGTTTGAACACTGGACGATAGTTTTGTGTGATTTTGTTAAGGTCGACTTGCCAGATCCAGGTTACCAGTGCATGATTAATTATGCAAATATGTTAGCATTGATTGACCAAGATTCAGGTTGCCAGTGCATGATTAGTTGTGCGATTATGTTATAGTTGATCTACCAGGGGTATCAAAAGTTTTAGAAATCGCCCAGAAGTGAAAGAGCTATATCAATGAAATTTTGTCAGTGCAATCACTGGTCCTTATGTACACTATGGTGCAGAAATGGTCTCATAAGTATGTTTACTTTTTTTTACAGGAGCTAGATGTCACTACCTGCCTATGTAACCGCGTAACCAGCAAAATGGAGAAAATTGAGGCATGCGGCATGATTAAGTTCCATTTTAAGGGTTACAGTGCCCAGAAAATCTGTGATGAAATAAAAATTCCTTTTCCAAAAAGCGACAGTGACATATCGCAATCACCACCGAAGATAACTTTCATTTCATCATCAATTTTCTAGGCACTCCAACCCTTCAAAAGCAGGATCTTAATAATGCTGCTTGCCTCAATTTTCTCAATCTTGCAGTTTATGCGCAGTAACTGGGGCAGCAGGTTATTGGCATCTAGTGCCACCTGTAAAAAAAGTAAACATACTTATGAGACAATTTTTGCACCATAGTGTACATAAGGACCAGTAATTGCACTGACAAAATTTCATTGATATAGCTCTTTCACTTCTGGGCGATTTCTAAAACTTTTTGATACCCCCTCGAACAAGGTTCATGTAACCAGTGCATGATTCTTTTACTATAAACTAAACTGGCCTCAAAAAGAAACTTTTTATGGACAGGATATGACCTTGTCATAAAATCTTTTTGAGCCCAGTTTATATACTGGGTGTGTGGGGGTGTAGGGGTGTATTAGTCTGGATGGGGATGGGTGTGCGTACGTGTTGCTCTAGTAGTGTAATATAACCATTATATACAAAATGTTTGCAATGATGTCGTGTGAAGTGGTCGAACTACATCACCAAAGTTGTCAAAAATAAAAGATAATAATGATCAAAAGGTGTACTACAAGGTAGTTATCAAATAATTGAAATCAAATCAAAGTCTTTGCTGATTGAAAAACAACAACAATGAAGTACTGTTATTTTTGCCTGTTCAGCTACAATTGACCGTACTAGGTATGTCATCTTTTTTGATCAAGTTATTCGGTTCAATATTCTTAGTATTAGACAGGCTTTGATTGGCCAAACTACGTCCTCGTTCAGGCTGAAAATTAGCTGTTAAACGCCAACGCCAACGGCACGGTACAAACACGAGACACGCATCTCGCATAGCAAGGCGATAATGACGACAACTTATAACGTACAGGAAAGGATTAATGATGGAATTCAGAAAGAGGCACACGTGACTTACAGTCTTGAGTGTATAGTGTGTGTTTCGTGCCAATAATGGAAAGTCTCGAATTGCTTCGATCATTCGGTCTAGTGAAATAATGCGATATGGAGTCTGACAAACGAAGAAGGGTATCGGACTGAGAAATACATTTGGTTGCGTTAGAGTCATCTGGTGACCCGATATATCGACTACTCAATGCATGTATAATTTTTGCGTATAAAGCAGCCTTAACTGCGAACGATAAAATAAATATAAGGAGAGTGATCATCTCTGAAATTACCTCAGCTATTTTACTTTACAATGCCTGAATGTGACGGGTAGATGTTTATATTCGTCTTCAGGTGGCCATACTAAACACGACTTCTTCAGATGTAGTTTTCCAGGCACGATAAACCCGGTTAAGATAAGGGCAAGTAACCACGACAATATTACTAATTTCAAAGTGCGCCATTTTCCGATCATCAAACGGTGCCGAAGTGGAGCGAAGGTTATCAGTAACAGTATAAAGCCACTCCTCTGCCGTAGCGTTGTCAGTGAGGTATAAAATATTTTCTGATGTACATATGATTGGCAAGTTTAGTGTAGAGTTTGAATCCGCCATGATGATTGAAATCTATAGCAATCGGATACAGCCTAGCTCTTTACACATATTCATGAGAAATTGAACAGCCTCTCACACTACTATGATTTTGGACTTTTTGGTCCCTGTTGCATTTTGTAGATAATCGTTTTGGGCAGGTGAAACGTCTTAGTACGTACATCCAGTGAGTGGTCAAGAAATTCAGATGCAAGTTATCGGTACATGATTAGATGAGTGATTATGTTATAGTTGATCGACAAGATTCATGTCACCAGCGCACGATTCTATTACTGTAAACTTAAACAGTAACGAAACACTATTACTTTTGCATGCTCAGCTACAATTTACCGCACTAAGTATGTCATCTTTTTTGATCAAGTTATTCGGTTCAATATTAGGCAGGCTTTGATTGCCCAAACTACGTCCTCGTTCCTGAGAATTAGCTGTTAAACGCCAACGGCACGGTAGAAACATGAGACACGCATCTCGCATAGCAAGGCGATAATGACGACAACTTATAACGTATAGGAAAGGATTAATGATGGAATTCAGAAAGAGACACACGTGACTTACAGTCTTAAGTGTATAGTGTGTGTTTCGGGCCAATAATGGAAATTCTCGAATTGCTTCGATCATTCGGTCTAGTGAAATAATGCGATATGGTGTCTGACAAACGAAGAAGACGACACCATTGATTATCAATGTCCGCGCTACCTGATTGCGTAGTGTATCTGACTTCGAAATACAATTGGTTGCGTTGGAGTCATCCGGTGACCCGATATATCGACGACTCAATGCATGTATAATTCTTGCGTATAAAGCAGCGTTAACTGCGAACGATAAAATAAATATAAGGAGAGTGATCATCTCTGAAATTACCTCAGCTATTTTATTTATAGGTTCACAATGCCTGAATGTAACGGGTAGATTTTTATATTCGTCTTCAGGTGGCCATACTAAACACGATTTCTTCAGATATAGTTTTCCAGGCATGATAAATCCGGTTAAGATAAGGGCAAGTAACCACGCCAATATTACTAATTTCAAAGTGCGCCATTTTCCGATCATCAAACGGTGTCGAAGTGGAGCGCAGATTGCAAAAAACGCTCAGTGGAAATAAGAGTTAACAATGTAACAGACGCTGCGTACCATATACGCGTTGAAAGCAAATACATAGCACAATCAAAGTCGGAATTTCGCGAGGCATGATCACCTGAAATCTGAATATCACCGACAAACATCACCGTATACCAGTAACAGGTAGCTACAAGAAACGCCAAATCGGCTAACGCAAGATTGCACAGATACACATTAAGACTATTGCGCATTCGACGAAGTGTTACGATTGACAGAAGGAAAGTGGCATTCCCAGTTATACCAATCGCTGATAAGATAGGGACAATAATAGTGGCAATGATTTTATCAGTAACAGTATAAAGCCACCCCTCTGCCGTGGCGTTGTCAGTGAGGTATAAAGTATTTTCTGATGTGCATATGATTGGCAAGTTTAGTGTAGCGTTTGAATCCGCCATGATGAGTGACATCTATAGCACCCGAATGCAGGTTAGCTCTTTATTTTAAAAGTAGCTTTCACACTTCTATGGTTTCGCGTCTTTGCGATCGGTGATGGTGATAGACGGATTTACAAAAAAAGTGAGAAAATACACATGTAACAACCAGTAAAGAAATGAAAATGGTCTTTGTTATCTGTTATATAGCATGAGTCGATTTGATGAGTTCTACATGATTTGTAATACTGACGTCAGACAATTCAATTCTATCAGTCCTGCCGAGTAATTTCAAATAGACCATATGTAGAAGGTTTGATTTGCCTTTGACAGACATGTCTTATTCTATTGCTAGAGACAGTATAACTCGTAGAAATCAATTACAAGAAGCGGTAACGCAAATTGACACATGCAATACAATGGAAATGTGCTACATTGAGTGTGTGATGATTTTCGGACTGTTGTTAAGTTCACAGCTGCTGACTTCAAACGCTGTTTCAAATATCGCTTATAGCGGTGGAAGGATAGCGGTTGAAAATTCTTTATAAGTCTGGGACGCAGGTTGGAGCCCAATATAAACTCTTAGCAACTTAAGATTAACCGATGAAGTCAGAAATCGGCTTCCCGAATCGGGTGGACCAAAACTGATCACCAAACTGATTAAACATGCGCAACTTCGCCACCAAATATTTTTGTTATTTTAGTAATTAAATACTTAGAGATTGAAAAGTAAGTTGAAAAGTAATCATTGAATTGGTAAGATGCGTGTCGAATTAATTTCCACTGTCCTGTGTAGACGATGAGATATAAAAAGAGTAGTTATTTTGAGAAGATTAGTTTTTTGCGATTAATTCAATAAAGCGTGTTTGTGATTGTGGGTGTGTGTTGGCTTATACATTGATCGAGGACTTGCGCATGAAAAGTTGACAACGCACCGACACATTCGGTCATTTCAAATATTGTGTTTTAGTTTTAGTTTTGGTTTTGGTTTTGGTCACGTGGTTTCCAATTATCCTGCCTAAGCTCTTGAGTGACGTCATTATTGATATCTTTGTATGTACCCTTTGTTAGAAACTTAAAATTTGTAGCAAACCGCTTCGGTTTTCAATTCAATTTGTTATATAATCGGAAGTCAGGTTTGAAATTACCTTGATCAAATTATACAAAAGAAGTTTTTAAATGTCGCAGTGCGATATTTACGAGCAGAGAAGTCGCACAAGTCAAGCTACATTTGAAAGCGTGATTTAATTAGGTCGTTTAAAAAATCGCAATCACGATTTGCCTTTGGATACAATCTCATTACTTATAGCTGGCATCTTACTTCATATCTTACCTCATTTGTTTTCTTATTTTATGCTAGGTCAGAGACAAGGATTGAGTCTTATTCTCAATGCTCAAGAAGCTGACGTCGTAGCCGCTCCACGAGAATCCGTTGGTTTCAAAATGCTTGTACATCCACGAGGAGAAGTCCCTAATCTTTTGGACTATGGCATTGAACTTCAAACAGGGACCCATACACCTGTGCGTTTAGATGTCAAAATGATGTCTACCTTGCCATCTCCGTATGGTGAATGCGGAACTCAGACGCTTAAATACTTTGGTGGGCAGTACACAGAGTCAAAATGCTATCTGGAATGCGAAACTGGTTATATAGTTTCTAGATGTGGATGTCGTAGCTTTTACATGCCAGGTATGGTAACTTATTATAGTAAAACTCAGAGACTTGTTTTCCTCTTCAGTTTAAATTGTTTAAGTATATCGTTTTAATCAAAGCAGAGAAAGTACATGGACAAATCTCCTCATCTCAAACATCTAGCATAATAGTCTATCAATTTACAATTACCATCATTTTTCCTAGGTGGTGCAAACTATTGTTCTCCAGAGCAATTGCAGTGCTTCTATGAAGAGAGAGGTGAGTAAAACTATTAATATCCGATAGATTTATGAGGAAACCTATACTAGCTTATTCGGCAAACTGTTCTGTTTCCATCCATTCTGTTCCACTATCTTTTTGATAGAACTGACGTTTATTCATTAGAGCTCAACTTGTCGAAGTAGATCCATCGCATATCCCTCTTTGGAGGGAATCTGCATATATCACAATAGATAGGTTTATTCTTCTTTTCTTTTTCTTCTCCTATTTCTCCCGCTAAAGTCATCTTTGCAGAACAGAGAAGCGTAATTTGCTCCTGCCCGGATATGTGTTCGGAAATACTCTACAAGCCAACCATTTCCCAAATGGTATTTCCATCTGCAGGAGTGGCAACAACTTTATCAATGAGAGACGATTATGACTTAATAGCAGCTGGATTCGGTGAAGCTGTACGGTAAGGAGATGGTAACTGTTTTGATAACCATCTTTTTGCTCTGGGTAGGTTAAGAAGTGATATATTTTTCTTTGATTGGATCATCTGGGTAGGTCTCATGTCTCAACTTCGTTACAACTGGCCACATTCTTTAGTCTGTTTTAGTTCAAGTGGGTTCATAGCTAGACATTACGCTGGAACTGCTGTAACTGGATGCGATGTCTTAGTTTAAACGTGGCAACGGCATACAGCCAGGGACAGCAAACACGGTAAATGACCCGGATGTAGAGTCAAGTAAATCAGATAACATTGTACAGGTCAACTTTCAAGAAAATTTGCATCGTTTGGCCAGAAAATAGTTGAAAGAATTCTGTGTTTTTCAAGCATACTTGTCGTTTCTGCCAGATGTCCAAAAATAATATTCCATTTGTATTCTGTCGGTAATTCTATTTCAGGGATATTGCACAGATAGACTTTGAATACATTTATTATGATATGTGTGAGAAGGTGTACCATTCTCTTATGGAGACCTTCGTGAATGAAAATGGCACTGCGTTCTATGATGTATATCCCAACACTACTGAAGTTCTAGCTGATTACGTCATGAGTTACATCTTCGGTAACATGCAGTTCGATCTATTCGTTACCTTCACCGAAGTTGTGTTTTACGACACCATGGAAAGTATGTATGGTGGTTTGGATAATACTACTGCAACTTCTAATTATTGGGATGAGTATACAAAACTCGCCATCAAATACCTGTATTCAGGCTTGTATAGACAACCATTGGTGGACGCATTTGAATATAGTGGAGAACATCCATATTTCAACGACACGGATGGTTTTGAGGATTTCATTGGTAGGACATATGATGAGTTCTCTATCGAAGACGGATTCCATGAGGCGTTTCATGATATCTACATTAGTACCCAGAATATGGTTTGGGAAAGAGGTTTGGACATTGCCTCTAATAATGATGTCATTGAACTAGCAACGGAATATATGAGGTATATAATATGTTGATGTTGTAAAAAGTCCTCAGTTTCGTAATCCAACCAAGTTATAATTCATTTGTCACTTAATTACTTTAATTCTACGTCAGATTTGCAATAAAATTATACATAAGGCCTATAAATTTATTTATAAACTATTGTTAATTAACTTTAACATTTATATTCATTAATTTGATAGGAAAAATTTCCTACATGTTGATATCTTTTATGGCGACTTAAAAGTGGAGAAAATACAGGAACAGCCGTCGTATGAAGTTTTCCAGTTTATCTGTAAGTTACTTGTCACAGTGTTTGTATGAATAACAAGCTCGATACTATACAAATATCTAATGTTCATGCGGGATCTTGTGGAATCTATTGGTCCTCGAGGTGGAGACCGTGGGCCTACTATTTTGCCGAGACCGTCAGGTCTTTGTATCCTTCATTAATATATTAATATATTAGAAACGCATCGCCTTTATCATAGACATTGGCCAAGGCATACATGTAGGCTAGGCCTAGTCGAGGCTAGGCTGGCCTTGCATTGTTTGGATCGAATGCACATGAACGAAGCACGCACACACTTGGGTCACTAAAGCTTGCCGTGAGAATGTTGTAACCTCTGCAATACCGCCGAGAACCCTGTTCTCTGTTATTTCAATATTAAGATACTGATCCTGATATAACTCCGATTATGCCGTGAAACCGCCGTGTTTTAGCTGCATTCCAGTGTTGCTTGTGTTCTTCGAAAGACAATATGAATTGCTACACATTAATACCTCGAACCGGTTCTAAAATCCCGCGTAGGCCTACGTGGCGAGTTGCATCGACCACTAGGAACTGCGACGCGGCAATGAGGTATACGCTCTCAGAGGGAAATAGCTATTTCCCGGGGAAATAGTACTTTCAATAGGACACCATTCCCTCATTAATCGGCCTTTTGACTGCTTTGCAAAACAGTAATATCCTTCATTAATATATTCTCGTTTATGGATTGGTTAAAAGAGTATCATGTGATCAAACTAGATTTAATTATTTTGCAACTATTTTACTACTATTTCACTACTATTTCCCTATGATCTCGTTGCTGCGTCGCAGTTCCTAGTGGCCGGTGCAATTTCAGTACCGGTTTTCGGGGCATTAATATGTAGCAAGTCATGTTGTCTTGCAAAGCACACAGACACCACAGAACTGCAGTTAAATACGGCGGTTTCATGGCATAATCTGATCGAGTATCAGGATCAGTATTTTAATGTTGACGGTGAAATAACAGAGAACATGGTTTCTCGTTTCGCAGCGGTATTGCATGGAGGTTACAACATTTTCACGGTAAGCTATAGCCCTTCAACGTGCGAGCTGCGTGCACGTGCATTTATTAAAAACAAAGCAAGGCCAGCCTAGCCCTGACTAGGCCTAGCCTACATGTATGCCTAGACCTATATGTCTATGAAAAAAGCCTTGCGCTTCTAATATTTTATACCAATCAATGAACAAAGAATATATTAATGAAGAATATAAATCAAATATTTACTGCTCTAAATTCGGGATCTGGTGGAATCTATTGGTCCCCTCGGTGAACTGGGGACCGTGAGCCTACTAATTTCCCTCGACCGCATGAACAGGAAATATTTGTATACTATTTTGGTACTCGTTTAACCAATTAATGAACGAGAATATATCGAGGGCTTAGAGCAAGAACTAGCTATGTTCACAATTACATTACTCATTTCGGCAACAAATGGACGCCCGGCAAACACAAAAACGTTTTAAATAAGTTATATTTTGGCTTTTGGTCTAGGTAAAAACGTTTTAATAACATTAAAATGGCGGGTTATATGAAGGTCATGATAACGTTTTAAAACGTTTTGTATGAAAACACACTATATTTCTAAATGTTTTCAAAAAATGTTATTGTAAACTATTTTTGCAAACATCTTTGCCAAATATTGTGTCAATCTTAATACTTAAATAACAGCAAACGCAGAAATGTTCTTAAAATGTTTTTTTTTCAAAACCTTTTAATAATATTTAAATGTCGGGTTATATAAAGGTCATGAAAACGTGTTTAAAACGTTATTGAAAATATTTTGGGCAAACATTTTTCGCAAAATATTTTTTCAACCCCAAAATAACATTCTGTTTAGAATGTTTTGTATCAAGTTTTCAAGAATGTTTTTGGGATGTTATTAAAACGTTTTTATACCCTTTATTTAACCCAACATTTAAACGTTTTCTGACAACCTTTTGTAACCTTTTTGCGAATAATGTCGAAAACGTTTTGTGTTTGCTGGGCGGTTTATTGTGCCCTCTATAATATAATGTAAGTGACTTTGGGGGTATGTACGTGGTCACTTGCGTCTAACTAACCATACTAACTGTTTAAGTGACCATGCATATACCCCAAAGTCACTTGCATTTATTATGGAGGGCAGAATTAACCATCCATTTGTTGCCGAAATGAGTAGTTCTTGTTCTAAGCCCTCGATATTATACATCCATCTTTGATGTATACCTTTTATTTATTTATTTATTTATTTATTTATTTATTTATTTATTTATTTATTTATTTATTTATTTATTTATTTATTTATTTATTTATTTATTTATTTATTTATTTATTTATTTATTTATTTATTTATTTACACAGGTGATTTAGGTGGTGCCCTGGGCTTATTCTTTGGAGCTAGTATTCTTTCATTCGTCGAGACAGCGGACTTTTGGTTTACTCGACGAGGTGGCTGTGGAGGGGGAGTCTCTAAACCGAGAGACATAAACAAAACGCGAGTTGACGTACACCCAAAGATGGCAACCGTGTCATCATAATGTGTAATACAAAACATGAAGCATGACCGCCACTTGAACAGCTACATGACACGAAACAAAACGTCTCGAGTTTTAAAAACCCTGCATATAGTAGCTTATAGCTAAAAACTAAAAATAGAAAATCTGAAAAAACTAAAAATCTGTTAAACTTGTACTAGTACCCTAGTTTTACAATATTCACTGACACAAGTCGTGTGACGTTGTAAGGTTGCTTATTCCGTATTAATATTTGCACGTACGAAATGAACCCACAGACGACACAGAAAATGCAGGCAATATGTGTGTTTTACAGTATATTAAATAGAATCAAGGATAGGATATCCATTTTGTTTGTAATGTAGTACAATTTCTTTTCTTTTTCTATAATGTCACTCAACAAATAAAAGTTGCCGGAGCAATATCACGCTGAGAATTTAAAAGATTCATCGCGAACATTTTTTGGGGCCCCTTTTCAGACCTCAAAAATGTCAGGGCCCGCTCCTTTTTGACATGAAAATTATGTGTCAACCCTATAGAAAAGCATATAAACTCAAATTTCTCAGGAAAATTTGTGGTCATTTTTTCAGCCCCCCCCTTTGGAGGGTCAAAACTTTTCAGGGGCCCCTTTTTGCATCAGGCCCCCCTAACAAGTGTTTGTGAACAATCCCTAAGACCGTCATTTTGTATCCAAGGTGACTCTAAGTAAAGATTTAATATATCATAACTCAACAAGATAGTCTTTATTAGATCATTGCTAGAAACGCAGTGAGTGACATATGAGAGAGAATAATGCCTGGGCATATTGGGCGTTGGCTTACGTCTCGTTCTTCCACAAAAATACTGGTATCTCCTGTGTTCTATAAGATGATAGATACACAATTGGGTCTCAAAACAATACCATTTGTTTTACCTAACTATCCTTTATCAGAATTGGATACACATTATTAGCTATATACCTCTCCTCATAGTTTGTCATTATTTGTTTACTCTCAGTCACGACGTTCCGAATTCACAATGTGCTATAGGCCTATTAATTTTTGCAGCTTTTTACAAGTTCGTCAGTTCATTCTTTCTCATCATTTCCATCGCGTCCGACAAGTCGCACATAATCATTACAAAATTGTTTATCAGTGGGTGCGATGTTTCCAATCCATATTCCATGCGTGACTCCTGTACTGTCAACACACATTTTATGCATTGCTGATGTCTTTTTCCTCTTTCTGGTTGATTACATGATTAGTCAACATATCAAACCTGTCATAGCAACCAATCATTGAATCAAACTTGTATATATTTGTGGAGACAGGTGGATTAATTTTCGATTTTGGTACGACAAATGTCAGATTGTGCGCAAATCCATACCGGTCTAGAATTGACGTGGTTGTTCCACTCTCTGTTTTATGAATGTTGATGTAAACAATCCTTTGCACGGGTTTACAATGTTTTGATATATCTCGTGTGACAGCTTCATTTGGATTGTTCGATGAAGAACTGTGGAAGAAATAACACATTTATGCACAAGTTAGGACAGCACTTAATATAATTTAGGCAGTTTGGCGAAATCGTAAGTCTACATTATATCAGGTTTCGTCCGCACCCCCGTCCGCACCCCCGGCCGCACCCCAAAAACATCAAATTTTGTTTTTGTTTACGTAATAAGGATGTCATATTAAGTTATTTAGTTTCAAAAGTACTGGACGATCACTGCGGACTAATTCACCACCAACTATACACCTATTGGGTTGCTGTTTAACACAACACCCGCAGATTCTATGATTTTTGTCTGATATTGGGTCACGCATACCGTTACACAGGAGTAGCATACAGGTAATCAACATGTATTGTTTATTCAACTTATTTGTCAACATTAACATGTATTCAGTGTTGCAAATCCTATGATTTATGTCTGATTTTGGTCACTAATACCATTACACAGGAGTAGCATACAGGTAATTAACATATATTGTTTATTCATCTAATTTGTCAACATTAACATGTATTCAGTGTTCAAAGGGTAAATGTCCTTTATGGAGATCATATTTGTCAACAGTAGGTCTACTAGAGTGTTTGTTTATTGAAATAGTGTTTGCTGCTTTTGTGTCGTAGGATTATTGAAAGAATATCCAATTCTCGCTATTCACAATAAGGTCGACCTTTTCCCATGATATATCACGATTACATCGCAAACCGCTGGCGGCGCCCTTATTGTGAATAGCGAGAATTAAACAATTTTGAAGTCTCAACTTGATTGTCAAACCTGCGATTTGGTATAGCCCATTGGGTGACCTTTGAAGATTTCCCCCGACAAATGGTTAAGAAAAAAATTGACTTTTCAGCAAATCAGGTGCACTAATTAATCATGATCCCTGATCAGACACTGGGAATGGGTCTCTCTCATACAGGGGTAGCTCAGAGGTAATCAATATGTATTGTTTATTCTGTAACTTTATTGTCAACATTAGCTGTATTCAGCCATATTCAGCGTTAAAAGAGTGGATGGCCTTGCAGAATGGATGGATTATATAATTGTGACAATTCTCAGTTTTTAGGACTTGCTTCGTGTACTGATGCTCAACACAGTCTATGCTTCAGGATCCAATTGCCATTTAACAAAGTAGCTCTACAAGGCACATTGTAAAGGTTTAGTCGTACGAACAAGTTGTCATACACAGAAAAACAATTTTAATGTGTAATCCAAATCAACAGTTTTTCACGGTGAAGTCTAAACAAGGGGTATAGGTGGTAAAAAATAGTCCCAGTAAACTTCCAACCACTAAACCATATACATTTACGAACCCGAAAGGCGGGTGATCTACTAGCTACACGATGCGTGTAATTTTACATTAAAAGATCCCACGACCAGCATTGGAAACAAACCCTATCGCACGCCACTGTACCATTGTTCAAAATGAAACAAAACACTGAAATTCATTGTTACTGTGTCTGTACAAAATATTTAGGCCCATGTTGAACGTAAATGTCTCAAAAATTTATTTTGTTTGTTCTGAGGAGACTGCACTTGAAATTGCGCTGCATCAGATGAAATTGCACCATAACTTTCGCATAATTTTGGGGCGGTATACCGACGAATTGTTGATACAGGCCCGACCCTCTTTGGCTGAGAGCGATTAATTTCTTTACTTACGATATTGTGGTAACCGCACGACTACGCAAGGGTGTTGTCAAACTATCAATGTAAACATGGTGAAGTTCATCATTCCACGTGAAAACTGAAATTTAATGTTCGAACAACAAGGTAATTATATATAGAATTAACAACCGGAATTTGCATATGTCATCGTTAAATCGATCAACTGGGTTTTTGAAGTTGACGAAAAAAGCCGGATATTAAATTGGTGCAAATTATCATGACATTATTTTAAAAATGATACTTTCTTCGTGGGGAAAATAGTCAATGGTAGCTACTGGCTATTCATTATCTGAATCAATATATTATTGAAAAATAACACTTTGGTGCTTTGGAAAAGTTCATTCTACAAATCATATAATTTGAAAACTTGCTTAATTTATTGTTGTTAATGAGTTATGTACGTTTTACAAAAGTGTTGTTTTTCAGCCCTCTTTACAACATAACTCAAGAACCACAGGACCAACAAAAGTATATCTGTGATATTTGAATTCTTCTACACGCTCGCTATGAATTGAGCAATGTAATTTTTGCTAAACCTCACTACCATTCGCAAGATACTGTGGACTACTTTTTTCTGCTACTTCGACCAACAATACATCGTATACCCTTAAATACATTTGTTTTATAGCAAGATACGGCTTTCGAAAGGAGTGGATATGTGCAATTGGCCTACCCTTGAGTGTGTAATTATTTCGTAGTCAATTCACTATACACGGGTGAATGATAGACGTCCTCCAACTTTTTCTAATGAAATTCGGCGATTGGTTATCGCTTTTCAAAAGTGATGCATCGCAATCGCTCAGTGATCGAGTTTAAATTCAGCTTAAGGTTAGCAACTATTTGAAATTGTTGCGATTTGGTAGTTCACAGAATCTTGCGAATAGTGGTGAGCTTTGGCAAAATTTGCATTGATCATTTCATAGCGAGTGTGTAGAAGAATTCAAATATCATATAGTTTTGTAGGTCCTGTGGTTCTTGAGTTATGTTGTAAACAGGGCCGAAACAACAACACTTTTTGTAAAACGTACATAACCCATTAACATTAACATCGTGTACCCTTAAGAAAAATTAAACAGTTTAAATAGTAGGATACTAACCTATGTAACATAGTGAGAGTCCGAGCGTAAGGGAGATTACCAGTAGGGCCGTAGTTTTCCACTTCATCTCTATAAGAATCTCCGACTAGATAAGTAATTTCAGAATGAAGGAACCTGTCGTTATTTGGTTTACTTTTACATCAAGTGCAAAAGGAAAATCAAAACATAATACTACTGCTATTAAATAAATGAGGAAACATGGATAACAACAAATCAAGTTTTGCCAATTTATTATTCCTATCATTTGGAAATTCAAATATCAGTGGGTTGACTTTCTTCTTACTGTAATACATTCAGTTTAGCGCTGATGGTGTAAAATATATAAATTCTAAATTAGAGCCCTCTATAGTTTGACCATTTCGTACAAATGATTAAAATATGAATGCTGAACCTTGATGCATTTGAAATTATTTGTTGAAATATCCAAAAAGATTATCTTGAGCTGACCAAGATTATCTTGACCTGACCAAGATTATCTTGTCCTGATCAAGATTATCTTGAGCTGACCAAGAATATCTTGAGCTGACCAAGATTATCTTGAGCTGACCAAGATTATCTTGAGCTGACCAATACTATCTTGACCTGACCAAGATTATCTTGAGCTGACCAAGATTATCTTGTCCTGATCAAGATTATCTTGAGCTGACCAAGAATATCTTGAGCTGACCAAGATTATCTTGACCTGACCAAGATTATCTTGTCCTGATCAAGATTATCTTGAGCTGACCAAGAATATCTTGAGCTGACCAAGATTATCTTGAGCTGACCAAGATTATCTTGAGCTGACCAATACTATCTTGACCTGACCAAGATTATCTTGACCTAACCAAGATTATCTTGACCTGACCAAGATTATCTGACCTAGTATGCTATGCTAAGAGAATCGTTTTTGCAGTCAAACCTTTTCACATGACCCCCAAGATTTGACCTTTTTGCTTATAACCCAAGAACGGTATGTCGCAGGTAGGTCAAACTATACTTTTCCTGAATCCTTGAAATGAGAAATAATTTGGTGTGCATTTTAACAAGATTTGAGCATTTTTGAAATTTGACCACTGTGTTGGTTTGGTAGAGTCCTGGGAGGATGCACATTAAAGCCTGGTATATCCTGGACTACAAACATTTTCTTTTCTGAATAATTTTTTACAGAGATTTCAATTTTATAAAATATTATTGTAGGCACTTTGATTTTTATTCGCTTTTGCATTCTGATAAATATTTTTACCAGTTAACCGCTAACTTGACATTTAGTGAACCAGTTGTGTACTTTCATCCAGCTGTAGACCTAGCTAAATTAAAATAGAGAGAAAGACCGTAATAAGAATAATGGAATAACGATAAGTCAATTTAAGGGATTTACATTTTAAATGAAAACCTATAGCCATCGAGCTACTATTATTTATCTACTAGCTACGATTATTACATGTAGTAGCTCGGTGCTATACCTCCTCCACTGCTCGCCCGTATGTTGAACGCAATAAAATTTAATAGTTTCCCACGATAGAAATAGGACATAAAATATATTTCCCAGTGCAATATGTACATCTTCATATAAAACTAAACAATTTTGGGTTAAAAATGGACAAATAAAGAAAATAAATTCTAACTCTCCTTATCGGGTATCGGCCCCTCAACCTCTCGCACCCAAGGCGAGAACCATACCGCTATACCAACCTGTGTGGTTTGTGGAAAGTTATTAGAGACATTGCGATTTCTAAACGTAGACATCGGACGTACGTTGATCTATTCAAAACCACTCTCCTGTATCGAAGCGAGGTCACGTATTTAGCTATTTTTGAAGATATTCCACGTGCGAAATCGACGTAGATACATCGTTGAAAATGCACAAAATTTGTGCACAATATATTAAAGACAGTCAAAGATAATGAACATATGAAGGAAAGTCTAATTATTATTATGATCCTTTTTGTTTGTAACAAATCATTATAACAAAGGTACAGCGATGTGTTAAAAATTGACTAAATTTAAACGCAATATTCACACGCAGAGATTGCCCATTGAAATGTGTGTGATACTTTGCGTTAAAAAAATTACATTCCGATTTCTCATTTAGGATACAACGTATAATAAAAAACGCAGATGCTACGTTGAAATATGCTGATTTTACCTCATGTCTAAGTCCATGCAACGCGCCCAATTTTCAGGACGAAAAAGTCTCATTTTGAAAGTAAAGTCATGATGTATGTATGTAGTGATCTTTAATCTACCAAAATATATGTTTTGGGGCAACTATAATATTTGGGGAGCACAAAAAACAATTAGGTTTAATCAGCATGTAGGTCAAAATTTTAATCAAAATCAAAAGCGGTCTGTTTGAATTTATGCAGAGACTCAGCTCACTGCTATTTTTTCATCACTATGCCCTCTATCGACTTAGGTTAGAAGCTGTTAGATTAGATCAAATATTATAGTCTTTATTCTGGCTTTCTTGTTCTCCTTCGTGACGAATGAGCACAATCCAGTCTGGAACCGAGACTAGCAATATTCAACACCGTATTAACGTACGCGAAAACGTACGTGCTACGTGCTGCGTTTGGAAAATCGCAATGTCTCTAGTATAAATATATCGGCGCCGGGCGCAAAAGTAACGTACATTATTGGAGGTAAATATCATTATGTCATTATTTTAGCCAATCATGGTTGTTCTTTATAATCCTGAATAATTAACGATGCGATTGTTCTTTATGATTCTGTATAGGCCTAATTAACGATGCGAATTTCGAGTGATTTAAATCAAATTTCATGATATAAAACCTCCAAGCAATTAAATTATTAGCATTTCAGAGGTGGTGGGTCTTTGGGAGCTGACGGCGAACAAGTAAAAGGGGTCGTTTTGAGCTGAAAACAGTCACAATCATGTGAGGAATGAGCAATTTAAGGTCCTTTTAGAGCTGAAATGATCAATATCAAGGGTCTTTTGAAGCTCTATATTGTTCAAATTTAGGGATCTATCGGAGCTGCAAAATCCAAAAAAAAGGGGTTTTCCGGGGGAGCATACCCTTAAGGTTCTTTTGTGTTAAGTGCCCTCCGGGAATGTCAATGTCTTATTTCATTAATTTTGTAGTTGGGGCCCCAAAGGTCAAGATAGTAAGGGACCCTGTTAGCATCTGCTGACTTGTTGACAGCTTAAATCCGCCACTTGGTGAGGGTAGCCTATATACCCTACAAAGTTGGACGAGGGGTGACGTTGGGCTCTATGCGTATACAAGAAAGTGTAGCAAAGGCCTAGAAGTTTCCCTCTCCAGTAAAACGGCACTTTATTACTAGGCCATGTGTCCTGAACTCGCCACCCTTAGCGTTACATCACAAATATTATGAATTTTTACACCAATCGAGTTTCTAATTAGATTATATCCACAATTATCAACCCTAAATAGAGTCAAAATCCAATTTACAGCCTTTACAGAAGCAGACTATGCACTAAAATATCAATCCCATAGAGTTTGTGTGTACCACATCCACCACCTCCGCTACCCTGTCCATTCTGAATTATATGAAGCACAGTGTCAGTTTTAAAAAGGCTAACAGAATTCATTTTACAGGGTTGAAAGTGCATTTAGCAATAAAACGAGACCACAAGCATGACAATAGCTTCTTGCTTGGCAGAGATATCATCATTTAATTTGAGTCGAATTTGGAAAAATGTAACATCGCCACCTCTTTTGGATGGTGAGTTCAAGACGCACGACCACTATTAAAGTATATCATGTATTTCCGATTAAATTTCCTATCAGTGTATTAGTAAAACATATGGTTCTTGAGAATATTCAACCACAAAATATGCCCAGTGCGCTCATGAATCTAGAATATCGTATTTACCTCTCTGCACTGCTACTCACCAAGTCATATAATCAGCGCTCCAGTTCTTTTTATTCACACCGTTTGTTGTTCTATATTCTGCATGCACATCTGCACAA
Source organism: Amphiura filiformis (assembly GCF_039555335.1). Lineage (NCBI taxonomy): Eukaryota > Metazoa > Echinodermata > Ophiuroidea > Amphilepidida > Amphiuridae > Amphiura > Amphiura filiformis. The sequence goes on from NC_092643.1 coordinate 27,950,511, forward strand.
TATGAGCATCATCGCCTTACTCCTGGGAGAAGCTTTGTTTGGAGAACCATACGTGAAGACTTGAAGACCAGTATCTTTATTAACTCATTGGCACATAAATTTGTCAGTTAACCGATAAAGAATCACCGTTACTGATTGTTGTTTATTAATTATCAAGAAAATCTGAGAGCTTGAATTTAGCACACAAATGTTGTCGACTTTCATTTCATATTTCATAAATATTATAGTGGCGTGCGTGCGTGCGTGTGTGCAAGACACATACAAACTAGAGCTGATGTGGCTCACGAACCACGAATGTTAGACGGTGGCTTCTAATTTTCATGACCTCTGCATGATATTTGGCCGCAGCCATTATGAACAATTTATTGATCTCAATTATGTGTTTTTCTTGACCAACTGTGGTCACGTTTAAGCCCAAACGAGCAAATTTAACATTTTACCCATAACCATGATAACTGACTTTCGACCTCAGATGACCTCAGTTTTTCATATTCCTGTTATATCGAGGATTATTTTTGACAGGTTCAAGTCCAAGTGGCCAGTGCGCACCCCCACACTCTCGCCTGACCCTCCCACTTTAATTAAACCCATAATGTGATGTGTGTCACACGTCTGGATGAACATAGATAATTAAAATAAGGTTAATTCTCTATTAAGGGGGTACTACACCCCTGTGCAATTTTGTGCCTATTTTTGCATTTGTCTCAAAAATTATAGCGCATTGGGGACAAGTAAGATATGCATATTATATGGGCAAGGACTACAACTACTGCATTGGAAATTTTATTTCAGCAGAGACAACAGTTCTGGAGTTACAGTCAAAAATGAGGGGAAACCCATATTTGATCAATACATCAATAACTACTTGCTTTGAGTTGCTGAATTGTCAGTGCAGTAGTTGTAGTCCTTGCCCCTATAATATACATATCTTACCTGTCACCAATGTGCTATAATTTTTGAGAAAAATGCAAAAATAAGCACAAAATTGGCCATGGGTGTAGTACCCCCTTAAAGACCCTGAAAGAAAATGTCAAATTGATGCACCAAATGGCTTCGATTGGACCTTTATTTTGCCAGATTTTCGAACCCCCTGTTTATGGATAAACAAACCCATTTTTCGCTTCTTGGACACCCAACACTATATATTGAAAGCAATAATTTATATTCTATTACCTCCACGACCCATTATTCAAAATCGCGCACTGTGATTTGTTGAAACGCGTCACGTGAGAGCCCATTATTCTGCAATAATGGGTCGAGCGCCGTAACATATTCTACGCACAGCATAACGCTTGGTTACGCGTGTAATATTTCCGCGATACGCGCTGTCACTTACGCGTACGCGCTCCACCTTGAAGTAAACAACTTAAAATATTTGTGCCAAAAAATGATATTTTCTCTATAAATCGCACTATTTTATGGTAATAGAATAGAAATAAAGGGTGCAGCATTATCCTTTACACGCAAATAATGTGTCCTCGGCAGTAAAACGTTTAAATAATGGGTTCGGCTGCGCCTCACCCATTATTTACGTTTTTACTGCCTCGGACACATTATTTGGGTGTAAAGGATAAGGCATTACCCTTTATTTCTTAAATAGTGTCCACGAATGGCATCAATAATTATTTGGGAATTTTCGGATTTTTCAAGCTAAAATTGTACACAATAACAGTGCCAAAATAGCCCAACAAATGGCTTCAATTGAGCATTCAGTTTACAAAGGTTTCTCACCTCTATCGCTTCTCATTTGGACACCCAACACTATCTATTTAAAGCAATAATTTATACAATAATGCAAACATGTCCACGAATGGATTAAATTCAGCCTTCGTTACACCAATTTTTGGCCTTATCAAACTAAATTGTACACAATAATAGTACCAAAAATGGCCCACCAAATGGCTTCAAATGGGCCTTCATTTTGCAAAGGTTTGTCTCTTCTGAGGGGGTACATCAAATACCCATGATACGTTGTGGGTGATCAAGTGGCCATTATGTATATTTCCTACAAATTAACCACCACTTATTGCCCCCTCCTTCCAAATCATTACGCGGCCACTCCAGAGTAGGTATTCCTCCACTTGCAAAAACGTGAAACTTAAACTGCAACGGCATTATACACTATAATCCAAACTAAGTCAATATGTCCTGGAGAAATATATCGTGAATCTATTGTTATATGAGAAGCGATTCTATGTAAAAGTCACAGCCATCTTCATCGAGTAACTCTGCAGTTGTTTTACTCGTCTGAAGACGACATACACCACCTGTACTGCCATTCCCTTGAACAAAATCGAAACTACGACATCTGTCGTCATTTAAGCAATGCCGGGAGCAATCAATTTTAGATCTGACTGTTCTTATATCAATGGTTGTGTCAACTGTACCGATGCATTGGTCTCCATCAATTCTGGTGTACCCCACAGAACCTGATAGAAAATGAAACATAATTTATTCAAGGAGTTACTTATTGCAAGAAGGCCCTATCTTCAATTAGGTGTGATAGTATAGATGTATTATATATTAACTATAATCCCTATTCACTTCGTCGGCATGATGTCATTCGCTTATTTATTTATTTATTTATTTATTTATTTATTTATTTATTTATTTATTTATTTATTTATTTATTTATTTATTTATTTATTTATTTATATTTATTCTGATTTATATATCCGGCTAAAAAGCAAATTGCAATCAAAAGAGCATGAAGAAGGATGTATACTTAAATGGGCTAGCCTAGAGGAGTCGCAAACACCAAGAAATTAGAGAGTACTAGGCGAAATGCTGGCTGCAAATTTGCTTCGACTTCAACATATACAGGGTGTCCCAAAAACAGAAGCCCCTCATTGCGCCCTCTTTTTCTCCTATTTTGATTACATATATTTTGGTATGTAAAGAAACCTTTAATCGTTAGCTTTAATAAACCAAAAGAATTATTTCAATCAACCCACAAGATATGCCCTTTTGAATAAAGGTACCCGTTTTTCACTCTGTCCACGGATAGCAAACAGAGTGGTTGAGATAGCTCATGCTGTGGAGTGGCCTGCAAAATCACCAAACCTCACATCACTTCAATTTTTCCTTTGTGGCAAAGATCTTCGCAAAGGCATTACTGAATGCATTTGCAAGTATCCGGCGCACAAGGACGGTACGCAACGCAATTGATGCAATGAGGACCAGGGCTGAAACATGTATTCGCCAAAGACAGTCCAAACAACCTTTTAGGGCTAATTTTTATCCTAAAAAGAGAAAGCAAGAAAGCAAGAAACAACAAAGTAAGAAAGTAAGAAACATAATAAAACAAAAAGGCATAAATAACCAAGCATCTATTTTACCCACAAATTAATGTCATTATTAACAAAATCCATTGCCGATAAAGTTATTTTATAAAGTTATCATTCAGGAATGTTTGATATTCATGCATGGTGTGTGTACTCCTTTTCAATCTTTGAAGTAGCCAAACCTTCTCCGCGGACAGAGTGAAAAAAAACCGGGTACATTTCTTTAAAAGAGCATATCTTCAGAAGTTGTGAGCCGATTGAGATAATTGTTTTGGTTTATTAAAGCTAACGACTCAAGGTTTTTTTACATACCAAAAGATATTTGATCAACTTTTCACAAATAGGAAAAAAGAGGGCGCAATGAGGGGCCTTTTTTTGGGACACCCTGTATATGAAGATCGATTTGCTCTGTTCTACTTTAACGCGAACGTTTAATTTGTTACTGCACCTACAGTATATCAATAGGCGATCAAAAGAAGGCCATGTGTAAGTGACTGCAGCAAAGTTTCGAACTTTTGTTCTGTCGAGTGGGTTGTTGGTCACACTCGAACACAAATGACTCTTTTTGCCATATTTACCTTCAATGCATTACAACATGCCACTCATCTGCTTAATTCAAATAAACATGAATGAACTCGCTAAACCATGACCTCTTGAATGGGGATTATTTCAGTAGCTATCGCTGATATCATCATCATATTATTTTTAAATTAGCTATATATGTTGCAATTAAATATTCCAATGATAGTATATTATTAAAGCCATAATGTAAGATTTTCATCAAGCTATAATTTTGTTATTTTTTACCAAGAATGTTGAAGTAATAAAAGCAGTCAACTAACATAAAACATGTAGTCTCCACACATGGATAAAGTCCTTGGGTATATGCCGAACCCACTCATTACACTCCCACAGATAGGTGCGTCCCACAAGATTACATTCTAGGCCCAATACTTTCTTACCTGGACATGCATCAACGCATACACCAGTAAACACGTAGACTTCACACATGGTTAAAGTCCCTGGGTTTATGCCAAACCCACTCGTGACACTGACGTATTTCCCACAAATTGGTGTGCCACATTGTACAGTCACTGTAGCCCCCGGTCCAGCCTGCGTGGATGTGATGGGTGAACCGCATTGTTTGTGTAAGGAGGTATCGGGATAGGTGCCAACTTGAACAATAGAGTCTACCAAACGTTCATCTGTCGTAAATCAAAAGTTCATAAGTTACTGTTAATCGGTATAACCATGATGCCACCTTTTCAATTGATTATATCGTAATTTGGGTCATTGTCATTGCTTCGTGTATTTCGTTCAAAATAAAGGTAAAATAGGACTATACAGTATAAACTATCTAAGAAATGAAAAAAAAATGTAAAGCTATCATTACTATCATTTTTTCGACTACGTGAACTCGGTTTGTCGCAGCTACAAAACGCCCACAAGACAACGGTCGAACTATTGTTCAGCCTTTAAAGGGCAAAATATAGTCTAAGGTGTTTGTTAGGTAAAATGATGGCGTTTTCCGCAAAACGGTCGGAACTAAATTTTTGCTTTTTTAATGCCAAATATACTCCGACGTTTTGTTGCGTCAAACGTGGCGTTTTCGTTCTCCTTAGCAATTTGCTGTTGTTTATTGCATCCTTCGGTTCTTTCAGCTCGAATGACCAGCTTTGTTCGGGACATTGTTTGACTTGGACATCTTCTGCAGCAAAGGAAGCTACAGTAAATTTTATCTGCTACGGCAGACGCTACGGCAGTTATACATCTTTCGCAACAGAAAAAAAATGTCCTCATTTTCAATGACTTTTAGGTCACTATATATTCTGACGTTTTTGCGGTCATTTTGCCATAGCATCAGATATCACGTTTTCAGTTCTCGAATGCGTGTTTCCGTTGTCAATTACGGCCTTCGTTTTTCCTCTCTAAATGATCACTTTTGTTCAGGATTTTGTTTGCCTTATTGACGTCCTCTTGCAACAAAAGACGCTGCGTAAGACCGCTGCGTCTGTCGCAACGTCTTCAAGACGCGGGGCTATTATATATATATATAATATATATAGACCTCTAGCCATATATTAACTTACGACAGCACTCTGATCTATTAATGATGACCACTTTCTGAATGCACATATATTCTCCTAAATCAACATTCCACCAAGCTGGGTTCACATCGCCACCGTCTGAGAAGATAAAGAAAAAAAAATGATTGTTAGTTAGACCAAAAACAGTTCACATCTGTAATTGTCCAACCATATAGACAGGATAATTTTATTTTCCTTCTCCACCTGACGAAGGTCCGACGAAGGACCGACGAAGGTCCGACGAAGGTCCAACAAAAGTCCAACAAAGGTCCAACGAAGGTCCAACGAAGGTCTGACAAAGATCCGATAAAGGTCCAACGAAGGTCCCACGAAGGTCCGACGAAGGTCCAATGAAGGACCAACGAAGGTCTAACGAAGGTCCGACGACTTGCGGCCGATTTTCCTTTGTGACAGACCAGGCGGCATAGGAAGCGCAACACGTGACGTACGAGGCTGGCGAAGATACAGGGCTGACAGCCCCATTCAAAATACACGGTTAGCAATTACAAATGGAAAATTAACATACTTGCAGTGTGGTACATTGTCGTACCCCGACGGTTTTAGAGTAAGATAATTTTGCTTTGACACCACATAACAAATTTAGAATTGTTTGTGAAGATTTCATGATTATGTGTTAATCCAATGGCGACCTCAAAATTGGCGATATCGCTTCCATCACCGCCTGTGACAGACACTGCGGATATTTCGCCGCCAGCGTCATCTGTAGAGACGAAAATATTCAGCTGCAGAAATATGGGATCTAAGAGCACATCAGACACACCAAATTGCATTCTGCATACGAGGAATGTCCTTCTGAAATCAATTTTTAAAATTGATATTTCTTTTATATTAAACAGTTAACAGTTCTCGACGTAAACTTAATAAATCTAATGATATTTACTAAAATGTACTAATTTACTAAGTAAAAGTGGATAACGGGGATATTAGGTCACATTTACCTTCAACTCTCTCTCACCCAATGACCCCGTTGTTTGTATCATCACCCAAAGACATCCCTTTTAGATTTTAGCTCTCTCCGAATAACTCCAATTTGTTCCTCTAAAATGACCAAAATTGTGTGATTTTTTCCAAAATATGTTCAAACTTTTGCTCACTTTAGATTGTTATGTACCCAAAATTGTCTAGGTCTGCCTGAGTGACTTAGTGGCGCTTCTCATCAAATAACACCTTTTCATGTTTTTATGTTCACCAAAACACGAGTACACCCTCCCATCGGCACTTCAAAAGTTGAGTCCTCTACTCCCAGCCCCCACCCCCGGGTGCTGGATCTACCTGTATGAGTACAAGAGCCTGATGGATATAATGTGTTATCATTGCCGTCTACCGCCCTCTCTGGTACGCCACCAGAACTAACTGAGCTTTGAGTTACCGTCTTATCGGCAAGGTAGACTTCTGTAAAACAAGTAAAGACACAAATACGTTTTAAGCCTTTTCAATTTAATAAATGCGTATCACTTGTTAGAGTGAAATTGTACAAAATAATAATGCACTTGTACTGAGATGTTGATACGTCTAATGACGCATCAACATCTCAGTACACGTGCATTATTTTGTACAATTTCACTCCCAACAAGTGATACGCATTGTAATCTATTGTGTAAAGTCATTATGTATACATTGGTTACTGCATGGTACAAACAACAATTAAATTTTCGCATGTCGTGATCTTAGTATTCTCTTTTAAGGGTATCTACGAAAAAACGCTTATTTTCAATATTTAAGTTGATTTGGACATTGAATTTGCAATTTACGTCAATAACTGCACGATTTACGTCAATAACTGCACGATTTACGTCAATAACTGCACGATTTACGTCAATAATCGCACGATTTACGCCAATAACTGCACGATTTACATCAATAACTGCATGATTTACGTCAATAACTGCACGATTTACGTCATTAACTGCACGATTTACGTCAATAACTGCACATATTACGATGCTTCATAAACCACTGTGTTGTAATTTGTCTGTTCGACAGTCAGATATTACAGATTGGATGATGTATTTGTCAGGTGAGCGCGACTGCAAAACATGCACGCAAACATTATTTCTGATGGCATATAAATCTCAAGTTGGGTGGATGAGGTTGTGGATCACAAACTGCCCCGTAATACAAACACAATGAATAAAATGTTTTAAAATATACCATAAGGGGCTAGGAGCCAATTGATTAGTGCGCAATAATTGATGTAAAATTAAAACAATAACTCGCCCAATTCAGACAAAGACATCACTCAAGCATATGCTTCACGATAGGAGATAAATTACCGAAATGATCTATTTGCCTATAATAGTTCTTAGATTGAGCAATCTGTTCTGTTGGTTTGCTGTTTTTATGTTCGTGTGTGTTTTTTTTTTTTCACTTACCCCATAAATCAAATACGGAATTACGATAAGGTCCTCCGCAAATTTGCGATGCATCCCCGGTACAGGGCATATAACAATCTGATTCAGGAGATTGTCCATATACATCATAAGACACGCCATCGCTACCACACCAACACGTTTGACCATTTTGCATAGCCGCGAATCGCGATTCATGAAATTTGCAGTGTGAAATGCACTTAGTGATCGTTACCTGTTCCCTCCATACATGATCGGGTATTGCCCTGTTTGCAGTATCGATATAACAACCAAGGTACCGGTGATTTTCTGGAGAATAAAATAAATAAATAAATGATGAATAATAAATAATCGATTGTATTTTATTTTTAATACTCATGTTAAAAGTGTAAAACGAGAATCTAGTCAAGAAAAGCATAGTTGATTAAAAGGCATATCTATTGCAAAACAAGTTTAACCCCATTCGAAGAATATAATTATTACATTACAAGTTGACACTCGTTGCAATCTTTTTATTCGTTTTTCTCCTGAAAAAAGGCAAATTGTATTGGTAAAATGCTGGCTCGTGTGGTCTTTTTTCAGCGTTCGAAGCAAAATTGCTTTCCAATGCATCATACTGATGACATACCTGACATACATTATATGAATAGTAGTCTCCTCCGCAGCCAATTTGGTTACGCGTAACCAAACTGGCTGTGTAGGACACTATATGTTCACGAGCAGTACATACACATGAGCTCTCGGAGACCTCTTTTGATGTTCAATGATGTATGTACAGCGCGACCTTCATCACGAAATATTGGGAAGGTACAACAAAAGATCAGTTCCCGGGCCATGGAAATTGGTTATTTGCATAATAAATACAATATTGATATGTCATGCTCAAATTGTACGGTGAAATTGATCTAAATTAAAAAATTTTTTTAGTCTACGTGTTTCTCATCAAGTTGATATACATATGAATTATAATATCACAAATTACTGATATATAATAAAGAAGCGGGCTAATTTTATCCATATGTGTGAAAACCATCAAATTTGTAATACTTTATCAGAGTATACGTTATGTGCATTGAAAGTGTTGACAGTCCATTCCCTCAAAGCTGGCAATATTTATATCATATGACATCACTGTAGTTTCTAGGTCAAATCTGTCTCGTTCGAAAGAACTCACCGCTTACAGTTGGTTTTACGGAATATAATTTTTAAACGACTTATTTTCTCAAATAAGGAGTAGTTTTCATTGTCCTCATAATATTAGCTTGCTAGTGATACGATGTTGCCCGAGCAATATATATGCCGTTGGATCAACTATCTACTCTACTGTTGATAGTACACTACTTCATCAACTGTCTACGGCTGATAGTACAGCGTGTCCCAAAAGTAACTTAACATTGTGAATTTGCCATATCTCAAATATTTCCTACTTCATACCAAAATGGAGAACATATTCACATAGATTGATCTTTTAGAATTATTCTGATACCACAAACAGCATTATTGATGACTCCTTGACCTTACTGTGTGACTCTACATATGTGTGTATCAAACCCACAAAAGCAATCTCATATGTTCTTTGTTCAAGCACATGAATGATGTGCTTCCCTGAACAAGTTGGTTCACTCACTGCACACGCTACATTTAGGTAAGAACATTCAAGGATTACATGGCCTAGCGTAAGCGTGGCTGCTGTTTTAGATTATAATTATGATATATTGATAATATTAAACTTAAATTATACTTTAAAACAGTTTAAGTGAAGATGAATTTCCTATAGATCAACGGATTCAAACGATGACTCGATATCATTATGTTGGTCGCACTCATTTGTACTTACTTTATTGAGTTGTTACAACTAAGAAAATGAAACTAGGTTAGCATAATTTTCTAGAGGTGTGCTATAGTATACAAAATTTTGCACTGATTACAAAAATAAATATTTGAATACTGCTAATTGTGCAGAAAATGATCCAATTACGTGAATTAAGTAACAAAGTACCAAATTGGAATAACTCAAAACAATAAGTACCAGTAACTTAATATGAACGAGTTACATCAACTTACATGTTGAGTTACAATAACTCAACTAATTGGTTCTTTGAACCTTGTTTATTTTTCTAAGTTCCCTGAACTTGAATTCAGAAGTTGGCATTACTTAAAAGTTGACGCAACGACTTACATCAACTTTTTAAGTAATGCCAACAAAGTTGATTAGTTGACGGAACTTTTTGAGCTTTTTCATCATTTTTTAAGTTCGGATAACAAAAATTAATTTTGTTTTGGCAACTTTTACACTATTTTTGAGTTGTCCAAACTTACTCCTTTTGAATTGCGCCTACAAGGCGAACAAGTCATTTCTATGAGTGTACAACTGTTCATCGAATCCACAAAAAAGATCTCAAGCAGTTTCCATATAAAATCCAGAAAAAAAGAAAATTAAGATTACGCATTGAAAACAAACAAACAATCAAACAAACACAGCAAAATTAAATAAAACAAATTTTAAAACGATAACACGTTATATCGTGTTATCACGTCTCAAATGACGAGACTTATTTTGCGTTAATAAAAGTGGCTTTTACGGTACGGTAGATATCCGCTAATTTTATGCCAAAGAGTCATGACCACATAGGCATGTTTGGTATCATAACATTTCTAAAAGAATTATCTACATACTGTGCAATTTTTGTAACAACACTATTAACCCAACGCAAGTTATGGCAAATTCACAATGTTAAGTTACTTTTGGGACACCCGGTACACTACTTTATCCAGTCTACTGCTGATAGCACACTACATCATCAACTATCTACTGCTGATAGCAGACTACTTCATTATTATCTACTGCTAATAGAACATGTTACGAGCCGTACTGACTCAAGGCCAAAATCACCTTTTACCCGAATTCATACGAATGCACAACAAAAATACACTGTTTGTTTAAGCTAACAAAATCTGAGTCTTTAATTGAAAGTAATGTAGGATTGGTACAATATATGACAACAAAATGCACATACAGGGTGTCCCAGAATGATCTATACCGTGTTTGAAAATAATATTTAAAATATATAGTCAACAGTGTATCTAATTTTGATAAGTGCAATGCAATGGCACACATATCACCTACCTATTCTGTGACTTTCATGGAAATAGCTTGATTTGTTTTGGCGTGACATTGATATTACTGAAAATGGACGAAACTACATTTGTGTCATTTACAGCGCAAAGGCATCATAACACATGGATGCTTTATCACCATCGTTCAGCTCAATCCTACATTCTTTTATAGGAAATACATCAAATTTGGCACAGATGTAGAGCGTACAACCCTGACCAATCCTTGATATGGAATTAAGTGAAACATTTCAATATGACTTTAGATATTTCGGTTAAAAAACATACTTTTTATGTCTAATTTTATGCAAAAGCAAATGTCATTATTACAGAGAATATAACTTCCTCAAGGTTCCTCCGCAGTCAATTTTAATCTTCTCCGTTACGTAGCTGTACTATGGACATAAATAAATGCTACGACACTAAGGACAAACATTCTCTATACTTTTATGACAAATCCATCTTTGCCGACATTTAAAATGATGAAACTCAGACACCGATTATCTTCAGAACTGCCAATTAAGAAACAATAGTACCAGGTCACTCAAGCGTAACAAATCCTTTATAACATATAAGGATTACCTTTTAACACCATAAATAATCGATAGATATCGACTATTCAGAAAATTAAGAACAACAGTACCCGCATAACAATTTTCAAATAACTTCGTGATGAACAGTTAGTAATTTTATAGATTTTCAAAATAGGTTGTTTTGTGAAAACCCTAAATTCACCATTGTTACGCAATGTCCTGTAGCTTCTATTAGAAACGTCCAATTTCTAAAATCTAAAATTTCTACAAAAGCTAAATTTATGTAGATCTAAGAATTTAAAACAATACTACCAATATTAATGCCCTTCATACTTAAAAAAATCCAACTTTCCCGGTATAGATCATTCTGGGACACCCTGTATAAAATAATCACACAATCACAATAATGTTTTAAGTTATTGGTACTTAGCCAGCATTCTTCTTCTTGAAGATAACAGAGTTCTTGCAATGTTCTGTACGGCTGATGTATATATCCTTAATCACTTGTCCTGCGAAAATCAGCGAAGTCCATTGTACACTTGAATTTATAAATCCTTGCGTATAAAATCCTCATACGAAAATGGTGCTACTTTCTCCCAAGTACTAAACTCCTTGCATCGTTCTCCAAACACGTTTATAACTCCTTGCGCAGTTCTCCAATACTAAACTCCTTGCGCAGTTCTCCAAATCTCTTTACTCCTTGCGCAGTTTTCCCAAAAATGGTGCTATTTCCTCCTTTCACACAATATCTTCAGGAAGCAGGACTGCGATGCAGTTGTCCCCACTTATATTGACAGTTGCATTGAATCATTAACCAGACTTCAGCAAATCGGCAGAAGAATATATATTCCTTTCTTGGAAGAAGTACGTTCTTTGACGTATTCTAGATCTTCTCCGACAACACTGGCAGACAGTAGTGCATTGACTACATAAAATAATTCTGGTTAACACTGTTAATAACTTCAGTGTGGTAGACTTTTGGTACCACAATTTGGTGCACTACCTTCCACTCTTCATCGGCAGGTGCATCAGGCGGGCGCCATTTTCTCATTAGCACATTATCTTGTTTGTAAAAACAGACAGTATTTTGTTCTGCTTCTTCTAGGGTCAATGCCCTTTGATTGATCTCTTTGAGTTCTAGGTCATTTTGTTGCTCTAAAATCAGCTTGTCATGGTTTCCCCAATTTGTTCATGCTCAGAGGCTGTGTCATTATTAGGGGTATATTTATCCCCAGGAGAACGAAGTTTATCTTCTTTCTCATTCAACTTTGACACAAATGTGTCTTCCAAATTGTAGCCTAAGTCATCAATTTGGTTGTCCTCAATTGTTTCTACAGAAGCTCTCTTGCTCATTGCCCGTGTCACTGCACATGCCGGAAATCTCCTTTTCCTCACTATTATCATCCTGTAAACAGGGCTTATCTGTGACTTTTGGGTCAGGAAAAACCTTCCCCCTGCCAAATCATTTCCTAGCAACATGGACACTCCCTTGACTGGCAATTCATGTCTAACTCCTATGGTTACAGGACCAGAAACCAAGTCAGATTTCAAGTTAATTTTGTGGAGAGGTACATTAAGTATTTCCATCCCAATACCCTGGATCAAAGCATTACCTGCTGAACTATCCTCATTAAAGGGCAAAGTTCCTTCCAGAATCACAGAACGTGTACAACATGTGTCTCGCACAATCTTTATGGGCTTTGGACCACCATTAGCACCTAGTGACACTACTCCCTTTAACACAAATGGTTCAAATTCCTCACACACCTTGTCTGTGTCACCTCCCTTTTGTGGGAATTCTTGTTTCTTGATTTCACTGACTTGTTTCTTTGACCCAAATGACACTGCACATCCTACAGTATTACTAGCAGTTTGCTGCTGTTTTTGTGCGTCTTGTTTGGCTTCTAAGGTCCGACACATGGTCACTGTATGTCCTGTTTTCTTACAGAAATTACAAACTAATTCGGATTTAAATCCAGTCCCACCTGTTGGTTTGGTACCTGAACTCCATGGGGTCCCTCTACCACCAGCACTATGCTGTGAATTAGACTGAGATTTCCCTTCTCGTGTACCACCCTGATTTGCTCTAGGTTGATTATGGCTGAACCTGTTTGAATAACTTCTGTTATGACTACTCGCATTCAATTTGTGAGTTAAGCCATAGTCGTCCGCCATTGTCGCCGCCTCGTTTAGGGTCTTAATTTTGCTAGCGCTTTCATCCAAATGGGTTTTAATGTCAACGTGGACACATTTCTTGAACTCTTCTATAAGAACTAATTGCCTAAGTTGGCCGAAATCATCTTTGACTTCTTTTGAACCAAGCCACCTGTCAAACATTTGTTCTTTTACTCTAGCAAATTCTACATGAGTTTGATCTGCTTGCTTTCTGGAATCCTTTTAGTCTGTATGCTTCAGGCACCAGTTCATAGGCCTTCAGGACTGCTTGTTTGACTTCTTCATAATTATTACACTTCTCTATTGGTAGAGCTGAGTAAGTTTCCCTGGCCTTCCCCACACAACTACTTTGTAAAAGTATGGTCCAATGCTCTTTAGGCCATTTATTTGAATTTAGGCACCATCTTAACATACTTTGTAACATCAAACCCTGACTTTGAGGAGAAACTTGATGAGTATTATCACCTAGCTTTGCCAACTTCTCTTGTTCAAACTTGTATTTTGCCTCAATTTCTTTTTCTTTCAAATGTGCTTCCATTTGTTTTTCCTTTTCGTCCATTTCCAATTTTTGGTGTTCCAGCGCCATCTTTTTGTATCGTGCTTTGTCTTCCATTTCTAATTTCTGTTTTTCAATGTCTAGCCGTTCTTGTTTCTCTTTATTTTCCATATCTAATCTTTCTTGTTTTTCATTCTCTAACTTGATAATTTCCAATTTCTCTTTTGGTCCATTTCTATTTTCCTCAGTTCTAATTGAATTTCCAACTCTTTCAATTTAACTGCCGAATCCCCACCGATTTCAGTTTCGACCTCTTTTCTCTTGCCCAAAATGAAATCCTCAAAATACTGTTCATCAACCAAAACCTCAATCAAGACATTTTTGATTATTTGTCTTCTTGTAGTATGCTTTACTTTCAATGTTTGGCAAATGCTAATAAATCAGGCTTCTTCAACTTATCAAACTTCTCCCAATCTATAGTTTCAAGAAACTCTTCTGCTTTAAACTCTGCCATACTGTACTTTCACTTTCAAGACTAATAATGTCAACTTTTTACAGTGTATTTCCCGGATGAAGCCCCCAATTTTGTTACGATCCGTACTGACTCAAGGCCAAAATCACCTTTTACCCGAACTCACACGAATGCACAACACAAATACACTGTTTGTTTAAGCTAACAAAATCTGAGTCTTTAATCGAAAGTAATGTAGGATTGGTACAATATATGACAACAGATAACAGAGTTCTTGCAATGTTCTGCACGGCTGATGTATAATCACTTGTCCTGCGAAAATCAGCGAAGTCCATTGTACACTTGAATTTATAAATCATTGCGTATAAAATCCTCATACGAAAATGGTGCCACTTTCTCCCAAGTACTAAACTCCTTGCATCGTTCTCCAAACACGTTTATAACTCCTTGCGCAGTTCTCCAAATACTAAACTCCTTGCGCCGTTCTCCAATACTAAACTCCTTGCGCAGTTCTCCAAATCTCTTTACTCCTTGCGCAGTTCTCCATAAATGGTGCTATTTCCACCTTTCACACAATATCTTCAGGAAGCAGGACTGCGATGCAGTTGTCCCCACTTATATTGACAGTTGCATTGAATCATTAACCAGATCGGCAGAAGAATATATATTCCTTTCTTGGAAGAAGTACGTTTTTTGACGTATTCTAGATCTTCTCCGACAACACTGGCAGACAGTAGTGCATTGACTACATAAAATAATTCTGGTTTGCAATTTCCTTTCTTTGAAGGAATTGGACTGTAAGCATATTAGCTAGCTAGCCCAGATCAACACTATAAACTGTGAAGAATTGTGTTTACATTTTCTTATATATCAAGCACTGGGAAATCCCAAGTATTAATAGCCACATGTGATCCTGGGAATTCCCAAGCCTTAATTATAACATTAACCTTTCTCATTACATCACTTCCTTAACATCCATGACATCATTTCCACTTTACAGTCTCAGGGGACTTTCCATTTGTGCAACACACTGAAAGAGGGAAATTCCCAGCTATCCATTCAACTTGCTGAGAGGGGAATTCCTACAATGTCTCATGAAATAGATTTTACTTGTAAACAAAAAGATAATCAAATTAAATTACCCAGGGCACATCACAAACACTACTTCATCAACTTTCTAATGCTGATAGCAGACTACTTCATCAACTATCTACTGCTGATAGCATACTACTTCATCAACTGTCTACTGCTGATAGCAGACTACTTTAGCCAGTCTAATGCTGATAGCACACTACTTTATCAAAAGTCTACTGCTGATAGCACACTACTTTATCAACTGTCTACTGCTGATTACACACTACTTTATCAACTGTCTACTGCTGGTAGCACACTTCTTCATTAACTATCTACTGCTGATAGCTCGCTCGTTTATGCACTACCTACTTCTCCATCAACTACCTTCTGCTGCTAGCACGCTGCTGGCTAAAGGCTGAGTCAACTACAGTATCTACTGCGGATAACATACTGCTTCAACCACTCAGTGGTACTGTTTCGTCAACTTAACTTCTGATACCACGTACACACTATACTTCAGCATCAACCACCCAATGTTGATAACACATTACTTCATCAACTATCTACTGCTGATAGCACACTACTTCATCAACAATCTACTGCTGATAGCACATTACTTCATCAACTATCTACTGTTGGTAGCACACTACTTCATCAACTATCTACTGCTGATAGCACACTACTTCGTCAACTATCTACTGCTGATAGTACACTACTTCATTAACTATCTATACTGCTGATAGCACGCTATTTCGTCAACTAAACAAATAGCACACTGCTTTACGATCAACTACCCAGGCTACTGCTGATAGCACACTACTTCATCAACTATAGTATGCTGATAGCACAATGTTTTACTCTCGTATTTACTGTTGATAGCACAATGCTTCATGACTTAACAACTATTTAATAATATATAATCATATAATACTTATGTATCGACCTGCTTCCGGGACTGATACATCAACTATTTACTGTTACAGCCCAATATATTTCGCAATTTGAATAGTATTATTTACATCAAAATAAACATAATGTTATAAGCACATATTTTAAGGAATAAGGTTATCACTGGTTATTGTATATAATTGATTCATAATAGGCCTACATTAGCAAATATATTATGATCAGTTTGTAAATAATGAGAGTAAATTTACCCAATCCCCTATTCCCCGTCGAAGTGACGTAATAAGCGGATTAACTACCATAGCAATGGGGTAAAACAATTTGTGTATGTATCGCGCTGCACTACTCATCACATGTGTATGTCTGCAATCATAGATTGAATACAATACGCCGTAGAAGTGACGTCATAATTGGATTAACTACCATAGCAATAGATGAATACAATTTTTGAATAGACCGCCCTGCACTACAAGCACTAATCACATGTGTATGTCTGCAATCAATACAATGCCGACCAACGCACTGAATGGTCTATTGTTCTATTGTGTCCGATTTAAGCGCTGACATATTTATTGGAAAATGTTGCCAATCAATATTCATGAGAGTGTACATTCAACGTCCAATTTTCGAAATTGGGTGACTTGTGCTTGGCAGACTGTGTAAAATACATCTGACTGGGCGTTTTAAATACGTAACGCATAAAGGCATTGACATCATCGAATGGCTGCCTATAGTGCTGTTAGTGTTAGGCCTATGGGGGCTGTGTTTAGTTTCTATAATAATTATTATAAGGCCTACATTTATTTGTCATTCCTTTCTTTTCCTTTCTCTGTACTTATTCTCTGTACTTATTCTTTCCTTGCTAAAGTATCACTCCCTCTTCTTATCTCCCTTCCCTTCTCCATCCCTCTTACTTTTTGTCCCCTCTCATTCCTATCATTTTCCTTACCTTTCTATTTACTTACTTCTATTTATTTATTTCTCTTCATTTCTTCCTCTTTCTCTCTTCCTCCAGTCCCCCTCTCATTCTTCATATCCCCTCCTCCACCTCTTCCTCCCTCATCCCCTCCCAAGACCTCTCACAGAAGAGCTGCCCCCTTCAGTACGCCACTGTTTATAACAACTTTTATATAGGCCTATTATACCGGTATACATATTATATGTTACACGTATACGTAGCTATTACCATTTACAGTACTATAGACATGCAGACATGGCAGCCTTGATGTGTAATCATTCAGCAAGCGCATTCAATTTTTTTAAATGAAGCACCTAAAGTCAGTGGGGTGACAACGAACTGTATATCAGCGGCTAATGTGTGCCTTTTGTGCTTACGGTTACTCAATCACACCCTTGGGTTTTATGGTAACAATAGGTACTTTTCGTTCCAATAGGCGCTTTCACGCGACTTTCGTTTGATCACTTATTGACAGTAGCCTGCTAGGTAAAGCGTTAATACACTGTCGGGTCAGCTTACCGATTTAATGGCGGAAGCCCTTTGTCCCAAACAAAAGGTACCTTTCGATGAATAGCTTGTCAGATTTCAAATCGGCACAAGTGAACAATGCGTTACATAATCTATTGCTTCTCCATCTTTGATAGCTCCATGATGCCGACCCTCTCAAATATACTAATCTTACAGAAGCGAGTGATCAGCATTATGGTTCAATGCAGACTGCAGAGGTACCGCGTGAACGTACCAGTGCAGCGCAGTATTTAAAACATTGTTTTACCCCATTGCTATGGTAGTTAATCCGATTTATTACGTCACTTCGATGTCGAATTCCAGACATGACACTTACCGATAAATGTTGCTTCTAAAGTGGTCACGAATAGTCCAACGAAAAACAGCAGACAATCCATCGCTGATTCAATTAACTTCTTGTTTTACATCGTCAAGAAAATCAGGATTGTACAAAATAACGTACAACGATAAAATGTAAACAATTACATTTTACCCATGCAGCATTACAAAGAAGCAACACTGACTACTATTCCTGACTCGATAACTCGATTTTAATACGAAAGATGTTTCGTTCAATGTGAAATACTAAAAGTCAAAAACGTAGTTCAATCCTTTATCACGCATGTAGTTCAATAACAGTATGAAACAATTATTGAAGCTATCAAAAACGTTAAACATTCAAAAACGTTTATAAAAAGTTTGGCAAGTTGATTACCATGTCGAAAGATGTTATTCCAAATCTCAAGATATTTGAGCTTGACAATGCTTGATCGATTCCAGTCAGGGAAACAGACGTCACAAAAGAGTTAATTAAGTATCGTAATATACTAATAAATTGTGTTATTATTTGAAACACTTCAAATAACAACCTTCAGATATCTATTCCGAGTAGGTCAATATTCCATGCGTTGATACATATATTAAAAACGATAATATAATTAGCACTCGCTCTCAAAAGTAATAAAGTGATCCTGTGATCAAACATGAAAGAATAAGAAATCGATGGCAATTTAATTAATGAGCTACATAGTATGGGATTAATTTCAAATGTGATATTACATTTTGAGTAATGAAAATATTGAGGGAGAGTGCAAGAAGTCCCTAACTGCAATTAATAAATTGCTGCTCTATGTAAATGTGTCAATTTTTGCATACTATTATTGTACACATTTAAAAAGTTGCCACCCGGCAGCTGTAATTGGTGATTGCTAATTGCACTAACCCGCCGATATTGATCGGTGAGACAACTGGTCAAATTCCCTGGTGTCTGCAGGCAATTATATCGGTCGCACATCCGGGTTTTGTTCCCGGTTTTTGCTCCATCTTTATACTCCTCAGACCTGGAATAAAACGGGTTTAGTTCATTCTTTCCGATTTGACACAATGGATGTTGTGTTTTTGTAGAAAAAATTGAGAGGATATCAAACTGGACAATATTTTACAAGATTGGATCTGTTTCATGAAAGGGTTCATGTCCTTTCAAATTTTGTTTAATTTTCCCATTCCTTATATTATAACAGTAATCTTTCACTCAATAAAATGTTTAGCAACAATCAGGTAATGACAATACACTCTGACTAACAAAACTATTCTCTAATGCTTGAAATGTATGATGGAAGTTCACTATGACTTTATAGATGTATGTTGGAACTTAGTTCACTATGACTTTATAGATAATTATGACGTGATCACTCTAAATAAGGAGTGAAATCATACTCTTTCAAAAGTAAAAATTCATTCTTGAAAGAGTATCATGTACTATTTTATGGAGTGATCATTGTCATGATTGTAGGCAATCCAAAATAATACGTATTTTGATCAAGGTTCTTCATTGTAAGCCTTATAAGAGTATTGTGGAGAATAGATGAGATCCATTTTCACTGTTGAAAAAAGGAACAGTACAATTTTGCAAATTTTCTGAATCCGAGGGATACCCCTTGGGTTCAACAAGAATGGTTAATGGAGTCGTATTTGCCGTACAATTTGGGCGAGCGAAGCCAGCCGTAAAACGTTTCAACAGTGCAGTGGCACCCCTTTCAAAAACTGGATCCGCCTCTGGTTACAGACACGGATCTACTTTAATAGACCTACGTACAATTTAACGTTTCTTTAATCCTTTGCGTAATTATTTCTTGATTTCATCAGTATCAAGATTCTGGTCATCAAAACTCAGAGGCTGTTTCGGCGATTATAATCAACAGAGGGCGCTATGTAGCCTAATTAGCAACAGGGGGGTGAAAGATCAGCTTCACGAAATTAATCAAAAAAATACGATTTATTGAGTCATTGGCGATGACTGTATTTAAAATCATTGGTGTTTTTTTAAATCATGATTATTTCAACGTCATGCATACGTATTGTAGTACACATTTGACACCATAATTAATCAGATATTATAATTATTAGTATTTGGTTCTACAAATTGGAGAAAAATTAACGGAAATACAGGTTTTCCTATTGCTCATGATTGCACTATCAGTCACCTACCTGGACAACCGATTCTTTAGAAATGCTTAGTCGCGCTAAAAGTCGATCGATACATGTTAAAATCAGCACAATTCAGAGATACACCTTTTTGTTATGAAATTAATTTTCTCGGTCAAATATAAA
The DNA here is from genome assembly GCF_039555335.1 of Amphiura filiformis. Lineage (NCBI taxonomy): Eukaryota > Metazoa > Echinodermata > Ophiuroidea > Amphilepidida > Amphiuridae > Amphiura > Amphiura filiformis. Next base: position 27,971,096 of record NC_092643.1, read on the forward strand.
GCAATATTTTTTTTTCTTCAGTAATGTCAGTTAAAAACTTGGTGCTTGGGTATACATTTTTTTTTAAATCCTGGTTGTAAAAAATTAAGCATCGAATTGTATCTTTTTGTGTGATATTTTTGATTTTTATAGGCCTTGAGTTCGCCTGCGAGCTTTTTACGGAATTGATTTTTAGCGTCTCAAACTAATATAGTTTGCTAAAGAAAGATATTTCCCACCTCTGTAAAGCACATCGTGTGGGTCTATATATTATAGTTTTGTCAGAATTTCCGTTTTATTTTACCCTTTTTCCCTTCATGCTCTGAAAATGTCAAACTCGGTGCTTTTATCTCGTGCGCAACCAGCAGAAATAGTCGATATTTTCATTGTTGTCATCCAGGGCAATTTTCCATTGAAAAGCAAAGATCATGAAGATTGCCCGACTAGCGATTTGGTAGCCCAAATCCCCAATTGGGTTTTCTGGTAAATGAGGTGAATTTTACAAATTTGCTCCCGTGATAGCCTGCAATTTCAATTTATATGGATTCCATGATTATGAAAACCATTTTGTCTGTCTGTGTGTTTGTTTACCTAGGTTAGTCCGTATTAAGAGAAGCACGCTTGAGGTTCATGAAAATCCACGGTCCAAACCTAGAAAAATTAGCGTGTTATTATAGGGGATTTTAATCTTCTGTCCCTCCTATCTCCATGTGAATTTTGTATGACCTACCCAACGCCCCCCCCCCCATCGCGGGTTGCCATTTTCATTACACCCTTCAGACTTGTGTTCGGGTTTCTGTAGAGATTCATCAGTGTTCGGGTTTGTTTTTAATTTGACCTATATATAGGCCTAACCATATTTGTCATAATTAAGCGCTATACCTAAATGTATAGCTATGCTATATATTATTATGTAATATCATGTACATGTAGGCCTATAGGGTGGGGTGGGTGCAGAGGTGTGTGAGGTGGGTAGTGGGGGTGTATGTAGGGAAACTTTGTTGTGGTAATCAACACACTTTAACCATGACTTTCAATGCAAGGCTTATTGTTGCCACAAATGTTGTTTTTTCCTTAAGGTTATTTAATAAGTTTTTATAAACTTCCATGTTTAACCTGGTATTGTTTTGGCTGCTTCATTAGGGCCTATGACTTTCGGTGGGTTTCCAAAAGCAGTTTCAAACAAACACAAACAAAAGGCACCATACCCAGTCACCTTCATGACAACACTACGTCAAGTATTAACATCCAAGTTATTCTGTTTTTAGGCAAGCAATTTATATAATTGCTTGAACAGGTTTTTGTTTAAAAACAAAAACCTGTTTAAGTTAACAATGAAAATGAATGGTTCTTATAAGGCACAATCTCTGATGAGTAACTCAATGTGTGTAAAGCACGAAATTTACAAACAAACATAAAAACAATCAATTTATAAAGATGTTTAAAACAAAAACCTGTTTAAGTTAACAATGATAATGAACGGTTCTTATAAGCCACAATCTCTGATGGTTCTTATAAGGACAATCTATTTCGGGCGTTTAAATAACGAAAGTCTGGGGCGTTACGCCGGGGCGTTACGAAGGTTATTTCTTTGGAAGTGTGTTCCAAACAGTTTGTTGATCAAAAACATACAGCGTAATATAATGTTTTGTAAAAGAAAGTTTTGTTTAAAATATTGCCCAATTGCATGTAAGCCTTCGGGCAAAGTTGTTTTGAGGAGAAGCAAATTTCAACACATTGGTCCGAATCACTCACGTGATGATGAAATATCCTCATCGTGCTATAAACATGATCAGTATAATAGGAGCGCTATTAGGCCTGGGAATTTCGTTGCTATATTGAAGTTCTGGCAACACTGTATCATGCCGGTATTCCTATTAAACCCAGGGATATCGATCCACAATGCTAGTATTATTAGCCTTATATTTCACGCGTTGATTTTGAAAAAAGTTCAGCCGGTGAAAAAATGGTGAAATCAAAACGTAAATTCTGACAAAACTATGATATATCGCTCACGGTGATGTGCGTTAGAAAGTTGGGAAAAATCCTTCATTAGCGAACTATATTACTTTGAAAAGCTAAAAGGTTGATCCAAGAAAAGGCTCGCGGGCAGAGTTTAAGCCTATCAAAATCGAAAATCTTACACGAAATGACTGAATTTCACGCCTAAGTTTAACACTAGGATTTGAAAAAAAAAAAAAGTATCAAGCACTACAATTTGACCTGACATTTACTGAAAAAATAAAAATGATTGCATTTCATTTGGCCGAGAAAATTAATTTTACATTGAAAAGGTGTAACTCAAAATTTAGCTCGTTTCAACACCAAATTCGATCGTTTGTATTGCCACATTAAATGACTGAGTGAGCCTTGCTAAACAAAAGAATCTGTTGTCCAGGTTGCTAACTGCTATAATCTTTAAAATTTGCTAGCTACTGTAGGAAGGAAATAAGAGTAAAGGACCATTCCTGATGGAACTTAAATCCAGTTAGACCAGGTCTAACTTTAGACCCGGTCTAACTCTTTTGTGCATACGGTAGGGATGGGCGATACCAGCTTTTGGTATCGATTGTCGATACCGATACCGATACCAAAAAGTATCGACGATACTCCGATACTTTCGATACCAATTATCCTAAGGTGAAGGGTGTGTGTGGGCGGGGGCGGGGGGGGAGGGGGTATGTATGGCTGTGCCACATTAACGTAGTTATATTTACTCTTCATGGGATTACGAATCTTAACACAAAATTATTATAAAACTAATAGAATATATCACTTTAATCAGCAAGATGAATTATCAATTTACCAGTTTACAACATTTGTCAGTTTAAGTTTAAAACACACAATTTTTTGTTGAAATTAATTTAAAACAAAATCAATACAATTGGCTAATTTCAAATCTTATCATAACGCATAACAATGGTTTTGCAAAATATTTTGTAAAACATTTATAATTCCTTTGATTGGGATCGAAAATTGCCACTCAAGGACACTTGAAATTTGAACATCCTATTGTGTTAACTTTTTAATTTATGAAAAATAAGAATCCCTAGGCGTGAACTAATTTGTAATACACTTTGTTAAACTCCGAATGTGATTGATAGGTCGCTATTTGGATGTTACGTTAGGAAAACGTTTGTTATTTAAAGTAACATTTTCAAAATCGAGATTTTGACCTTAGAATTGTAATGAATATAATATAACAAACACACCTTGAAAAAAAAGTTTTGACCAAAACTTAAAGTTTGTTTTTTCATGTAGGCCTACATGCGCCGCCCGGTGCGTCGCTGAATGTATATCCCATACACAAGCATTGGAATTAAATCTGAACGCTATTCAGATTTAATTCAAAATTTAATTTAATTACACAGCCAGTGCTAGTAGTTGCGAGAGAGTGTAGGCATACTGCGCAATTTATTTGCTACATGAAGTTGCTAATAGAGAATGAATGATTAGAATATTTGTTTTTAATTTTCGAATATTTTTGTTTTTCAATAGGTTCAATTAAAATAATACATTTTATTTTTTTATATTCTGTCAAAAGTATCGTATCGGAGAATGGCCGATACCAAAAGGTATCGACCATCGATACCGATACCACTGGTATCGGCGGTATCGAGGTATCGAGTATCGAGTATCGCCCAACGCTAGCATACGGACCTATAAATCTAATGATATGTACTTGAAGTATATGTAGCTGGGAAGATAAGCCGACCATCATAATGAAAATGTTGACCTTGCGTATTGAAGATATACAGGTAGTTTCCCAAAAGACCTAAAATGTGAGTTAGGAAACTTCATGTATATCTTTTATAATTTTTGGCATTTTGAAGCAAAATTGGTCAAATATGGTACAAAAATTGTATTTTTTAGGCTAAAATGGCCAAATGACAAGGTTAACTTGGTCAAAAACCCACATACAGGCTTGAACCAGTAACCAACAGGAATAAGGACACAATGACATTCACATTGACCTTGCTTGAACATTCTGTGGCCGGATAGTACGTAGGAAGAGTACAACCTTGATATCTCCCGGATAGACACCGGATGGATACGTGCGTAGGAGCTCGTTGACGTTGACCTACAAATATATCCGTACACTGATACGTCCTATAAGCTCTTAGGCCTAAAAAAACATAAAAGTTTGTTTCCAGTAGCTTTTGTTTTTAAATTTTTATGTTCAAAAATCATTAAATCCAGAAAAAATTAATGAAACTGAAGTAGTCATTCTAGTGCTGTGGTCATGTGGTATGGACATGAATGATGGCAATAGAGAACACAGCAGGCGAAATGAAAAGTTTAAATGATTCTCAACCATAAAATCAGGATTTGTATAGGGTGTAATTTTTGAGGGGAGGCAACTAGGCAATGGGTTGATATTGGGGTCCATTTGGCTTATTTCATTAAACATTGGTCAATGTACCATAAATACATGTATAGGGTCCACAACTTAAAAGTACCCTCTAAATACTTCATTGCGTTTAGTCACAATGGTTCATTATGTAAAAACAAGAGACCGTTTTAAACAGTGTTAAAAGTTGCATCTGGGTCCATAGGAGTCAGCTCTCAAACAATACAGTAGGCCAGGTTTATTCATGTGTTTGTTAAAGAAAACCTGACTGCTATGGACTCAGATGCAACTTTTAAAACGGCCTCTTTTCTTACACAATTAACCATTGTGCCTGAACGTAATGATGTGTGACGCTATAAATTGGTCCATATGTGTAAAACAATTAGGGCTATGCATACTTTTTACATTATTACATTTCATTAAAAATTTTTGAACTTATTAAAAAAAGTATCAGGGGGAACTTATAAGTTGTGGACCATATACCTGATCTGACACCCGGCATTGTTTTGTTTCAGATCTGAGCCTATTTATATGTGCTTTTTTCTTGAATTATTAAAAAAAAAAAACCGCATTACGCATTGCAATTTTAAGACCCGCTACGGGAAACAAAAAACTTTTTTTTGCTACTTGCTTGCATGCCCACATGAAAAGTAATCTTTGCACGGTGTAATTCATCTGGATACTACAGAACCGCGTACGAAATTGAATGATACAGACCTTGCTTTGAAGAGACTCAAATAATACCAATCTATAACATATAGCCTATCGACTGAATATGGATACTGGTATGTGAATGAAAACCTTTGTATTTATATAAAAAGTATTACTTTTATAATGATAAATGAATTTGTGTGTGGGGAGTAAGACGATAAAGTAACAATTTGCCATGGTATATATGGTACCTGTTCTGTGCGTGGATCTTCCTTTTAGTGATCGCTCCCGTTTACTCCGCTAGAAGGGTCAGATATTAAACAAATGGTCTCATAAATATTATTCTTTTGGCAAAAGGAAATCAAAATAAGAACAGTTTGCATTGCTTTGGATGTTTTGTGATATAGGAAGCAATAGTTAATACAAAATAGGTCAATAGGTTCAGTGGGTTTTGATATAGGGCACGGTGGGCACGGTGGCTCAGTGGTTACGGTCTTGGACTCATAATCTGAGAGCTTGCTTGATGTGCGTGAGTTCGAGTCCCCGTCCCGCCACCGTGTTGCACCCTTGGGCAAGGCGCTTTGTCACGCTTGCCTCACCCCACCCAGGTACAATGGGAAGCTGTTAGGGGTAGTCACAGTCGTTGTACTGATGAACCCTGCGCCATTTGTAGGCAGCAAACTTGGTTCCGACATATTCTAATAACGGCGGAATAAATGTAAAGCGCTTTGAGGCTGTTTACGGCATAAAGCGCTATATAAATATCTACATTTATTTATTTTTATATATTGCCCTGTTACATAGGTAACAAAACACCTGAGCATTACATACCCTGAGTTCACTAATGTGATATTTAATCCGCACGAAATAGTCGTGCGATAGACTCTTTTCATACTCATTCACCTGTGTTTTTACCTGTAACTCGATAATTAACTGTACGTCGGGAATAGGTAAAACTGTACATTCCTGAATCCTGATGATGAGAGGAATACATTGGTATGATTTATAAGCAAATGTAATCAACTTTGAAATTTGACCCTGTATAATCGGCTATTTTGGTTTTATGTAAATTAAACCCCTTCCCCTACGGAGCTATGGACTATTAGATCCCGCCTGGTGATCTCGTTGAACTACTTTGTTGTGAAACAATTCTGTTAAGTTTAAAAATCTTACTTGCCCGGCCTTGCTAATTAGTATACGATATGCCAGTCACGGGGTCAACCATACCAAGTAGTATATCAACTTACTCCCGGTACACATTGGCAGATACTCCGCGCATACTCCTACCAGCTACTCCTGATAACTGTCAGGAGTAAATTAGCGGCACCTGGTGTAACTTATACCTAGCAAGGTTAGGCCTGATGTAAGACCTACCGTCGTTCATACTGCCAATGCACCACCCTTTTACTCCTACCGACTCTTCCACTTGTTGTAAGTTAGCCCTTGATCATGTGATTTAACATAACTCCATTGGGCACACATCATGCACAAACCCTCCCTCTGATCACCGCAGGTCATGAGACTGGCCTTCAATCCTGAGACTAGTATTGGTTTAATACTACTAATAGTCTCAGTTCAATCTGGTAGGAGGGGACCCCAATGAAAGGAAATTTCCCGGTTCAGTATTTTGACCCGGTATCATCGGTAGAATATAATTATACATAGTCGATACTGTTTTTATAGAGCCTATACATATTTAAGTCTCATTTAGAACCAGTCTATTTTGTTACCACATTGTTTTTCATATAGAAAAGGGCATTCCACCTCAACAGGACCAGGGTTATCCACCTCAACAGGGCTATCCCCCTCAACAAGGACAGCCACCCCCGTACGCACCTCAACAGGGATACCCACCTCAACAGGGATACCCACCACAGCAGAATTACCCACCTACAACTGCTCAATACAACACTGTAAGTACAATGTCAGAACAGCGAAGAACTGAAAAAGTAAACTTTCGAAAAATATATAAGTGTAAATTATTCGCTTTCTTATTAGTTTCGTTTATAGATCTTTAAGGTGGTACTACACTCCCTGATAAATTTTGTGACTAATTTTGCATTTTTCTCAAAAATAACTACTCACTGGTAACATAAGTTATGTATATTACAGGGGCAAGGAATCCAATTACTTCACTGAAATGTCATGCAGTGATAATAATAATGATAATAATAAATCAATATTTGTACAGAGCAATTTGCATCGCAGATGCCCTGCGTTTTACAACTAAAAAGGAAATGCACACACATAAAATATACAATATGAAATTTACCCAAACAACAGATTCAAATTACAAGATTGATGACACTGGATATTAAAGACAAGTGGTTCATTATAAGAAATTTTAAGAAATGAGGACCATTCTAGCGGTACCTCTTAAAAATCATAAATAACGTGTATATACACCGCTTGTATTGAGTCACTGAAATTCCAGTAGTAGATTCCTTGCCCCTATAATATACACAACTTTTTTTACCATTGTGTTATTATTTTTTGAGAAAAATTCACAAATAGTCACAAATTTATCAAGGGGTGTAGTACCACCTAAAGGGGAGAGAACTGGGAGAGGGCATGGACCTTTTCCGATTTCATTATGTCTGAAGTTTAAGTATATACAAATATTTGGAAAGGAAATGTGTCGAAGAATTCTATCGGATAATTGTTCATAATCGTTCATAATCGTGAAACTCTAATACCAGCTCATTGCTCATTGCACAGGTAAAACAGACACAAGTGCAGTGTGTATTTAACCAGAGAAGATCTGATCAGGAATATGAGACATATATCCCTGATCTGATGTAACATAGTTGAGCTGTTTTCATTGAGTGTTATCTTGGTTTAATAGCTTTTAATGGGGTTTAAGTCCTTCAAAGGTCGTGGTGAATTCTACTGTAGACATGACTGCATCATGATTATTTTAAAGTCAACAACATTCAACAATATGATCACCGTGATAGTATGACAGTATCAGTACGGTGGGTGTCAGTGATCCTAGCCTGACACAGTAGACAAACAAACAAACAAACACGCCACTGGTCGTGGTTTATTTACAATCGATTCATTTAAAATCCCCATAGTAAACATTAATTTTGGCAAGAGTTTTCTCTCTCTGGAACGAGGATGCATCCACTGGCTCCGCGTAATGAAAAGATCTAACATGATTGGTCAATTTAGCTCCGCGAAGCGAAAAGTAAGCTACGCGTAGCAGCTCCACGTTGTGGCGGTTACGGCCAGCCATATACTGATCATGCGAAAATCGTAAAAACATAGAATAGAAACAGTGTGGCAGGCTCTCAAAATCTCAAATTGTATGCTTAGCCTAAGTCGCTCGGCCTATCTCGAATAAAATCACCATGCGTAGCTGTTGAAAAACGTGAGGATTCATCGTACTATCACGGCAATTTTTGACACGAAGATATAGGGACGATGACGGTGTGCGGCATAGGACACGCGACACGTGACGTTCGAGGCTGGCTGACAGCCCCATTCAAAATACACGGTTAGCAGTTATAAATTGAAAAACAACATACTTATAGTGTGGTACATTGTCGTACCTCCAACGGTTTAAGAGTAAGATAATTTTGCTTTGACACCACAAAACAAATTTAGAATTGTTTGTGAAGATTTCATGATTATGTGTTAATTCAATGGCGACGTCAAAAATGACGATATCGCATCCACCACCGCCTGCAAACACTAGGATTCATCGTAGTGTGCGCCAGCATTTACTACTCAAAATATTGGACCTGCTTGTCGTCTCTCACACGGTAGAGGATAGTAACAACAAAAGTTCCTATCGTATATTCTCTAAAAAAATAAGACCAAACAAGCAAACAATGAATTTTCTGTTCATTCGTCTTTTGTACTGATGAAGGTTAATATTAAATATCGGTGTTTCTTTAATGCAAAAGTGCGGGAGAGACTGCGAATTTTGTTCGTTGGAACAATTCCAACTAAAAACGCAGTTGATTGACTCACATGACATTTTACTGAGTTTCACCACTACACTTAGATTCATCAGACTGGCAACTCATCACATCAGACTGCTTCCTTTTATGGACAACAGGAAGTACCGTAGAGGGCGTGATGAGTTGGTCAAATATGTTGCTTTAGTGCATAGGCCCCCTAGTTTAGAATGGCATGTCCTTTTCTGCGGATCCAAATGGCTTCTTTCAGCCACCTGGTAGTATCAGCTTGATTAGTTGCCAGTCTGATGAAACCAGTACTAGTGGCAAAACGTCACTAAAATGTGAGTAAATCACCTTCGTATTTATTTGGAATTGTTCATTACGAACGCAATTCACAGTTGAAATCAACATTCCTAATGAACTTGTTCAAAGATGCGTTAGTATAAGTTAAGGAAGGTAATAATTACGAGAAGTATGCTTCGGTTTTGTTTTTCAGAGTGCACCTACCCAAACCGTTATTGTGAGACAAACACAATCTACTCAACCCAACGACTATCTAATCTTTGCGATTATTGTTACGATTTTTTGCTGTCTGCCGCTTGGAATTGTGGGGATTGTCCAGGCAACAAATGTAAGTTAATTTGAATTAAATTCGCCGTAGAAGTAAATCGTGTTCACACGGTCGAACATAAATCATTTATTACCCGTAATAAGTCACTTATTACCGGTAATAAGTCACTTATGTGTGCAATTAACTACGATACCGCTCTTTACAAAGACACTAATCTTACAGGTGCGAGTGATCAGCATGATGTGAAAATTTTATAGAATTACGATCCAGGCCTATATTCCTGTTCTTTGATAATATATGTGCAATGCAGAGGAACGGGGTAACGTTTAGTGCAGGGTAATACATTCAAAATAGTGTGAACCCATTGCTTTGCTATTAATCATGTTACATCACTACGACGAATTGTTTTAACCGTACCCGGGTAACCGTAACACTGACAAGAGGTTTTGATCGGAGATGGCCCGTGTACCTAGCCTGTGGCATTTTGTTGTATTTAATAAGGTTATGATTTATGAAATTTGTGATGCGGAAAAAATAAAAAAGGCGGGCAGGAATTTGTGATGGGATTGTGGGAGGAACAAAAAGAGGACGAGGAAGAAGAAAGAAGATACGCGAGCGCCCCGGGGGATCGAACCAGGGACTCCTGGCTGCGTGTCAACGAGCCAATCTCTTGCATCAAGCCACGACCAGTCTACTGCCAGTCAAATATGGTGACTATAAAATGATGATTGCGCAATATGACGTATATGTGTGTGGTTAACCATAAAACTGCCAGATGTGTTTGGTTGGAGGTGGCCTGTGACTGTGTTTTCCGCCCGTCTCCCCGCGGAAGGGGAAGCACTCAGCCTTGGTATTTTGTGGTATTCAGTGGCGTAGCGTCATAGGGGCACGGGGGGCACCCCAATCGATTGCAAAATTTAAGAAATCCCATAGGAAAATAATTGTCAAAAAAAACCGGCTTGTGCCCCCCAATCAGACCCGGTGCCCCCAATCAGGGTCGGTGCTCCCCCCCCAATCAGATGACACACGCTACGCCACTGTGGTATGTTACTAGGGAAGACGACGATGATGATTATGATGATGATGATAACGACAGCGCGATGATGACGAAGAGTAGAAGACAATTGGGATAAGGCACCACATCGAATTTGGTCCTATAGAACTATCGGTGCCGATGACTCTTAATATCACTCCCCGGAGATGTAATAAATTGTATCAAGCATAATAATTAACAGTTGCATAGTGTACCTTCACATTTCGACCTCGAAAATATTATCGATTTTATCAAAAAATTATTTGAAATTAATTTCTTGAATAAAAAGTTGGACAAACAAATAATTAAAATCAATATTTGATTTGTTATGAACTTAAGGGATCTGGAATGAGCGTTTTGAGCATTTCGACAGTATTTTTGTGGGCCCTGAGAGCACATCAGACATATCGAATTGCATTCTGAATACGAAGAATGTCTTTCTGATATCAAATAATTTTAATTTTTGAAATTCACGATATAATACAAATTTTATGACAAATTATTAAAATTTGATATTTTCACATTTTTGATATATAACCATGATAACAGTCCTCGAAGTAAATTTTATAAATCTAATGATATATTCTTAAAGTGTATGCAGCTGGGAGGAAAAGGCGACGATCAATTGAAAATTGTGACCTTTCATATTGAAGATATGGAGTTTTTCCCAAAAAGGCCTAATTTTTTTTGGTGTTTTGGGAAAAAAAATCCATATCTTCAATACGAAAGGTCAACATTTTCAATTGATCGTCGGCTTTTCATCCCACCTACATACACTTTAAGTATAAATCATCAGATTTATAAAGTTTACTTCGAGTACTGTTAAATATCAAAAATATTGCATTGCAAATTTCAAAAAATCGAAATTATTTGATGTCAGAAGGACATTATTCGTATTCAGAATGCAATTCGATATATCTGGTGTGCTCTAATGTCCCACAATAAATACTGTCCAAACGTTCATACCCCATCCCTTAAATAAAAAACGAATGCACTGTACAAATGTTCAGGGTACAATAAAAAGAGCCGTCGGTACCTATTCGGGCACCGATAGCGCTATAGGACCCAAAAGGATGTCGTGCCTAATGTTGATGATGATGAAGACAATGAAGAAGACGATAGGCTAACGATGATGATTCTGTTCTAATTACATAATTATTACAGGTTCGCAGTAGATTCGCAGCTGGTGATGTGGCAGGTGCCCAACAAGCATCCCAATCAGCGAAATGTTGGTCTATCGCAGGATTGGTCACTGGAATCGTTTTGGAAGTTATTGGAATCATTATCATAATCATATACGCTGTTGCTGTTGCATCTGTGGTTTCTTCGGTTTCATCTGGATTCGACTATGACTTTAATAATGACTTTTACAATAAGTAATACTATCGTCCAAGAAAATTAGCAGAGTCCAAGAAAATTAGCAGATTTTAGCAAAGATTCAAAACTTCCATTTTGATCGTTAGCATTTTGAAAGTACTAAGACGGAATGGTCACAAATATGTTATGTAATCTTCATCCGATTCCCTTTTTCTTCTTCTTTGATCATAAAAAGCATGTGAAAAGAAGTTACTTGTTGACGGTGATCCCCACTCTATTCATGGGAATAGAAAGGCGCGTTATACGGTCATTGCTATAATTGAAGATCGAATTAAAAAGACTAGTTTGCATCTTACGTCAGGGCAAAGGCGCAACGTGATTGATTCTCCATCTGCGCAGTACGGGAGTTTTGGTTTGTTTGACAGAACGTCATACGCAAACTACAAACTAGTTTTTTTTTAAATTCGGTCTTCAATTATAAAGATGGCTGCACAGGCTTCGAAAGAGTGACAAACGATACCCACTTCTAGTTGAGTTAAATTAGCATAATTATGTATAAACATTACGCCACTTTTGTATCGCATTACATTTTTAGCGTTCAACCAGCATAAACCCACAGAATTAGAGAAGGAGAACCGGGACTCGACCGCCATCTTGATACAGGCATATGAGCAGAAATTAGGGGTATTCGGTTTCCGTCGGAATGCGCTCGAGGTATTTGTTATCATGCAAGCGCGACATGGATGATGGACGCATTTGAGAGACGCACTTGATGCGACTTCCATGCAAGTGCCAAAACGCTTCAGATGAAACGCAGAATTATTTTCGTTCGACTCAGCGCACCGTCGGCAAGGACTCGAATACCCTAAATTTCTCCCCATGACTGACGGCGCGATTGTTCGTGGCGGTATATGGACAGGTGATGGAAGCCCGCTTCTCCTCCTCTAATTCTGTGCATAAACCATTGTTATATAAATCCGATACTTTCACACCCGTATATTTGAATGTATTGCCCTGCACTAGACGTTACGTTGTCAAAGAACAGGAATCCATGATCTGTGATCGCAAATTTCACATTATGCTAAGTCTATAAGACCTTTCGCAATTTCAGATCGAAGTGCATTGTGGGTAATATCTATGAGACTTTTGAGAAATAAACATTGAAGACTCGCCACAATATTTCAATGGGAGTGAACTTCGCACATTGGTCCAGAGGATATCTTCTTAATACTTGTATATACTAGCAAAGTATTAATTTTGATTGTTTCAAATGGCTAATCTTGTAAAACGATTCTTTTTGAGTCGCAGTTCATTCACAAGGCCGTCAATTGGGGAGATTGGTTCTGTTTATCTCCAGTCGATAGATGTCTGAGCATGCGCAGTTGCAATTTTCCGAAATTGCGAAACGGCTTATCATTCGCACCTAGTAATACTAGTGTTTTTGAAAAGAGCGGCATTCTATTCAGTCAATTGTACTGTACATATACACAGGTGATGAGTACAGCCTGCTTATAGTGCAGGGCAATAGATTAAAAAATAGTGTAAACCCGTTGCTCTGGTAATTAATCCTGTTACATAACCAGTGCGAGTAACGATGAGTGGCCAATTATACATACTAATTAGTTCAAGACATTCCCCGGTTTGTAGAGCTCCAATTTCTTTATTTTAACATACAAATGACACTCCCCAGTTAGTTATCATGCAATCTTGAATATTGTAAAAAAAAAAAAATGAAGTAGACTTAAGATTATTTAGATGAAAAAATGCCGTGTGTTTTGAAACAAAATTCAATAAAACGTCGGAAAAAAACACTATTGTATAGAAAATATTTGACACCACATCTGACCTTCCAGTTTGGCGCCATTTTGTATGTGTGTTTTCATTCGTTTCCTCGCGTGATAATAATTATCAATCTGCATTTATCAGACATATTGGTACTTGGCTTCCGGAGTGAATAAGTATTTTTAAATGTATGTAAAGAATTTCACATCATAGTGCCATTTCAGTTATGCATACACAACACCAAAATGAAGCAACTCCTGATTGGTCACAGTCTGCGTGTTCAGGAAATCGAGTAAACCAATGTCCTAGAACATTTTAAGATCATTGTCACGCTATACCAGGCTGCGTTCATTCAATTGAAGTGTCCACTGTGGCTCAGCATATTTTGCTCCATTGGGAGGTGAAGGTCTGATTCAGGTTGTGGATCGTTTCAAGTATTTGTGAGCATATTGTAGCGCAGACGGATCAAATGCTAGGGAGCTCAAACAAAGGGTTGGCAAGGCATCAGCTGCTTTTAAAGAACTAGGTAGGTGTGGAATAGACTGCTGCCCTCATTCGACAACTGTCTGGGTTGATGACTGAGAAAACGATGTGAAAAGGTAGCTTTTACAACCAGATTCTGGTTGCAATAATTGCACTGAGACTGTGCAGTGGTGTCTAAATTGACCTTTTGACCGAGGTTGTTGTTTATAGAACTTCCGAGCACGATGTTGACACAACGGTGCGGTACCACGGTTGTTTGATGTGATCATTTTAGTTTTTCAAACAAAACATCATGTACAAACCATATTTTAGGCTTAAACAGCTTTAATGCGGTATCATGCTGATGTATACAGGTGCTTTTGAGTCATTTTCAACTTTAATTTCCCTTTATTTACAACAATATTCACTTTCACAGCATTTTTAAAGCTTTTTCGGATATAAAATGTATCTATTCATGACAAGGTTGGTGACGCTATTTAGATAATGGAAATTACTCTTTTAGGCTTTTAATACAAATATTTCCATAGACTAGTGACAGAGTCAGTCTAAGTGTGGAAGGACGTCAATTTAGGCACTTCTATGAAATTCTAAAATGAATGTGTTTTTCCTCCCCTTCTGTAACACTTCGTAAAACTGGACTGTCACTGAAAGAGATCGAGCGTCGCATCCCTAGAACATTCTACTTCTGGAATCCCACACATGGAAAAGGGAGATCTGGACGCCCAAGAACGAATTGGAAGACCGTTATTCAAAGGGATTTAGACATACTTGGCAGTTGGCACCGGGTGGTCTGTGGAAGAGGATAAAGTTGCTACCAATGATCAGACCAGATGGAAATATCTCTTACATCAGGTACAGAGATGCTGCCTGCAGGTAAGTACATAGGTACATATCAATTCACTACTCGTTTTGAAAGTATTCGACTTAATTTAATCGACTTCAAAATTGCATATTTAAAATAATTAATTGATACATCCACCACAATAGGAAGGTAATATGACCAATATTAAAAGGGATTATAATGTTTATAATAATAGTAATGACAATAGCGATATTCCGTAATTACGTCACACACTTTCAACAAATTCAAAAGCTTGATTTATGTCTCATATTGAAGGATATAGAATGTAGTTTACCGATCTACTATTGAATTTCATCTAACATAATTTTGTAAAGATATGGGCAAATATGAAAAATGGCACGTTGCGAACGTACATTACCAAAAATGCCACTTTCAACCACCCTCTACCATTTCTTTTTGTTGTTTGAAACAAATTAATTTGGCACATTTTCAAAATTTAGTATAAATACTTTGTTTTGAAAATGTTTTCTTATATGGATCTATGTCCAATATTTAGAAATATCAACCCAAGAGAAAGGTGACGCGTCGACGAATTACAATCCCGATGAACTTGTTCAAGAAGGATCTTAGGATATTCATAAAGACTGCCCGAAGAATTTGTCAAGAAACCAAACAAACCTACTGATACTACGATTTACCCTGGCAATACGTAATTAAACGGATCATAGATCTAACTAGAGCG
This sequence comes from Amphiura filiformis, assembly GCF_039555335.1. NCBI lineage: Eukaryota > Metazoa > Echinodermata > Ophiuroidea > Amphilepidida > Amphiuridae > Amphiura > Amphiura filiformis. Next base: position 27,986,715 of record NC_092643.1, read on the forward strand.
GTTCTCGGGTTGCGCGGTTTTCGGCATACGCGGTTGGTGTGTAAGGTTGTTGGGTGATGGTATGGTAGTGGTTGTGTTTAAATGTGAGTTTCTTTTCAGAACCCTGTATGGGCGAAGCCTGGATGGTGGATGGGGAGTGTGGGGTGATTAAAGAAGGAAATAATATGGAAATGTAATAGGCCGCACAGCTGTGTAATGTTTATGTTTTACAAGATGCCCAGAGCACGGGTTGGGATATGGAAAATCCCCTCGTGGTGTCGAGTTCACAACAGGTGTTGGTATTGCTTTACCAAAACAACCCGAGCCGTGTGTTGGAAGATTTTGTATGTTTAGACAGTTTTCTAGCAATGTTCACTGTACCCACCAAGTTTCATGCCCATACGACAGATTTTAGTAATTTGACCTCAGATGACCCATGAGTGACCTTGGATTACCCCAAAATGACCTTCCAAAAATTTGACTCTTAATGTTGACTGTACTCACGAAATTTCATGCTGTTAAGACAGTTTTTAATTTGACCTCAGGTGACCCCTGGGTGACCTCGGATGACACCGAAATGACCTTCCAATAACTTGACTCTAAATGTTGAATATACCCACCAAGTTTCGTGCCCATATAACAGTTTTAGTAATTTGACCTCAGATGCCCCTGGGTGACCTCGGTTGACCCCGAAATTACCTTCCAAAAAATTGACTCTAAGTGTTGACTATACCCACCAAGTTTCGTGCCCATATGACAGTTTTTAGTAATTTGACCTCAGATGAACTCTGTGTGACCTTGGATGACCCCGAAATCTATTCAGCTCTGTAAGAACATCAACTACAAATACAACTGACCAAGTTTAGGCGATACACCATGTTGTTAAAACCCCTGTAGACCCTATGGCATCATATGATATCGCACATGTTGACTTCCAAACTTCATCACAACATAAACTTCGAAAATGATCCATTCATACTGTCCCATTTATTGACACCTTCGGTTTGTATCAATTGCCAGTGAGCAAAATACACGTGCTCTGTTCACTATACACAGCAAGGTATAGGAAGCTATGTGCACGATATTACAACCTCTACCTTGCTGCATTTTATTTGCAGTTCTGACATCTGGCCTGCGCCGGTTTAACCAACCAGGTCAGACCTTTGGGCTAGACAGGGATGACAGAAAGCTGTGTCGTCATAAATTAAATAAAATGTATTACTTTTGGTAAACAAGGGTTGTCTGAGAAGAAAAAATGTGGAAAGGTGAAAAGCAAAATGAAAAAAGAGAAGAAAAAACAGAAGGGGAAATGGGGAGGAACGGGAGGGAAGCTATGATTTCCTTTCTCCATGCTCAAAATTAAATGTTGAAATTAAAGTTTTCATTTTTCGTTGGAAAGGGTGTGCCCGAGTGATTGCGTATTAAAACAAACGTTAACAAAATTCCCTAAATTGTTATGCCAAAATAAAAAAAATTACCTTGTAAATTTTTGGCTCTATGTAAAGTTTGGAAGGATTTTTGTTTCTCAAAAAAGAAAAAAAAATCTGGTGTCATAATGAATCAAAAGATGTATGTTTTATACAGTAAATTAAGTAAAAATTATGATGCGCAGTGATTATGCCATCTTATTAAATTTCTAATCTTAATATTTCGTCTTTTTGTCAAATTGTCAAAAGTATGTGATAGCCGATTTATTGCTCAACCGCACCAAGTATTTAGTTTTGTTTAGTTGGGTCGTTAAAATACCCAAACAATTAAGTTTCCGACGATACAGTTCTTTCAGGGACACCCTGTATATAGCATGTTTGTACTACAGTATCGATTTTATTGAAGGTCACTGGTAAACAAACACTTGATAGTCTGTGCCTCGGTCCAGACTGTATGTGGCTATCACGATGTTTGTTCGGATCGCCCGACATAAATTGGATGTGTGGAGACTAGGTCTGTGCAAACAAGTGAGCGTTTCCAAAAGCAACACAAAACCAAACAAAAAATACACCCATTGCCCGCTATTTACTGCACGAAATGAACGACTCTAATCAGGTACCGCACGAAATGAACGACTCTAATCAGCTGCGGCAATTCCACAATCATGCACAATGGTGCATAGGCCTATCTTATACACGTATTCTTATTCGTGCATTTGACGGACTTGGGTGTTTTTGTTTTTGTTAAATATCTCCTCTCCTGAACACATATTATTATAGAAAATCTATCTACTTCTTCATTCGCTTACATACTATATACCCTGCAACTTTCAATCTACACAGTGGCTAGATAACCCCTTAAACGTGCGAACAAATATTGCAAAACAAAATTAAAGTATGGCTCTCCGCCTATGGCTACGCCCATACAATTATGGTCCCTTTGGTTTTTTGATATTTTTCTTTTGGCACAATCGCCGACAAAAGAAATCTATTATCTCGATGAAAGATTGAAGACTGGCACCGAAAAAGAGTCCAAGAGCACCTCCCCAGTCACCTGTCAGGGAAGAGAAATGAAAATCAAATTACTGTTTTAAATCCCTATTCAGAAATATATATCTAGTACTTAGAGAGGATCAGTGCATTCCCTCGAATGAAAGGACAGTGTGTATGTGATTTGGGTGTACACATAGACCCTGGTTCAGATTTTGTGCACAATAATTATTGGTTAATTAATAGCCATTTTACATGTTGTATGGTACTTCCATTTTGGCAGAAGGTTCAATAGCCCTATTAACATCAAATCTCTCACCATTAACAAGATGTCATTCTCCAGCCTAGCAAATGTGTAGACATGGATTTAATTGGGTCTTTCTCGTTGTAGCTCGATTCAAAGAGTGCAATGTTATAATCATGATGTTATACTTACAGATAAATTGAAAAAGTTCGTATTCAGTTTGCTCTTTGATTTCTTCAACTTTCAGATCTCCAAAGAATATTTCGACATGGACCATGTTATCCCTATCAAGAGAACGGAAATCAAGAAATGGGATGTTAAGCATAATATAGCATATCACTTCTTTTCTGCTTGATTTGCTGTGTTGTTCATGATTATATTATTCCAAAGGTCCGTTGTTCGTTATCTTGAAGGTCCGCTATTCTGATTTACCCACAATTTCCGAATAAGCGGCTATTCTTACCGGAACCGACCGGATAGTTTTCTCTAGACCTCACTAAGTCGAGCACCTGAGCTAGTGCAATAACTTGCAGTAGGGCCTAACCATCGTGCAAATCAAATCAAAATAGCTGTATTTGGCAGAGATGCAGTACCACAGCGCTAATCATTATTCAGTATAGACTATGGAAGCATTTCATTTTTAACAGCACCCTTATGTGGTGGGAAAGGTCGTTGAACTTTTTCGCAGGGGTCAAGTTCAAAATTGATTTAATTAAAACACAAAAAAATGTGTTCTTCCAGTTATAAGGATCCAGAAAGAGTTTAATTTGGCCTATCTACGACGTACGGTTAAGGCGTAAAGATTTAATATTTCATTTTGGCTCCACTGGGGCAAATATAAAACATGCTCAGATTTTGTTGAAAATTATCTCAAATTATTTGTCTTTCCATGGTAAATTAAAAAAAATAGTTTGCGCTATATAGGATATTTCGTTACCTTGGTAACACATCAAAATATAACAACACCGTTGAGTCGCATTGAGTTCCATTGACCTTGACATTATTGCTCTGGTAGCTAGATAAGAAAGTACCTTATTTCTTGCAACAAGACAAATAATTTGAGATAATTTTTATAAATATCAAAGCAGATTTCATTTTCGCTCCGTGCGGGGCAACATTAGACTTGTGACGTCACAATGTTATTCTTTTGCCCATAACTGCATACAGGTTCAATGACCTCTGTCCACTAAATGGGGGGGGTACTAGATTAATCAACACTATAAGTACTATTAGTCTGCAAAATATGACAACTTTAACATGATATCAAGTTGCAAATGGATTTTGATCAAACTTCTCAGTAGGGAGAGCGTGGCCTAATGGTTAGGGTACTCGCCTCTAGTGCATGAGTTCGCGGATTCAATTCCCGGCGGTGAGGATTTGCTGCGATATTGACTTGGGGGAAAATGCCTGAAATTAATTGGCAACCTCTGTACATTAAATTGACACGTCTGCTTTCCCCCATGGTTCAATTAGAATTGGGTAACTGAAACATGAAAGTACTTCCTCCTTCGAAGGAGACGTTAAGCCGTAGGTTGTTTGATGTATATTGAATTGGCTTCATTATTAAGTAAATGCAAACTATAGATGGCGCTATTTATCCTAAATCATATTTCTTTATTTACAAGGGGTAGGTGATTAATACTGCATTTAAAACACCTGGAATAGGTAAAACAAGCAATAAGGAAATTTTACAAACATATTTGATCAAACAATAAAAGGAATTATTTGTATTAAAAGCTTGAAAGAGTAATTTCCAGTAACTAAATAGCGCCACCTATTTTGTCATTAATAGATAGATTTTATATCCGAAAAAGCTTCAAAAATGCTATAAAAGTGAATAATATTTTGTAAAAGAGGGGAAATTAAACTTGCGAATGACTCAAAAGCATATGTGTGTGTTAGCATGATATAACCTTTAGCTGTTTAAGCCTAAAATTCGGTTGCACATGATGTTTTGTTTGAAAAATTAATAAATGACCCCATCAAACAACCGTGAGTTCCCATGTACAGAGAGCCATACATGTACATATATCGCAGCCAGTTTCAAAACAAGTATGGTGTTAACCCCTGACTGTTCCCAACCCTTCCCGGTGTCCTAATGGACCCCAATGGAAATAAGCTTCAATAGAGGGTTTCTTGGGTTATCCAGCGATGTTGAAAACCAAACAAATCAAATCAAAATCATACATAGGGGGCTGTATGTGGATTTACCTGATGTACAAGTTATGCGAGGCAGAAGAAAAATATTTATCGCATTCTCTCCGGGGGCCGGGGGCATTCTCTGGTGAACTTCGATAGGAAAATTTGACACTTTTTGATTTCCACAACGATTTTGTTTATGTTCATTTTTGATCGTAAAGAGCACTATCGACACCAGGGACCGGTTTCTAATTTTTATTTTTGTTGCTGGTATTGGTAACAAAGTTATCTGTGCTATATATCTTTGCAAAACACGATGAAACTCCGAGAATTAATTTGAAAAGAAAGAATATTTGAAAAGTTAACTACAACAAACACATGTGTAACATTTGTATTGAAGTTTGTCATGTTTGTTATTTTATAGATAGATAGATAGATAGATAGACAGATTTATTATTATCTTTTCACTCATTACATGATACAAGAATAGTACATAAGAATAATACATTATAAAGATATAAATAATAATACATATATAATAAACTATGGAAATGCATAATACAACGATAAGTGAATGAATTACAGTTGAGGCCCAAAGGCCTGTAGCTCTGTAACCCTTGATACAGGTATATGGCATTTATTTGACATGACAGCAGGTTGGTAGACCACAAAAATGCCGAGTCCAACCAACCAGCTGTCATGTCTATCAATGACATATCCTATGTTAACATTTAAGGAAAAACAAAGAAAAAACAAAAATGCACATATCAAAAACTAATTATTGAAAGTAAATTAATGAAATTAGTGAACAAAAAATGGGTGAGGTACACATGAATGAAATACTGTAAACAATTAGGAATAGTTTTGCATAAGATGTTGTTTATACTTTTTCCGGAATTGCTTCACTGATAACGAGCACTTGATATCAGAATCAATATCATTCCAAAGCTTTATATATACCTGCATATTTAATAGATTTCTCACAAAAGACTTTCTTGACTCGAGGTAAGATGAGATTCTATTATCTACATGTAGTGTTTATAACGTGAATTTCAGAGTGCTTTGTAAAAAGGTCGTCAAAAACATTTGGTAATAAGCAATTTGTATGTGGACTTACCTTAAATATTGAGTGATCAAACTTCTGAGATCTGTACTTTCAATTATTTTTCTTCCAGTTGTGAGTAACATCTCGTAAGTAATTTGGGACACTTCTTGAAAGGTATTATTAAATACGCTTTCAATGTTGTATTCTTCATATACATTATCAACAAACTGTACAAAGGACACATTTTGCGCTTTGGAATGATACTCGTGCTTAAGAGATTCTCCAAAGCGTAGCTTAAACTGTTTGCCATACCACTCCATATATGTTTTGGAAAGTGTTCCAATGTAGGATGTGGAGTTAAATTTTACACCGTTCATTTTTTCGTCTTGCACCTGCTTTGTTGCGTATGTAGCCAACTCAAGAAATAGGTCATATTGCATAGAAAGAAATGTATTTTGAAGGTCATCAGTCGAATAAAGCCACCTGGGATACGATTCGTGGAGTCTTTCACCCTCCTTGTTGATTGCGTTGCCTAACAACAGCGAAAATGATCTGGACATTGATGCAATCACGAAGTCCATAAAAGCAGTACCCCTGTAAGAGTTACAAATTGAATATATGAATACAAAACCCACCCAAGTCCATACTTTGGCCAAATTGAGTTAAGCATGGAAAATTGTTGCTATACATAGGCCTGTCATATGTATAAAAGAACAACTCAAATTCATCCTCTATGTCTATTGAGCATGTGAAAAATAGCATGTATGAAAGAACCACCGATGTCCAGGATTTTAGTCTTGAAACACAATGATTGAAATCCAGTATGTATAAAAGTCCACTTGTAACACATTCATTGCTGGAGAGTGACTTTTAAAAAAATGGGTTCAATCAAGGAAAGTGTGTGGTTTATATTACATGGCAGTATGTTTATCAACATTATACATACCTGTTTGCTTTATTTTGTATTATCTTAGCAGTGGTAATCTAATTCCAACATTGTTGTCTTTGTATTATGATAAAACACACCCAAGTCCAGCATTTAAAATGAACCCCCACGAAGTCCCTGAAACGCTAATCGTCAGGAAGGAATTAAAATGATACAAAGGTTTTTTTTTTCTCAAAATCACTTCCCATGGACTTGGGTGGGTTTTGAATTCATGTATTTAATTAAATATGAGATGAGTATATGAGATATTTATGACAGGTATGATAAACGCACTTTCACTGTTACTTACATTATTTTCTCTTTTAAAGCCATTTTGAAATATTCTCTATCGGAGAGTCTCCATGATGAAAGCATAGTTGTTGCGACACTGTATGAAGGGAAAGTAGATTGTGATGCTGTCGTCGAATATACGGTCTGTTGACAAGATTCCTCGCAATGATGACAAACAGTGTTTTTGATTCCATTGAATTCATCTGGAGATGGAAAACAAACGCAATGTGCTTGTCGGTTATTTTAATCTATAATACGTGTTAATTGTAGAACGTTTTAGTTGATCTTTATTTGAAGCACTTTGTATTTTTTTTTTTTTAAAGCCATGACTGCTACGCACCTCTCTTGGTATAGAAACACTCTATCAGATCTCTAGGGCTACAGAAGGGGGAACTTCCTTAAAAACAAAAAGGAAACATGGTTATTACAAAGTCATGTAACTGCACAATAGGGTGTGGTGAAAATACTTGTTTTCTCGGATCGACTAGAAACTCTCGAGGGTACATACTACTATGGCGCCGAAACATCAGTAAGATCGTAGCATGTTTCGAGCAAACAGTAGATTTTCACAAAATCCATACTTATTTGATATATCTTACTGTATAACTCTATAATAGAGAAATCAGTATGAACAACATGGGAAAAGTAGGCATTCAGATGACATCTTAAACACTTTGGGTAGTCTGTTAGGACCCTCAAAATCCCCCCAAAAAATACTCAGTCAAAATTCACAATGCTGGTCTTGTTGTCAATACATGAGATATGATTTGAGAGCACTTCTGACTTGACCAGGGGTTAAAAGATCATGTGACGTCTGATTTGCAGTAATTTTCAAAACATGGCTAGCCGAAAATCATAAATAATTTATTTTTGGCAATGATGCAGTTCATATCTGTGCAACAATACCAAAAATTGTGGAATTTGACTGAGTAGCCCAAGTAAGATATGTATATTATAGTGGCAAGGACTACAACTACTGTACTGAAAATTCAGCAACTCAAAGCAAGTAGTTATTGATTTATTGATCAAATACTGGTTTTCCCTCATTTTTGACTGTAACTCCACAAATGTTGTCTGTACTGAAATAAAATTTCCAGTGCAGTAGTTGTAGTCCTTGCCCCTATAATATACATATCTTACTTGTCCCCAGTGCGCTATAATTTTTGAGAAAAATGCAAAAATAGGCACAAAAGTCAAATTTTGGGGCCCACAGGCGTCTACATTTGAAAAATTGCATTGTATTTACAATCCGAACAAGCACTCAGAACGCTACTGACCATCCCCTATTGTTATGCATATTCGTGCTAAAAGTGGATCGATATATGTTGAAATCAACAGATATGCACCTTTTTGCTTTGAAATTAATTATCTCGGTCAAATAAAAATTTTTTTTTTCCAGTAATGTAGATAAAAACATAGTGCTTGGATATACCTTTTCTTTTAAAAAAACTCACCGTGTTAAAATTAGGCATAAAATTGGGTCCTTTACGATAAGATTTTTGATTTTTACACACCTGAATTTCGCCTATGAGTTTTTTGTTTGTTTTAAATTGTTAACGTTTCAAAATAATATAGTTCGCTAAAGACTTTTTTCCAACTCTATAAGGCACATCGTGTGGGTCTATATAGAATCCTTGTTTCATCAGAATATCCGTTTCGATTTCACCATTTTTCACTTGCAACTGCCAAAATTTCCAACTCATTACTTCATTTCGAGTACAACCAGCAGAGAAATAATCGATATTTCTATTGTTGCATGCAGAATTTTGCATCCATGATGATTCTGGAAAAAAAATGGCAGTCGGAAGTGAAAAATGGTGAAACCAAAGCCAAAATTCTGACAAAACCATATAGCCCGGTATGATCTCACAGATGTGACCAAAATCACCAAACGCTAAAAGGTTTATATAGATGATTATACTTACCTGGCATGTAATACGTCCTACAGCTACAGTTGTCGACTATGAAGTCTGTTTCACATTCTAGTAAGCATTTAGACTTGGTATAATCGCCTCCTAGATACTTGAGTTGCTGTTCTACATCTTTTGACTTCGTATCGCCTTTTACATCTTTTACACAAGTCCCGTATGGGGATGGTAACATGTCCAACTATGGAAAGATGTATATTTTTAACGTAATGTCAGAGGTTGAGGGAGCCTCATGAGTTCTCATGTGAAAGGGAAAAAAGAGAAAGGGAAGAGAGGAAAAGGGAGGGGGAGAGAAAGAGAGGATGGAGAAAGGAGCCATTTCCCTCCATGACCATGGCTAGGCGAAATGGGAAGCTCCCCTTCCGCCCTTCGGACATTTTATCTTTCACCCCTGTGGCATGCTGAACTTTACGCGGTTTTAACGGGTTTTTTGTTGTTGGTATTTTGGGCCCATTTCCTGCCCATTTTCCCCATGACAGTCACCTTGCCTCCCCTACCTTTTCTCTCAACCTCTTTGGACAAATCCTGCCTACGCCACTGTCCTGTGCCGGTAAATTAATCAATATAAACAAGTTTAATTTCAGTCCGATATCTATTCAGAATACACAGCTTTTGGTTTCATCGCATTTTATATCCAAAAACTACATACTATAACACCTCTCTCTGAAATAGTATACAAATTATGAACCAACAATAACCAATATTCGATAATTATCAGTAATTGGTATCATTACGGCTTTTAATGAAACATTTTCCATTTTTCAGACATGGGCACCTCGATATTCATATAATTTTCATTGTGCGTATATCATGCGATGCCGATGCGACTGAAACTTTGCATATTAACCGGGACTTTGCAAATACCGGGTGTCCCAAAAAGAATAACATTCTGACGTCATATGTCTAATTTTGTCCTCGCAGGGGGCTAAAATGAAATTTGCTTTGATTTTGATGAAAATGATCTCAACGTATTTGCCCTGTTGCAAGCAATTTAGAAAAGAATAAAGAGGATTTTTTTTCGAAATGGACCATGAAAAGTCCATATTGTTTCATAGAAAATCAAAAAAAAAAAAAAATCTAGAAATTTGCAATTTATTTTGATGCTTTAATTGAATGAGAAATTGTTGTTTAAAAAGGACAGACTTGTTGCAGTCTAAAAAGTTTTTTTATTGAATTATCAGTATTGTAACATGGTAGACTTGGAACAAATCTTAATTAATTTTTATTCTAAGAAAAAAACATAGATAGTAAAAGTAAGCAATAAAATGAGCAGAAATTTGCATAAATTTGGATTGGTAATGATTAGTAATATTAAATCCTACAAGTGTATCACAGATGGCAGATATCAAAAATTGTTTAAATGATTTTAAACAGCATTTTTATAGAGAAAACTGGCATCACTTTCAGTGATGTGCGCCCTTATGTTAACTCGCTCATGCGATATGGACGATGGTGGAATTCAGCACCTTTGAAGAACTAGCGTTTGAACTTGAAAATCAATGTACTATGAAAGCCGAATAGATTTCATTATGGAATTTGAATGTCTGTGATACTAGTGATGTGAGTAATTATGATTGTGTGTATTGGGGGGTACATAGACCTGTCCCACCTGTATGTTCAGTAAGCTTATAGATTTCATGCACGTGAAAATGCAATGCTGTTGTTAATGCACTTGTCAATAGAAACCCTGACCCTGTGATACTAGTGATGTGAGTAATTATGATTGTGTGTATGGGGGGATACATACACCTGTATGTTCAGTATTTAAGCTTATAGATTTCATGCACGTGAAAATGCAAGGCTGTTGATAATGCACTTGTCGATTGAAACCCTGACCCTGTGATACTAGTGACGTGAGTAATTATGATTGTAGGGGGGTGCATAGGCCCGCATGTTCAGTAGTTAAGCTTATAGATTTCATGCACGTGAAAATGAAGACTGTTGATAATGCACTTGTCAATTGAAACCCTGACCCTGTGATACTAGTGACGTGAGTAATTATGATTGTAGGGGGGTGCATAGGCCCGTATGTTCAGTAGTTAAGCTTATAGATTTCATGCACGTGAAAATGAAGACTGTTGATAATGCACTTGTCAATTGAAACCCTGAGTCCCTGACACATTCCAACCCCTGCCTGCAGTGCAGAGTACCCGAAAAAAATAGCCGGGCAGTTTATAACAGACAGGCATTGACACAAAATTTGTCCCTGTAGGGCCGGCCATGTGTTGTTTCCCGTCTGTCCGGGACTTGGCCGGGAGTTTTAACATTTTGAAATTTAGCCCTGAGTATAAGTCCCAGCCACCCCTCCCCTGGTGCCCTGGCCATAAGGGGGGGCTGAAATTCCAGCTGCATATAGCCATATCTTTGATAACATGGACAAGTATAGTGATGATGTACATTATACAAATGATGAGATATCCTCTAAATAGGCACAATTTCACGGCTTTACCAGACGCGTAATGTTGCGAGTAAATTAAACGCCATTTTGTGCGTAGGACGTTGCAACTAAAAAAACTGCGATAATTTAAAATGACTGCAATTTGCAATGAAAAGCAAACCACCAAAAATTTCTCATTTGTAGATGTACACACATTGGTATGCATATAGCCTCTGGCATTGGCCAATTTGTCCTTGTACTATGCATACCGAGTTTTATCGGCTAAATACGCACAGTTATGCCGTTTGAAATGACGCATCAATTATTTGTAATTTGTGACGCATCGTGAAATGGCGAACACATCCAACGAACCATTGATTAGCAAAAAGCCTGCATTTAATTTAAACAAAATATAATTTAATTTTTCCCAGATGTTCATTTAATTTTTGTGCATTAGCATTCTATTCAGTAGGCAAATTTCCCAATACTACAATGTACTACAGTACACACATAACCTATGATTCTGCATGGGCATAGATGCTTGTTATGTAACACCTTTTGTAATTTACACCCTTAATCCAAGGTTATGAATATGAAATGAGGGCTAGCTGTTTACATTGTCTGTTTGCATTGCAATGGACCTGTGATTTTGCACAATGGATCTTGTTATTGCATGCTAAAAATATCCCATGTTGTCTAAATGGAAGAATGTTTTATAAATGGGGGGGTGCCCTAAAATTACACCCACAATCATACCCCTAATCTAACCATCGCAATAACCCTTTAAATCCTATATGTACCTCTACCGTATAGCCGTCCCTAATTCTAAACCCTAACCTAATTTTGAAGTCGACGCCCGACGTCGCGAAATGACAACCGCGTACGTCTAGAATAGCGTCGAAAGCGAGACGCGTCCAGCAAAAATCACGAAACACGTATAACTCCCATCGTTCCGCTTCCGCGGCGCCGTGCGCGCGTCGATAGACGACGACGACGTCGTCGTCGTCGATAAACTTGAACTCTATGTCCGAACCCCAACACAAAATACAAAAATATTTTTTAAAAAATCATCAAAATATATTGCATGTGCAATTCCTATTTTTTTTTTTTTTTTTTTTTAACTTTTAACTTAAAAATGAACTTTTTCCTGGTCCACTTTGAAAAGAATCATGTTCATGCAGTGCACTGATCCATGGTATAATATTATACCAGCATCCATGGTATAATATTATACCAACACCCATGCATAGCATGTGTGCACTGATGCTGGTATAATATTATACAGCATCCATGGTATAATATTATACCAGCAATACAGCATATACTATGATACAGTGCACTGATCCATGGTATAATATTATACCAGCATCCATGGTATAATATTATACCAGCAATACAGCATATACTTAGATGCAGTGCACTGATCCATGGTATAATATTATACCAGCATCCATGGTATAATATTATACCAACACCCATGCATAGCATGTGTGCACTGATGCTGGTATAATATTATACAGCATCCATGGTATAATATTATACCAGCAATACAGCATATACTATGATGCAGTGCACTGATCCATGGTATAATATTATACCAGCATCCATGGTATAATATTATACCAGCAATACAGCATATACTTACAAGAGGATTTTTTTTAGAAATGAAAAATAAAAAGTCCATATTGTTTCATAGAAAATCAAAAAAAAAAAAAAAAAATCTAGAAATTTGCAATTTATTTTGATGCTTTAATTGAATGAGAAATTGTTGTTTAAAAAGGACAGACTTGTTGCAGTCTAAAAAGTTTTTTTTTATTGAATTATCAGTATTGTAACATGGTAGACTTGGAACAAATCTTAATTAATTTTTATTCTAAGAAAAAAACATAGATAGTAAAAGTAAGCAATAAAATGAGCAGAAATTTGCATAAATTTGGATTGGTAATGATTAGTAATATTAAATCCTACAAGTGTATCACAGATGGCAGATATCAAAAATTGTTTAAATGATTTTAAACAGCATTTTTATAGAGAAAACTGGCATCACTTTCAGTGATGTGCGCCCTTATGTTAACTCGCTCATGCGATATGGACGATGGTGGAATTCAGCACCTTTGAAGAACTAGCGTTTGAACTTGAAAATCAATGTACTATGAAAGCCGAATAGATTTCATTATGGAATTTGAATGTCTGTGATACTAGTGATGTGAGTAATTATGATTGTGTGTATTGGGGGTACATAGACCTGTCCCACCTGTATGTTCAGTAAGCTTATAGATTTCATGCACGTGAAAATGCAATGCTGTTGTTAATGCACTTGTCAATAGAAACCCTGACCCTGTGATACTAGTGATGTGAGTAATTATGATTGTGTGTATGGGGGGGATACATACACCTGTATGTTCAGTATTTAAGCTTATAGATTTCATGCACGTGAAAATGCAAGGCTGTTGATAATGCACTTGTCGATTGAAACCCTGACCCTGTGATACTAGTGACGTGAGTAATTATGATTGTAGGGGGGGTGCATAGGCCCGCATGTTCAGTAGTTAAGCTTATAGATTTCATGCACGTGAAAATGAAGACTGTTGATAATGCACTTGTCAATTGAAACCCTGACCCTGTGATACTAGTGACGTGAGTAATTATGATTGTAGGGGGGTGCATAGGCCCGTATGTTCAGTAGTTAAGCTTATAGATTTCATGCACGTGAAAATGAAGACTGTTGATAATGCACTTGTCAATTGAAACCCTGAGTCCCTGACACATTCCAACCCCTGCCTGCAGTGCAGAGTACCCGAAAAAAATAGCCGGGCAGTTTATAACAGACAGGCATTGACACAAAATTTGTCCCTGTAGGGCCGGCCATGTGTTGTTTCCCGTCTGTCCGGGACTTGGCCGGGAGTTTTAACATTTTGAAATTTAGCCCTGGTATAAGTCCCAGCCACCCCTCCCCTGGTGCCCTGGCCATAAGGGGGGGGCTGAAATTCACAGCTGCATATAGCCATATCTTTGATAACATGGACAAGTATAGTGATGATGTACATTATACAAATGATGAGATATCCTCTAAATAGGCACAATTTCACGGCTTTACCAGACGCGTAATGTTGCGAGTAAATTAAACGCCATTTTGTGCGTAGGACGTTGCAATTAAAAAAACTGCGATAATTTAAAATGACTGCAATTTGCAATGAAAAGCAAACCACCAACAATTTCTCATTTGTAGATGTACACACATTGGTATGCATATAGCCTCTGGCATTGGCCAATTTGTCCTTGTACTATGCATACCGAGTTTTATCGGCTAAATACGCACAGTTATGCCGTTTGAAATGACGCATCAATTATTTGTAATTTGTGACGCATCGTGAAATGGCGAACACATCCAACGAACCATTGATTAGCAAAAAGCCTGCATTTAATTTAAACAAAATATAATTTAATTTTTCCCAGATGTTCATTTAATTTTTGTGCATTAGCATTCTATTCAGTAGGCAAATTTCCCAATACTACAATGTACTACAGTACACACATAACCTATGATTCTGCATGGGCATAGATGCTTGTTATGTAACACCTTTTGTAATTTACACCCTTAATCCAAGGTTATGAATATGAAATGAGGGCTAGCTGTTTACATTGTCTGTTTGCATTGCAATGGACCTGTGATTTTGCACAATGGATCTTGTTATTGCATGCTAAAAATATCCCATGTTGTCTAAATGGAAGAATGTTTTATAAATGGGGGTGCCCTAAAATTACACCCACAATCATACCCCTAATCTAACCATCGCAATAACCCTTTAAATCCTATATGTACCTCTACCGTATAGCCGTCCCTAATTCTAAACCCTAACCTAATTTTGAAGTCGACGCCCGACGTCGCGAAATGACAACCGCGTACGTCTAGAATAGCGTCGAAAGCGAGACGCGTCCAGCAAAAATCACGAAACACGTATAACTCCCATCGTTCCGCTTCCGCGGCGCCGTGCGCGCGTCGATGAACGACGACGACGTCGTCGTCGATAAACTTGAACTCTATGTCCGAACCCCAACACAAAATACAAAAATATTTTTAAAAATCATCAAAATATATTGCATGTGCAATTCCTATTTTTTTTTTTTTTTTTTTAACTTTTAACTTAAAAATGAACTTTTTCCTGGTCCACTTTGAAAAGAATCATGTTCATGCAGTGCACTGATCCATGGTATAATATTATACCAGCATCCATGGTATAATATTATACCAACACCCATGCATAGCATGTGTGCACTGATGCTGGTATAATATTATACAGCATCCATGGTATAATATTATACCAGCAATACAGCATATACTATGATGCAGTGCACTGATCCATGGTATAATATTATACCAGCATCCATGGTATAATATTATACCAGCAATACAGCATATACTTAGATGCAGTGCACTGATCCATGGTATAATATTATACCAGCATCCATGGTATAATATTATACCAACACCCATGCATAGCATGTGTGCACTGATGCTGGTATAATATTATACAGCATCCATGGTATAATATTATACCAGCAATACAGCATATACTATGATGCAGTGCACTGATCCATGGTATAATATTATACCAGCATCCATGGTATAATATTATACCAGCAATACAGCATATACTTAGATGCAGTGCACTGATCCATGGTATAATATTATACCAGCATCCATGGTATAATATTATACCAACACCCATGCATAGCATGTGTGCACTGATGCTGGTATAATATTATACAGCATCCATGGTATAATATTATACCAGCAATACAGCATATACTATGATGCAGTGCACTGATCCATGGTATAATATTATACCAGCATCCATGGTATAATATTATACCAGCAATACAGCATATACGCAGTGCACTGATCCATGGTATAATATTATACCAGCATCCATGGTATAATATTATACCAACACCCATGCATAGCATGTGTGCACTGATGCTGGTATAATATTATACAGCATCCATGGTATAATATTATACCAGCAATACAGCATATACTATGATGCAGTGCACTGATCCATGGTATAATATTATACCAGCATCCATGGTATAATATTATACCAGCAATACAGCATATACTTAGATGCAGTGCACTGATCCATGGTATAATATTATACCAGCATCCATGGTATAATATTATACCAACACCCATGCATAGCATGTGTGCACTGATGCTGGTATAATATTATACAGCATCCATGGTATAATATTATACCAGCAATACAGCATATACTATGATGCAGTGCACTGATCCATGGTATAATATTATACCAGCATCCATGGTATAATATTATACCAGCAATACAGCATATACGCAGTGCACTGATCCATGGTATAATATTATACCAGCATCCATGGTATAATATTATACCAACACCCATGCATAGCATGTGTGCACTGATGCTGGTATAATATTATACAGCATCCATGGTATAATATTATACCAGCAATACAGCATATACTATGATGCAGTGCACTGATCCATGGTATAATATTATACCAGCATCCATGGTATAATATTATACCAGCAATACAGCATATACTTAGATGCAGTGCACTGATCCATGGTATAATATTATACCAGCATCCATGGTATAATATTATACCAACACCCATTCATAGCATTTTTTCATTGATGCTGGTATAATATTATACAGCATCCATGGTATAATATTATACCAGCAATACAGCATATACTATGATGCAGTGCACTGATCCATGGTATAATATTATACCAGCATCCATGGTATAATATTATACCAGCAATACAGCATATACTTACAAGAGGATTTTTTTTCGAAATGGACCATGAAAAGTCCATATTGTTTCATAGAAAATCAAAAAAAAAAAAAATCTAGAAATTTGCAATTTATTTTGATGCTTTAATTGAATGAGAAATTGTTGTTTAAAAAGGACAGACTTGTTGCAGTCTAAAAAGTTTTTTTTATTGAATTATCAGTATTGTAACATGGTAGACTTGGAACAAATCTTAATTAATTTTTATTCTAAGAAAAAAACATAGATAGTAAAAGTAAGCAATAAAATGAGCAGAAATTTGCATAAATTTGGATTGGTAATGATTAGTAATATTAAATCCTACAAGTGTATCACAGATGGCAGATATCAAAAATTGTTTAAATGATTTTAAACAGCATTTTTTTTTTGATTTTCTGGCATCACTTTCAGTGATGTGCGCCCTTATGTTAACTCGCTCATGCGATATGGACGATGGTGGAATTCAGCACCTTTGAAGAACTAGCGTTTGAACTTGAAAATCAATGTACTATGAAAGCCGAATAGATTTCATTATGGAATTTGAATGTCTGTGATACTAGTGATGTGAGTAATTATGATTGTGTGTATTGGGGGGGGGTGTACATAGACCTGTATGTTCAGTAAGCTTATAGATTTCATGCACGTGAAAATGCAATGCTGTTGTTAATGCACTTGTCAATAGAAACCCTGACCCTGTGATACTAGTGATGTGAGTAATTATGATTGTGTGTATGGGGGGGGGGATACATACACCTGTATGTTCAGTATTTAAGCTTATAGATTTCATGCACGTGAAAATGCAAGGCTGTTGATAATGCACTTGTCGATTGAAACCCTGACCCTGTGATACTAGTGACGTGAGTAATTATGATTGTAGGGGGGTGCATAGGCCCGTATGTTCAGTAGTTAAGCTTATAGATTTCATGCACGTGAAAATGAAGACTGTTGATAATGCACTTGTCAATTGAAACCCTGACCCTGTGATACTAGTGACGTGAGTAATTATGTTTGGGGGGGGGGTGCATAGGCCCGTATGTTCAGTAGTTAAGCTTATAGATTTCATGCACGTGAAAATGAAGACTGTTGATAATGCACTTGTCAATTGAAACCCTGAGTCCCTGACACATTCCAACCCCTGCCTGCAGTGCAGAGTACCCGAAAAAAATAGCCGGGCAGTTTATAACAGACAGGCATTGACACAAAATTTGTCCCTGTAGGGCCGGCCATGTGTTGTTTCCCGTCTGTCCGGGACTTGGCCGGGAGTTTTAACATTTTTGAAATTTAGCCTTGGTATAAGTCCCAGCCACCCCTCCCCCTGGTGCCCTGGCCATAAGGGGGGCTGGAAATTCACAACTGCATATAGCCATATCTTTGATAACATGGACAAGTATAGTGATGATGTACATTATACAAATGATGAGATATCCTCTAAATAGGCACAATTTCACGGCTTTACCAGACGCGTAATGTTGCGAGTAAATTAAACGCCATTTTGTGCGTAGGACGTTGCAATTAAAAAACTGCGATAATTTAAAATGACTGCAATTTGCAATGAAAAGCAAACCACCAACAATTTCTCATTTGTAGATGTACACACATTGGTATGCATATAGCCTCTGGCATTGGCCAATTTGTCCTTGTACTATGCATACCGAGTTTTATCGGCTAAATACGCACAGTTATGCCGTTTGAAATGACGCATCAATTATTTGTAATTTGTGACGCATCGTGAAATGGCGAACACATCCAACGAACCATTGATTAGCAAAAAGCCTGCATTTAATTTAAACAAAATATAATTTAATTTTTCCCAGATGTTCATTTAATTTTTGTGCATTAGCATTCTATTCAGTAGGCAAATTTCCCAATACTACAATGTACTACAGTACACACATAACCTATGATTCTGCATGGGCATAGATGCTTGTTATGTAACACCTTTTGTAATTTACACCCTTAATCCAAGGTTATGAATATGAAATGAGGGCTAGCTGTTTACATTGTCTGTTTGCATTGCAATGGACCTGTGATTTTGCACAATGGATCTTGTTATTGCATGCTAAAAATATCCCATGTTGTCTAAATGGAAGAATGTTTTATAAATGGGGGTGCCCTAAAATTACACCCACAATCATACCCCTAATCTAACCATCGCAATAACCCTTTAAATCCTATATGTACCTCTACCGTATAGCCGTCCCTAATTCTAAACCCTAACCTAATTTTGAAGTCGACGCCCGACGTCGCGAAATGACAACCGCGTACGTCTAGAATAGCGTCGAAAGCGAGACGCGTCCAGCAAAAATCACGAAACACGTATAACTCCCATCGTTCCGCTTCCGCGGCGCCGTGCGCGCGTCGATAGACGACGACGTCGTCGTCGTCGATAAACTTGAACTCTATGTCCGAACCCCAACACAAAATACAAAAATATTTTTAAAAATCATCAAAATATATTGCATGTGCAATTCCTATTTTTTTTTTTTTTTTTTTTTTTTTAACTTTTAACTTAAAAAATGAACTTTTTCCTGGTCCACTTTGAAAAAGAATCATGTTAATAGTTTGAAATAGGTTGCTTTCTTATCCAGGTAGCCCAACAATAATAATTATGGTCAAGGTCAAATGGAATCTGTTTCCTATTTTGATGTGTTACCAAGGTAAAGAAACATCCTACATAGCGCAAACTATCCTCTAATATTGGGGTGGCACTGCCTAGCAATATAATTTTTGGGGTGGCGCGCGACAACCCTGCCACACCAGACAAAATATAATTGTCTGGGACTGCCACCCGGTTCCGTTGGCTCATCAAAAGTCAAATATTCACCTCATGTTGTTAAGGAAGTTTACAAATAGGATTTAATTGTTAGAATCATAAACTTAAAATTACATTTTGAAAACAATACATTTACCTTTCTGGTTGCTATGCGTACCGCAGAATGTGTGCCAAGCTCCAATTCCAAACCAAAATCCTGCACATTTGGAAATTCATCTTTTGGATGGACTAGCACTTTAAAGCCAGCATTTTCTCGAGGTGCTGCCACGTGTAACGATTGTTCTGAATTAAGGACAACACTTAATCCTCGTGCCTTACCTACGTAGATAAAAATAAAGAATGACCGTTTTGGGCGACAGTTAAGATTTAGAGGTGACAGAAGTAAATGTGCAACATTACACCAAGCAATTATTGTGTCACATGCAATAAGTCAGCGATTTAATGAGGTTACTTATATAGTTTAGCTACGATAAAAATAACATTCATAGTAAAATGTAAAATATTAAGTAAGTAGGTAAAAAACAAAAATAAAAAACAGTTCAAGCTCACACTGTGCAGTTTGTCAGAAGTAATCTTGGAAAAATATCGAATTTCAGGATAATAATGAGAAAAATATGATCTATTATATGATACTAAAATCTCATCAACAATGAGAAAAATCGGGGAGGCGGGTGAGGCTGTCGATCGGTTTACGGACCTATAAGCCAAATAATGACGTAAAATGAAAGAAAACCACTTAACCCTTGCACGATGGGGGAGGTTATACCAAACCCCTCTAAGTACATTAATGCGCGTATTTACGCCTAAACGGCTGATCGTACCTCCATCATTTGCGCTCATTTTTGGGATAAAATTGGCCACCCGGCATCTTACCCGCAATTACTTTGTGATGCGGTGCTTTGCGCACTGCATCGTACTGCAGAATACAGTAATCGATATATTGGCACCGCACCGCAAATAAAGCAATTGTGGCGTAGCATGAATGGACCTTTAGTCTTTCACTCACATTGGGCATTACAATCATGCAAATAGTAGAAATTTGAGAAAAATTGAAGGCGTCGCTGTGGAGCAAACCACTCATTCTCATGCATTATAGCTTTAATTGCTTCAAGTTCTACATGTTCTAGCTTGCTAATAAAACAACAAGTGTCACCCGTGGTCTTATGTTAGAACATACCTGGTGTTTGCACTGGAAGTGATTGTTGAGATGAAATGGAATTGAATGTATAACACACACCATAATTAGTCACTGTTGTCGTGAAATTAGCTGGACCGCATGTTTTTTTTTGAACCGGCACCTTTAATAGAAGGTAATACAATAATAAAATTATGATTATGATGCTATTAATGAAATTATTTACGACACTGGCGATGGCGACGCCAACAATAATGATGATGATAATAATGATGATGATGACGATGATGATGATGATGATAATAATGAGTGCTTCAATAAACACTCGAACCATACCACAATTTTGTACTCACAATTTAATGCTATCCTCCTTTCCATGTCCGTTTGTCACAATAAAGTCATAAAGTGACACATTTCCTGCATAATAGTCAGGAATCCCGTTTGAGCCGTCGTAGTCTTCAGGAATATCGCTGGTGCTCCAGTCTGAGTCGATGTTCCTGTCCGAGCCGTCGTAGTCTTCAGGAATATCGCTGATGTTCCCGTTTGAGCCGTCGTAGTATTTTGGAATATCATCCTCGATGTTGCTGTCTGTAATTCCAAGTTGAGGGAAAAGCCTCCGAATTTCGAGCAAACCGTCGCTCAAAAATGTCAGCCAATTTTTGTATTTGGTTGACAATTTATCGTACCTGTTTAAAATCAGAATTCAATAGATGAGTTGACTTCTGACGTCATTGCCAGGCAGTATGCCCGAGCATCATCACAAGTTTCATTATTTTTGCCTGGCAGTATGCGCGCGTGTCATATTTTGTTCAGGGCCCGTGGTTTTAAAATTCCTTGTACGTTGATCAAGATAACTTCAAACCAAGATATTATGCGGTCACTCGATTATGTAACAACTGAAAGAAAACCGATATTGCTTTCTAAAGGTTATCTGGTTCCGATAATACAAAAGAGTTGTGAATGTTTGTGCTTGTTTCTATGAAAAAGTAGGACCTAAACATTAACAATCTGTTCATTTCAAAACATCATTCGAATCGATTGTTAATTAGTGACTGACAGCCTGTCGGAATAATATCAATCAAGACCGGAACTCAACTGGTAAGGAGGCAAGATTGTTGGCTGAAATAATTCATGAGGCCGCTGTTCAGGTGCCCGTAGCTAAAAAAATCGACTGAAGTGGTCACAAATTTTTTAAAGTAAATTTCATACTTTATCCATTTGAAACTTCCGCAAGTTTTATACTCTGTTAGTTTTATACTCTGTCACTTTTGTGACAAAGAGTATAAAACTAACGCCCCCATGGGTAAGAATGTATACAATGGTGTGTCAAAATCACATAACGTTTGTAGCCAGCTTTCCAATACTGCTTTTGGTTGAAATCCGATCAAGGATGTGGAAGAAGAAAGAAATAAAAGAAAGAAGGAAAGAAAGAAATGGCAAGAAAGAATCGCCTAACTTATTTATACCTGAACATATTCGTGTTACAGAAGGTTACTGATGGAAAATCCAACTCGTCCTCCTCCTTAATGGAAAATTTGGTATTTGTTGGCCGCTCGATGAACTTCATAGTAGAAAGAACTATTTGGTACGACAGTCCAGATAATGCTAGCAATACAACCAATAACCAGAACAATCTAAAAGAAATGAAATGAAATACATGACCATTATGGCTTAAGGTGGTACTACACCCCTTGAGGTTATATACCACTAATAGGCCTGGGCGATACATTGAAATACGACGAGTAACTATTTGTTTTCATGGCATTCGAAAAGACTGCATTAAAATCGCTGAAATTGATCAAGTTATATAGCCAAGAAAGTACTTTTTAGAGATTGATGCTCCAAAATGGTACATTTTCTCTCATTATATGACATTTTTGATGTAATAGTACCAAAATTCATACGCACGGCTTCGGTTTTTAGTTAATATTCGCCCTATCATATTGTAACTTTCAGCCTCGAGGGCGCATTGTCATTTTACGTAAGGTGTTTACGGTTCAGTGCGTTAAAACAAGAAAAGTCTCAGGTCAACCTATGTTGAATTTTTGATCATTTGGCATCTAAATCATATAGTTTCACCTGATATTAGTGGCATTGAACTGTGAGAGTTCTGAATATGAGAAAATTCCACCCGAAATTAGGCATTTTCCCATTGAAACCCGTGTAATACATAATTAGTGGTATTTAATTCTATGGATCTGATATTCGTCATGGAGACTTTGTTTGCTATTTTTTTGCTTACATTTCTCAATATTTAGCTGTATTTGCCCTGGCAAGAAAACGTGCATCTTCTTCGACTACTAAGGTATGTTTTTAGAACCCGTTGAGGTAGTAACGGGTTGAGGGAGGGGGGGGGAACTTGTGGCATTAGTATTGGGTTTACGGCTGGTTTCTGTGATTTCAGGGCTTCTAAATTCAACAACCTTCGCTTGCCTGCGTATACATATATAGAAAGCTTAATGATGATGAAAATCAAGTTGATGATCATATAGACATGCCACTTTGTTAATTAGACCCACATGCACATTTTGTTGGTGATTTCCTTGCCCTAAATATCGTACATAGGCCTATTCGTGTAAATACAGTATAGGCCTAGGCTAGGCATTTTGCTTAAGCTTTAAGGCGCATGTAAGGCCTATAGTCACGTGTAAAATAAAACCTAGTCTTTGTGTACACGTTGTCTATGGGCCTCTAGAGCACCCTGTATGGCCTCACTCTATGCGAACTCAAGCCGGAACCCTAACTTGATCTATAACTCTATTTTAAACCCATATCTAATCCTCGGACCTAGCCGTATCTCTATCCCTATCCACGAGCCCAGCCCTATAAAAACCCTATTCCTAATGCGAACCTGACCCTAATCAACAATTCTAACACTAACCAGCAAGTCTAAATCGGAACACTAACCCTAAATCAATCTTAATCTGATCTGGTCGTGCTAGGACAGGCTACAGATACGAATCTCTAGATATAGTCCTAGGTTGAAACAAAAACAGCGAAACAGTCATCATACAGGGTGTCCGAAAATCATTGATATTTTACTCGTCGTGCTGTTTTCCAGAAATTTTCTTGTTAAAACATCTATTGCAAATGTCAATGTTTACATTAATGGCATTTTACCCGCGATTGGAGCACCTTTGTGCTTATATAGGTTAAATACCACTAATAGGCCTGTGCGATACATTGAAATACGACGAGTAACTATTTGTTTTCATGGCATTCGAAAAGACTGCATTAAAATCGCTGAAATTGATCAAGTTATATAGCCAAAAAAGTACTTTTTAGAGATTGATGCTTCAAAATGGTACATTTTCTCTCATTATATGACATTTTGATGTAATAGTACCAAAATTCATACGCACGGCTTCGGTTTTTAGTTAATATTCGCCCTATCATATTGTAACTTTCAGCTTCGAGGGCGCACTGCCATTTTAAGGTGTTTACGGTTCAGTGCGTTAAAACGTGTAATACATAATTAGTGGTATTTAACCTTGATAAATATGTGACTATTTTTGCATTTTTTTCAAAAACTAATAAAACACTGGTAACCAAATTTATGGATATTATAGGGGCAAGGAATCCAGTTACTACACTGGAATTTCAGTGACTCAAGACAAGAAGTTATTGATTTATTGATCAAATATTGGTTTTTCCTCATTTTTGACTGTAACTCCACAACTGTTGTCTCTGCTGAAATAAAATTGTCAGTGCAGTAGTTGTAGTCCTTGCCTCTATAATATACATATCTTAATTGTCACCAATGCGCTATAATTTTTGAGAAAAATGCAAAAATAGGCACAAAATTGGCCAGGGTGTAGTACCCCTTAAAGGATTGCGTGGAAGCCAGGATCTTCTTCTTCTTCTTCTTCTATCGGCGATTTTCTTCTTGCATGCACCGATTTTGACCTAACTTGATCACTTTATTGAAGATATTTTTAATGTAAAGTTAGATGATAATGACTGAGTTCGTGCATTGGCCCGATGCATGCCACAGTAATGCATGTACATTGTGTTTACAATCAAACCCGGAAGTAACGGCGTGTCCCTGCTCTGACGTCATCAACGAAAGAAAGCGCCCGATTTGAACGATTTCGTTCTGTAATTTAGGGGGGGGGGGGGTGCCAATATCCAATCTTTGCATGGAGATTATGTCTACCCTGGTACGTTTGGCAAATAAAAAATGCTCTTTTCTGCTTCCTGATATTATAAGCTTTCCAAAGATATATAATTCACTTTACAATGTGTGTCACCTTTAATGATGCGAGATATCTGCCAATACCCCGGGGATAATGCTTGCTTGTTTGCCTCGTATTCTGCCTTATATTGTTTACTGTAATAATAATAATGATGGTAATAATGCAGAAATAATAAAATAAAAATATAATCTGATATCTGACGTGCATTTTAAAAAGGTAAAGGTTAAAATTGTATTATGTTTTCAAATTTAAAAGAAGAAAATGTGACGCAGATAGAATTAAAAAGTGAAAAATGACCGTTATGAATGAGGTTACGTCTCGCGCCGTATTCAGACTTTTCATCTGTTAGAAATGACTTTTATTAAGATAACTTCTACGAGCGTACTTAGGATTTTCTAAAATGTGTGGGGCTAGAGGCAGTGGCGTAGCATCATAACCTATCATAGGGGCACGGGTGGCACGTGCCCCCAATCGATTGCAAAATTTAGAAAATCCCATAGGAAAAACGGCTTGTGCCCCCAATCATGGACGGTGCCTCCGATATGATGGTACACGCTACGCCACTCGCCACTAGAGGTTTAAGCCTAGCAAGTATATGCATATCGACTGACCATATCGCCATTGAGCCAAGGTCGTTTCGTATAATGTGTCCCTGCTCGTTACACATACGCGTACATTAATCGATTATACATACTTTTAATTAGTCAGTATCATGTCCTAATTATACAGTCTGCCGGTTGCGAAGCACATTTCCTATTGTGTAGGTCGTTTTTATTTTGAATAGCAAACACCAAGAATGACGGTTACGAAATGAGAACATGATTAAATTCGCTTTCGTTTTTTTTGGTCGTCTCTTGCTTAAATCTCTCCCGTTTTCCCAAATTAGATTTGGTGTAATATATAGGTATAATATCCTGAAAAATTTACCCCAAATGGTGACCGAATTTTAAAGAAAATCAAGAAAATAAAAATCTGACAGGCTGGTTTAGAAAGTTGCTTTGCTCGCTTGTTCAAAACTCCGGTCTCTCAATAGACTTCTCCGTAGTCCACTTGCCCATTGTGCATACTAGTACTCTTAAAACTCCGATTTAATTAATTTGGGCACAATGATAGATTTTCACATCTGATCTTTTTAGTCATCGTACTCCCTATGTTTGTTGGCTTCCCAAGTGGACTACTTACTTTCGATTGCGGTCAACATGTTTAACACGGCTGTCTATGGATGAGATTGTCGAATTTCTGGCCTACTAAAATTTGCCATGATGTAATGCATCTTTAAATGGATCTGGCTTGTGATTGGTCGCCCAGATCTCGTTATGGTTTAAATCCTCCGTACACGTTCCATTAACATTGATACAGGCTATTGTGCTTGCGGTTAAATTGAATTGATAAACTAGCATGATTGACAGTGTGTGTTAGGGACTAAGTCCCCGGTCAAAGTCCTGTTAAAAATGCAATGTTCATAGTCGATTTTTAACTCGGGATTTCGCGATTATTAAACTGTTAGATTCTTCAATCAGTATTCTTCAGTATTGAAGTGTCATTATAATATGTTGCATTCAAAAAGCCTACGTATACGCTACTGTTAGGCTACTGTCACTGATATAATTATATAAACTTTTTCATAACCATTAACTAGTATTTTGATGTAATAAATATCAGTATAATTTCGAGTTCAACTGAATGCGTTCATCATGATTAAATAACATATTTTTATTTATCAAAAATCGACTATGGCATAGTCTAGTCTCCCAAAATCCTGTATAACTTCAAAAAAGTAAATAAGGGCACTAATCCCCATGTTTATCAAGAAGCAGTAATAAAACTTCATATTGGCGCTATTTTTCAACTAAAAACCCAGAAAAGATATCTTACCCTTCCAGAATCCTTTGCAACATGATGACGCTACCTTTACTTTGCACAGGTTTCCTTTGTTTTCATATTGAGAATAGACTGGCTGAACGTAAATCGCTAGTCAAGAAATAAACATATTTTGCAAGATCTGGATGTGCTCTGTTCACAAAGTTATACCGTAAAACCTCGTCTACAAGCATATATAGTGGGTTTTTTTTTTTTATAAAAGCTTAATTAATTCGAAGCAAGCGTTAATATACCAATACAATAGATCGGTCTTAAATTAATACTTGTTTGTATATGCTTGGATCCGTAATTTATTTGCTCAAACTCCATAATGGCGACTGGATTAATGTAGCTTTCATCAGAAGCACACTATATGCTTGTAGACGGGGTTTTACGGTATTTCGTTACTATAGACCCATATGTCACAACATGAACTTGAACGTGAAGCAACCTAACAACATACTTGCAGTCATCCCAGAAGAAAAGTCTGAATCTCTTCCAACCCCCCCTGGAACTAAGCCTGTGACACTTGTACAACCCTCGTCTGAATTCGATGAAAGTTCTGCAACTGGCGAGTTGTTGCCAGTAACTGCTGGAACAGATAGCCGAGTGGACCCCGTTTCACCCTGGAGACTGATTTTACGGGACTTCCCTTATCTCCCTGATCACCCCCCTGAGCGTGTATATGATACCGAGTTTGATCCTGAAGCAGAATACTGCCCTACTTGTCTTGAATATGGCAAATTTAGAGTAAGATTGACCGTGATACCTGATGGAATGAGAGCGTGCCCCCACTGTATGAACGAATATATTGAAACACTTCCTGCTACTTTAGATCCGGAGTATCTGGACATGCTGGAACACAATTAGCATCTTTTGATCCGCCGATTTTGCACCTGTGCTGCTGCAACCGCCATAAACTTTGACTTGTATATAATATTTTTTGATGTACTATTCACATTGTGAATTCGTGTGACTATTTATGTGAAAGTGTAAACTTTATTAGTGACTGTGTTATGTGATTTATTATACGTGTTGAACTACTTTACTCTTCGGAGGTGCTCCTAATAGAAAGGAGGAATATCCAACGACAACAACAACAACAACATAGCAAATCAGTACAGAAAATTGAAATAGAAGAAATGCATTATGGGAAGTGTAAGCTATGTTCTCTGCTCCAAGCCCATTTATGATAAATCAACTTATTGAAGTTGTTCCTTGTTGTGCAAATCAGACATTGTACGCAAATGAGACATATTAAGCAGTCAAGTTAGCTCAATCGATAAGGCGTTAGACTATGGTACGAGAGGTTGCGGGTTCGAACCCTGGCGGTGCCTAGTATGCTCTCATGGAAAAATTGAGTTAGCTTGAAATTCCCCTGGACAAGGAACTCACTGCTAATTTGTCTCGTTGTAACCCGTACGAAACTCGTGGAGCTGATCTTGGTTGCGATGGTTATTTGTGGAATGTCTAGGGTGTGCGCTCTTGAAGCAGCAAAGTTCCTGAATTGTTGTTAAAATGGTTTATGGAATGATGTGGGCCGTAGAAGTCAGCGACAACCTGTAAAGTGTGCTGAGGCTTGTGGATCAACGTCTAGGCGTTGTGCCTGTGCGATTTTTGTTTTTTAACGCTTGGTAGCTTTTTAACACAGAGATGTCTGACCTTGCTTTTGTTATACATCCCTATGGGGTTTCCACCCGGGGGTTTCCAGAGGTAAACGACATGACATGCGAATTCTAACAATTAATTGGGGGTTCAAGCCAAGTGAATAAAAAAGGAGATAAAATACTGCTTTGTGTCTCCATGTATCACCTTTTAGAAGATGTGTGTATTTTGGAAAATCTTTGTAATAACAAATAAGACAACAATGCCACACAATTTCAATATTCTTACATTTTTTTTGTGAACGTAAATAAACTCCTGGGATGTATTCAGACCAAGTTAACAAGTTTAGCACAATTTCCCTAAATTTACTTCGTGTGTTGGAATTTTATTGGGTCTAGATGTTCCATAACGATAAAGTAAAAATTGCTTCTGTTTGGCTCACCGATTGTCGTGCAATATGTCTCGACCTAAATTTGAAATCTGGAGGAGTATAAATAAAAAGAATGTGACTTTTGAGCATTGTTTTCACTGCTTCTTTGTCCAGATTAAAAGGGTTTGTGTAAGGAACGTATTATGGTGTCGTTCATTGGATGGCCCACTAAGATCGATGACTGGGTTGAGATTTTCCATAGCAATAGAAAACCGTGCTTCTGCTTCGTGCGCAATATCGCCTCGGCATACGATTTTCTGCGAATTTCTAGAACACATAATTATGTTAACATAAATCTGAAATCTGAAGGGGCACTTTTCAAGAAAAAGAGATTTTTGAGGTTAGTTTTTCCTTAGCAATTTGCAAAATTGCTAAGGTCTGTTTCTGTCAAGTTCTTTCTTTCTTTCTTTCTTTCTTTGTTTCTTTCTTTCTTTCTTTCTGTCAATCTTATAATGAGCCACCGTAGCCATATGCTTTGAGCCATGTTGACCATAGTTGGTCATTAGGACCATTGGGTAGGGGGACAAATGAAACATGATCAACTTCAGGTCAAAGGTCATCCACTTCCTGTCAATGGCCAAAAACGTGATTTCACTAAAAATGCTACTTCTTCCACAAATTATACAGCACGATGATGGCACTTGGGTACATGCATCAGCTATACCCAGTGTCTAAAAGTTAATGTTCAGAATTGGGGTC
This sequence comes from Amphiura filiformis, assembly GCF_039555335.1. Lineage (NCBI taxonomy): Eukaryota > Metazoa > Echinodermata > Ophiuroidea > Amphilepidida > Amphiuridae > Amphiura > Amphiura filiformis. The sequence goes on from NC_092643.1 coordinate 28,016,575, forward strand.
AAAGGTCATTAAGGGATACTTCCGGTATATGACCAAATACCCTAAAATGCTGCTGCTGTCGCAAATATATATGGTACAACAATGTTACTTGGTCATCAGGACCAATAGCTGGTGGCACAAATGTCACGTGACCAACTCAAGGTCAAAGGTTATGGAAAGGTCATTATGGCCGAAAATGTTATTTCCTGTTATTTTTTCCTAAAACTGCTACTCCTTACACAAATTACACAGCAAGATGATGTCACTTGACGCATGCATTAGCCTTGAGGTCAAAGGTCATACGAAGGTCATTATGGCTGATGCTGATTGTCTGTTCTGTTACTAAAAATGCTAAGTCATTCCACAAATTATAATATAGCATGATAACATTACACATTGTATTCATCCATTGGGGTCCAAGGTCATTGGGGTCAAAGGTCATGCAGATATTACTTCCGGTATGTAGAAAATACCTTAGGAAGTCGCACTCTAATAGCGCATGACCAAAGTTGCACAGAAATATTTACATGAATATTGAATAATTTTTGGTTAACAAAATGATTTCACAACTATGGAAAATAATTATGTAATATAATTAATAATTATAAGGCCAAATAAAAAAATAAACATGTTTCACGTACCCACCCGCTTCCTTTTTTGAGGTTTCTTCAATTATATATTTATTCAGTTATAACTTTTCAAAAAATATATCTTGGAAGCAGAAATATTTCTTAAGCCTTGCTAATATACAAGAAACACTTTTGGAAGGTTTTATGAAAATGAGAGGGGCCGGCCTATATCCTCAGAACAAAAATAAAAAGAGGCCTCCTCCTTTTTCCAGGCATTATTGTGTATGCTACCGGGTATGCTAAAACAGCTCAAATGATGGGTAATCACACCGATTTTGCCATGAAAATATAAAATAAAAAGCCCCCTCTTCCTCCTTTTTTACAAAAACCCGGACTTGAAACATGTTTTTTATTTTACTTGGTCTAATTATATGATACTACAAACTTCTGTTGTAGTTATTCATGTATATTCAATGAAATACACCAAACTGCTGGACCTATTGAACTCACAGAGGCTATAGGTGAGCTAACGAATTAACCTTGCCCCCATTGTCCCTATGGTCAATTTCAAATTACAGAAAAAAAAAAAAAAGACCTCTCAGTAAAATCAGCATATTATACTACTGCTGGCTGTTTATATGCCTTTATACATGCATGCATGCTAGATAGCTGGGCTAATCAATTAGCCATAGGCCTAGTTAATTAGCTATTGCTAAGGTCGCGTATATGTGTATGCGCAATTAGCTCTAGTCTTCACTGTTTCTGTGTAGAATTGAATAGGTTTGGGAACAAAACGTATTTACATGCATTTCCACGGGCCGTTGTGTGCCGATTGCGATGCTTGAAAGTCCATTAAGGGGGTACTACACCCCTGGCCAATTTTGTGCCTATTTTTGCATTTTTCTCAAAAATCACAAGTAAGATATGTAAATTATAGGGGCAAGGACTACAACTACTGCGCTGAACATTCAGCAACTCAAGGCAAGTAGTTATTGATTTATTGATCAAACATTGGTTTTCCCTCATTTTTGACTGTAACTCCGCAACTGTTGTCTATGCTGAAATAAAAGTTCAAGCGCAGTAGTTGTAGTCCTTGCCCTTATAATATACATATCTTACTTGTCACCATATAATTTGAGAAAAAAATCAAAAATAGGCACAACATTGGGCAGGGGTGTAGTAACCCCTTAAGATGTGGGAATGTAACTATCTGTGTGTAAGATGTGGGAATGTAACTAGCTTTAGCTATTAAGCTATTGAGATATTTGAGAGGTTATTACATATTTTAAAAGAGAGATATATTTTGCTCCACCACGCCGTTTTCACCAATGAAATCGGACATTCCTAAGCGAAGATATTGAGTTCGAAAGTCATGGTATTATAGAATTGGAAATTGAGATATCGGCCTTCAAAAATATTTTTGACAATGTTGAGAGTATTATACAATCACCTTGAAAAATGCCTTAAAAATTACAAGATGCCAGTTATATTCCGGTCTGAAACTATCAGACAATATTTTAACATTAATAACATCACAAATTCGCAACAAACCCAAATTGTGAAAAAAATCACTCCTGGTAGATTTTAGGCTATTTCTCCATTTACGATCCTTCCCCAAAGTGTCTCCTTTTGACATGGCACGTAAAATATTTGGATATTATTAAAGAATATTGGATAATTTGGATAACAGTTGCACCTGTTGATATTTTAGATATTTGGATATTTTAGATAATTTAGATATTTTAAATAATTTAGATATTCACCGGAGCAGATCAGTTATGCAATCCAATTAACACGTACTTAACAACAGGGGATTAAGGCCTTCGCAGCCGGTAGACTGTATAATGTATAAAACATAACAACACTTGGTTATTAAATTTTCCAGCCGGTCGTTGAGAATATGTCGCCAATATTGCAAACAGATGCGTTACCATTTTTCTAATGGATAACAAACTGACAAAATAATTAGGTATTTGAATGTTCTCATATGTGATGAATCAAGCAAACTTCTGGGTTATATTATAAATGTGACACATAAAGCAATGGTTTTAAAAATTACAGGTTTATTAATGGTCCTGCGTCATATACTGGGGTACCCAAAAAGGTGGTTTTGTTACATTTTGATATGCAGCGCTCAGCATGGATTTCAAAACATTGTCTCTTGAGTATTCCTTCACTTAGAAGGTTCAATTAAAACTGTAAAAATAATTTGGTATTTGAATGTTCTCATATGTGATGAATCAAGCAAACTTCTGGGTTATATCATAAATGTGGTACATAAACCAATGGTTTTGAAGTACAAAATTACAGGTTTATTAGTGGTCCTGCGTCATATACTGGGGTACCCAAAAAGGTGGTTTGGTTACATTTTGATGTGCATCATGGATTTCAAAACACTGTCTCTTGAGTATTCCTTCACTTAGAGGGTTCAATTAGGTCTTAAGCTTAAAATGAGGCTAATTTATTCTATATTACTCATGGTCTTATCCTCTTTTAGAATCATTTTTAATTATTTTTTATGACGGTTGTCATGAAATGTTCCAAGATTGGTTGTGGATTAGGTGGAAGAGGATTAGGGAGAGGGACTCATATCGTAAATTTGATCTAAAACCCCCATTTAAAGTTTGAAACTAGTAAAAATGTCTAAATGAACTCCCAGACATCTAAACCAAGTAAATAAATACAGGTCATTTAAAAGACTAATACTTGTTCATATTCTTGACAACAAGCTACACACTATTGGTATCTTCATCTTTCTGGTAGAAATCAACGTATCATCTTCAATAATTGCCTCTCTAAATCAACTGGTGTTACCTTCGGTGTTCCCCAAGGATCTATCCTGGGTCCACTACTCTTCTTACTTTATACAACGACCTCCCCTGCAATACTTCCACTCCTCACTTTATACCATTTGCAGACGATACCTACATTTTTATTCTCACTCTGTCTCTCAAACACTCCAACAAAACATAAATAGGGATTTACTAATAATATCTAACTGGTTTAAACTGAATAAATTATCACTTAACATAAAGAACACTAATTACACTAAATATAAACATAGCCTGATATTAAATAGGATATTTAAAAAACGATAGTCCAATTGAAAATGTTAATACAACTAAATTCCTAGGCCTTCTTATAGATCATAATCTCTCATGGCACTCACATACCCAACATGTCTGAGATTGTTTCTAAATACAACGGTGTGATTCGAAAGGTCCGTCATTTTCTTCCTTCCCGTTCACTTACTACAACTCTATGGTTCATCCCTATCTGTCCTATGGGATCATTGGGGCCCTCGTGTGGGCTGATCCTAACAATGCTAACTTTGACTCTGCACATCTTCTTCAGAAGAGAGTGATCAGAAGCTGTACCAATTCTCTCTGGCTTGCGAACACAGACCCGCTCGTCTCTTCTTTACACACTTCGTGATCTCTATAGACTCCAACTGGCTTCATTCATGTGTCAATTTCATAATGACCTTCTTCCTCTGGATTTAGTCCTTGTCATTTTTTTTTAACACTGCCGCTCTATCTCACTCTTACAATCCCAGGTATGTTAACGACTGTGTTATCTTTCCTTCTAACACTAACATACTATGGAAAGAACTCCCTTCTTCTCTCAAATTGTCACGGACTCTTGTTACCTTCAAATCTAATTTTAAGAAATACACCAGGCACAAAAAGAAACTCGTCAGTTATAGTCATCTTTGCTGTTCAACAACCTGACAATTTTGGATTACTCTGAAATATACATGTTGTTAATTGGACTATACTTTCTCATTTGACATCGTGAGAATCGAGCAAGAATTGACCAAGATATGCGCCTCCAAAGCCTCAAATCCCAAAATCAAAAGTTGCAATTTCAACGATTTCCAATGGGAACGCGTCGTTGTATTGCACACAAGTACCACGGGCCAATCAATAAAGCACACAATGTAACAGGCACAATTGAACCATTAAAATTGCAACTTTTCATTTTGGGGTTTGAGGGTTTGGAGGCGAATATCTTGGTAAATTCTTGCTCGATTTTCACGAACAGGATGTCAAATGAGAAAGTAAAGTCCAATTAACAAATTTTTGAATAATGCAAAATTATCAGGTTGTTGAACAGCAAGGATAACTATAACTGACGAGTTTCTTTTTGTGCTTGGTGTATATCATTCGTGGTTATACATCGTTATAACTAATGCCTTCGCGATACGTTTTCTTTTTCCTTTTGTACTTCTGACCATTACATTTTCAGTACTGCTTCTCAACTTCACATCCTCCACATCCTGCATTCTTTTTATCGATTGGCTCCAAACAAAGGATTTGAACCGGTGTCCTTCACCGTAGTTATGGCGGAGTGCAGTCCATTCAATCAAATGTTGTCATCAACCTATTTTTTCGTAGTGCAGGGTTATGTGTGTGAGACGAACTGTCACGGTAGATTGCAATCATGCTTTTGTTGAATGCATTTGAGTAGTCCGCCATATTTACGGGATGATACGTCATATGCAGGGCCTCTATAGCTTATAATTAGAAGTCATATAATGGCCTTCAATCGATTATGCGAAAAGGATATGAACCGATTTTGTTTATGTCACCTGAGTCGCCCCTTTTATAATGTCGAATGCAAATATTTCGATGGTCTTAATAAGGCATAGCTTTTTTTGATTTTTTAAACCACGTCTTTCAATGTAGATCGACATGCTCGATTTCTCTCCTTGTGAATATTGCACTGTGGAATGTAAACATTTCTTTTGTATACTTAGATTAGGTAACTTCAAGCGATTTTCTTTTTCATACCATTATATAAGAAACTGAAATAAAAACCAAATCTGTTTGATACAATTTTTAAGTTTCTAAAAAAGGGTAGAAACAAAGATAATCATGTGAGTCGAGAGCTTAGGCATGATAATAGGAAACAACGTGACCAAAACCAAAACCAAAACTCAATATTTGAAATGGGACATTGTTCAATTTAATCACTTTTTGTAACCAGGCAATACTATCATCATATCACGAGTTGTATGATAAATGGTCCATTTTCCGACAATTACGGTATAATAACATCATGTGCTGATGAATTCATTTGTCTATGAGCGTGTTTATAGTGAACGTTTTTTTATCATTTATCAGCGTATAAGTATTGCGAATTCAATGGTTATTGCAGTATAATATTTCCGTATTAGAGCCTCTATAAAACACGCTCATTAACTTAGGTTCTTTCTACTTATTTGCTTTTTATCACGTCTGTCTGGTATAATACTCACATTTTAGTATTATTATACTCTCGTTCACTCATTGCATTCATGTGATAAGAGCTTGTTTGACCCAGATGGAACCATTCAACCATAGAATTCATTCCAATTCAATGGTTATTGCAGTATAATCTTTCCGTATAGTCTCTATAAAACACGCTCATTAACTAAGGCTCTTTCAACTTATTTGCTTTTTATCACGTCTGTCAGGTATTATACTCACATTTTAATATTGTTATACCCTCCTTATTCACTCATATTGTAGTTTAGTGCTACAGAATGGTTTAAAAAAACCTAAAAATTTCACAGATGTAGCTCTTGATTTGCTGAACAAATTTGGATCCAGGGCCAAATGAAATTAATTCCAAGATAGCGGGTAGAGGTTATCGAACTTTATACAGGGACAAATTCAAAGTTGTTCAAATTACGTTATAAACCATGCCAAAGTGTTCCTCTTGTCACAAGGATTCAGAAAGAGTATTGTTTGACCTATCTGTGATGTACGGTTCTTAAGTTATAAGCAAAAAGGTCAAAGGTCAAGGTTTGACCTCTACAGTGGTCAAATTTGAAAAATTGTTCCGATTGTTATCAAAATGGTCTCAACCTGGGGTCTCAAATTGTTCCTCTCAGCATACTCTTGCATAGTAGGATATGTTTTACATATGTAGGAAGTTTGCTTCACAAGATTGCACAGTCAAATAGGTCAAGACCATAAAGCTCCATATCAAACGTTACATAGACCTATTGACTGACCAATTTTTGGGTGTAACCTTGGGAAGTAAACTTACATATATGAATCTTATTATGAATTATTATACCGAGAGGAAGAATTAGAGACCATTTTGACAACAATCGGAGCAAGTTTTCAAAATCTACAGGGGTTAAAACCTTTTTGCTTAAAACTTGAGAATCGTACATCCCAGATAGGTCAAACTATACCTTTTCTGGATCCTTGTGACCAGAGGAACACGTTGGCATGGTTTATAACTCAATTTGACCAACTTTAAAACTTGCTATGAAATTTGATCAGAAATTTTTATTTGTATAACATTGGGGTGACATGGACTACCCAGGATTTACGCTAGATCGACAAGTTTATAATTCTTCGTCTGACCTTTTACTGCGGTCTTGCTTCCATGAAGAAATATGCTCAATAGAAGGCCGAAAAACTTTACACTGAGTAGCCATAATCAAGACAAATTTTCTTCATTAGAGGGTTTGGTTCCGGGTGTGTTATTCTAGAGTCTAAATCTGGAGTCAATTTATGCTATATCAAGTTGTTGTTGGCTACGCCCAACATTAAATAAAATGACTAGGGGGTATATTGCATATTTTGAACATAGTTGACAATCTTACCTTCTGAAGAAATTGCCTTTCTGTCCAACATATTTCAAACCTGAAAAACTGCTTTCTTGTGTGTATTGTATCAAACACGATGAACAGGTTGTATCACTTGTTTCCAAATGTTGTTCATCCGGTGACTCAGTTTGGCTTTTCCATGGGTTCTTCAGCGCTGAATTTGACGTGTATGACGGTGGAAAAGTCAGCGTTGAGTTTGTGTCCGGGTTTGCATCAAGATATGTTTGGAATTCCATATTTACTGCATAAGGGGACATAATCGTCGAATTGCGAGTTGGATTTTTGGTGATCTTCAAGGTTAAATTATTCCAACTTTTATGCATGCCATTAAAGGAAGGTGACCTGATATATTTGGAAAATCAAATTCTTTAAAACTTACGTATAACATAAAATATCATCCCTTTCAAGCACTCATGCAAAAAGAACATGTAATTTTTTTTGTAAATCTGACTAATTCCTAATGGAATTACCGACATTTATACAGCATGATATTGGTAGTCTACAGTGTTTTTATTCATGATAATCCTCATGATCATGTGATATATTGATTTCAAGTGAAAGGCCATATTTTTCTCATAAACATATTGAAATTAGAAGTTCCAACACAGTGTATTTCCGAAGATATCATCACAAATATAATATATAACATAAGAATTAGAAAATCCCATGCCGTATTTGCAAACAAAGCTCCAAAACGGAGCACTATAATAGATAACAAATTCCATGCCGTATTTGCAAACAAAGCACCAAAACGGAGCACTATAATAAATAACATAAGAATTAGAAATTTCATGCTGTATTTCCAAACAAAGCACCAAAACGGAGCAATATAATAGATAACATAAGAATTAAAAAAATCCCATGCCGTATTTGCTAACAAAGCACCAAAACGGAGCACTATAATAGGAAACATAAGAATTAGAAATTTCATGCTGTATTTCCAAACAAAGCACCAAAACGGAGCAATATAATAGATAACATAAGAATTTTAAAAATCCCATGCCGTATTTGCAAACAAAGCACCAAAACGGAGCACTATAATAGGAAACATAAGAATTAGAAATTTCATGATGTATTTCCAAACAAAGCACCAAAACGGAGCAATATAATAGATAACATAAGAATTAAAAAATCCCATGCCGTATTTGCAAACAAAGCACCAAAACGGAGCACTATAATAGGAAACATAAGAATTAGAAATTTCATGCTGTATTTCCAAACAAAGCACCAAAACGGAGCAATATAATAGATAACATAAGAATTAAAAAAATCCCATGCCGTATTTGCAAACAAAGCACGAAAACGGAGCACTATAATAGGAAACATAAGAATTAGAAATTTCATGCTGTATTTGCAAACAAAGCACCAAAACGGAGCAATATAATAGATAACATAAGAATTTAAAAAAAATCCCATGCCGTATTTGCAAACAAAGCACCAAAACGGAGCACTATAATAGGAAACATAAGAATTAGAAATTTCATGCTGTATTTCCAAACAAATCACCAAAACGGAGCAATATAATAGATAACATAAGAATTAAAAAATCCCATGCCGTATTTGCAAACAAAGCACCAAAACGGAGCACTATAATAGGAAACATAAGAATTAGAAATTTCATGCTGTAGGCCTATTTCCAAACAAAGCACCAAAACGGAGCAATATAATAGATAACATAAGAATTAAAAAAATCCCATGCCGTATTTGCAAACAAAGCACCAAAACGGAGCACTATAATAGATAACATAAGAATTAGAAATTTCATGCTGTATTTCCAAACAAAGCACCAATACGGAGCAATATAATAGATAACATAAGAATTTAAAAAATCCCATGCCGTATTTGCAAACAAAGCACCAAAACGGAGCAATATAATAGGAAACATAAGAATTAGAAATTTCATGCTGTATTTCCAAACAAAGCACCAAAACGGAGCAATATAATAGATAACATAAGAATTAAAAAAATCCCATGCCGTATTTGCAAACAAAGCACCAAAACGGAGCAATATAATAGGAAACATAAGAATTAGAAATTTCATGCTGTATTTCCAAACAAAGCACCAAAACGGAGCACTATAATAGATAACATAAGAATTAAAAATTCCATGTCGTATTTGCAAACAAAGCACCAAAACGGAGCAATATAATAGGAAACATAAGAATTAGAAATTTCATGCTGTATTTCCAAACAAAGCACCAAAACGGAGCACTATAATAGATAACATAAGAATTAAAAATTCCATGCCGTATTTGCAAACAAAGCACCAAAACGGAGCACTATAATAGGAAACATAAGAATTAGACATTTCATGCTGTATTTCCAAACAAAGCACCAAAACGGAGCAATATAATAGATAACATAAGAATTAAAAAATCCCATGCCGTATTTGCAAACAAAGCACCAAAACGGAGCAATATAATAGAAAACATAAAAATTGGAAATTTCATGCTGTATTTCCAAACAAAGCACCAAAACGGAGCAATATAATAGATAACATAAGAATTAAAAAAATCCCATGCCGTATTTGCAAACAAAGCACCAACACGGAACAATATAATAGAAAACATAAAAATTGGAAATTTCATGCTGTATTTCCAAACAAAACACCAAAACGGAGCAATATAATAGATAACATAAGAATTAAAAAAATCCCATGCCGTATTTGCAAACAAAGCACCAAAACGGAGCAATATAATAGAAAACATAAGAATTCAAACTTACATGCTGTATTTCCAAACAAAGCACCAAAACGGAGCACTATAATAGATAACATAAGAATTCAAAATTTCATGGCGTATTTGCAAACAAAGCACCAAAACGGAGCACTATAATAGATAACATAAGAATTCAAAATTTCATGCCGTATTTGCAAACAAAGCACCAAAACGGAGCACTATAATAGGAAACATAAGAATTAGAAATTTCATGCTGTATTTCCAAACAAAGCACCAAAACGGAAATAATAAGAATACAAACATGAAAATCTTGTTTTATAATTGTGTTAGACATGTTAAAAGAATAAGTCTTGACTCTTGTGTGATGGTATTATTTATTTTGAAAAATGTCTGTATAGTGATACAGGCCTTATTCTTTGAGCTGGACTTGGGCTGGAGATGGGCCACCGATAGGACTGATAGAAGATATGTTAAAGGACCCCGAACTGCTCCTTGTCCATTGGCCCCGAAGCTCTTGCTACGCCCCTGATAAAAATCCTTTATGCGGTACAAGTATTTTACATGTTCAGTCGTGTATCAGGGTCATTTGTATGAGGGGCCGGCGCAGACAAAATCCGTGATCATTATTTTGGTCATGTGTTTCTCTGATAATTGCGCGGAAAATAAAGGTAACATTATGTGTTTACCGGGCCAATTGTTAATTTTATACTATGCGGTGGTGCAGTGGTTTACATTTTGGAGGTTACTTTACGAAGATAAATTGAAATTTTCTTGGGGGGGGGGAGGGAGGGTTGAGTTAACCTAACTCATTTAAAGAGGATCACGCAATGACGCAACCCCCTGCAAAGACCACATATAGGCCTACTAATTCCAAATGACCATATCTCATAAGTCTCTTTCGCGGCCACTTGTATATTAATGGCGACTATGCCCTATGTGTATTTTTAGAAAATGTTACAAATTTCTACAAATTTCACCTAAACGGAGAGCAGTTATTTTTGAAATGATATTTTGTGACAATGTCCCAAAATTGATTTATGTTTGGCAAAAATATTATAGTTTTGCGGGCATAATACCATGTTCAATTACTTTTCTGTCCAGCCCTCTGTGATGCATTAACCGTTTGCTGTGCAAAAGGGGTATGATGGGTGTGTGTAGCATTTTGTGACATTATGTAATTGATGAATACAAAAGCCACCCAAGTCCATACTTTGGCCAAATTGAGTTAAGCATGGGAAAGTGTTGCTATACATAGGCCTGTCATATGTATGAAAGAACAACTCAAATTCATCCTCTGTGATTTGAGTCTTGTAACACACTGATTGAAATCCAGTATGTATAAAAGTCCACTTGTAACACATTCATTGCTGGAGAGTGACTTTTGAAAAAAAATGGGTTTAATCAAGGAAAGTGTGTGGTTTATATTACATGGCAGAATGCTTATCAACATCATACATAACTGTGTGCTTTATTTTGTATTATCTTACTAGTGGTAATCTCATTCCAACATTATTGTCTTTGTATATGATTCAAAAAACCACCCAAGTCCAGAATTTAAAATGAACCCCACGAAGTCCCTGAAATGATAATCGTCATACCTAATACAGTTTAACTCACCCATTTGCACGTACAACTTACCATAAGCATGATTTTTTCTCAAAATGGAGCAGGAAAAGTTCATTTTTTAAGTTTTTAAATTAAAAAAAATAAATAAATAGGAATTGCAAATGCAATAAATTTTGCCAAAACCAAACGGTACAATGTAAATAACACAAATTTCTTGAGCAGGTACTACCTATGATTATCTTCATACATACGCCATTCAAATGTCGGTTTTAAAGATCGTTTGCAAGTTAAATGCGAAGCGCCCTCATATCCTTATTTGGACGTAAAATTGCCATTTTAAGAAAACGACAACTCCAATTTTTATGCAACTTTCAAAAATGGAATTCTAAACATCAATTACATACAAATCAATACCAACTTTGACAGAATCAGGCATATATTATGATTGTTGATGAAAATATTGATTTTCAGACCCCCCCTGTCCAAATACTTGTTTTGGCCGGCACCTTCTCTTTTTTTGGCCGATTTGGGTTTTTTGCATCAAAAGTGTGGAGGGGGAAACTGAGGGGAAGAAAATTATTGGGGGATGCTCCCTTATATTGTTTTTTCATGTTCCTCGTATCATGCTTGACAAGATAATGTCTTGCTTTTTATTTATTTCGCCCCTTATGGTTTTCTTTATTAAATAAGTAATTAATTTTGTAGTGGGGAAATGCTCCTTATATTTTGTTTCATGTTCCTCGTGCATGCTTGACAAGATACGGTCTTGCTTTTTATTTATTTCGCCCCTTGTGTTTTTCTTTATTTTATTGTTTAATTAAATGATTACTTAATTAATTTTGTAGTGGGGGTATGCGCCATTATATTTTTTCATGTTACTCGTATCCACTCAGAACGCAGGACAACCGATTCTTTTGTTCTGCTTAGCTCACTCAGTCATTTAATGAGGCAATACAAACGATCGAATTTGGTGTTGAAATGAGCAAAATTGTGAGTTACACCTTTTCAATGTAAAATTAATTTTCTCGGCCAAATGAAACGCAATAATTTTCATTTTTTCAGTAAATGTCAGGAAAAACTGTTATGCTTGATACTGTATTTTTTTTCAAATCCTAGTGTTAAACTTAGGCGTGAAATTCAGTCATTTAGTGTAAGATTTTCGATTTTGATAGGCTTCAACTCTGCCCGCGAGCCTTTTTTTGATCAACCTTTTAGCTTTTCAAAGTAATATAGTTCGCTAATGAAGGATTTTTCCCAACTTTCTAACGCACATCACCGTGAGCAATATATCATAGTTTTGTCAGAATTTCCGTTTTGATTTCACTAATTTTTACTGCCGGCTGAAAATTATCAAAATCCACGCGTGAAATCTGAGGCTAATATTAACATTGGGGATCGATATCTCTGGGTGCCCGGCCTGGCTACAGTGTTGCCAGAACTTCAATAGGCCTATAGCAAAGAAATTCCCATGCCTAGCGCTCCTATGACACTGATCATATTATGAGGATCTTTCATGAGTGATTAATTATTTGATTTCTTCATCACCGTGATCATCGGACCAATGTGTTGAAATTTGCTTCTCCTCAAAACAACTTTGCCCAACATTTGGTAAAAGAATCAACAATCTTACATCTTACACCAGCTCAAAACCAATTTTTGTAAATTGATTGTTTTTATGTTCCTTTGTCAATTTCGTGCTTTACGCGCTTTGAGTTCTTTATCGGAAGAGTATGTGCCTTATAAGAACCATTCATTATCATTGTTAACTTAAACAGGTTTTTGTTTTCAAACAAAAACCTGTTCAAGCAATTAATTAAAATTGCTTGCCTAAAAACAGAATAACCTGGATGTTGATACTTGACCTAGTGTTTCAATTGTCATGAAGGTGACTGGGTATGATGCCTTTTGTTTGTGTTTGTTTGAAACTGCTTTTGGAAACCCAGCGAAAGTCATAAGAAAGCAGCCAAAACAATACAAGGTTAAACATGGAAGTTTATAGAAACCTATTAAATAACCTAAAGGAAAAAAAAACACGTTTGTGGCAACAATGAGCCTTGCATTGAAAATCATAGTTAAAATGTGTTGAGTACCACCCCAAAGTTTCCCTACATACACCCCCTACTACCCACCTCACACACCTCTGCACCCATCCCATCCCCATAGGCCTACATAATATTACATACCGGTATAATAATATTTATATAGCACGTTATAGCTATACATTTAGAAAGTAGGCCTATAGCGCTATTATGACAAATAGGCCTACATGTCAAATTAAAAAGTCTGAAGGGTGTAATGAAAATGCCAAACCGCGATGGGGGCACCTTTGTTTCCAATGGACATTTTATTGTGAAATGTCATTGTACAAGGAATACATGAAAAAAAATTCCACATAGCCCCCGAATGAAAAGTATTTAATTATCTTTGTAATCACTCAAAAAACATTTGGTGTGAATTTTACATCCGAACTAGAGGCTATTAAATTTTTACGAGCCTTTGTATTTTACATGTAAAGCCTATGGGGGTGACGATTAGAAATGGACGGCAATATTGAAAAACCCTCATTTTGGGCCATTTTAGACACTAAAATGCCCATAAAAAAGAATAGCCTCCAGTTCGGATGTAAAATTCACACACAATGCTACCTGAGTGAGTACAAACATAATTAAACACATTTTATTCGGGGCTATATCAAAAACAAAAATGTACTATACCCTAATGGTTATGGAACAAAGGTGGGGGGGGGGGGTCATACAAAATTCACATGGAGATAGGAGGGACAGAACATTAAAATCTCCTATAATAACACACTATATTTTTCTAGGTTTGGACAGTGGATTTTCCCATGGACCTCAAGCGTGCGTCTCTATACGGACTAACCTAGGTAAACAAAATAAACAGACAACCCACAAATGGTCGACATAATCATGGAAACCATAATTTGCCATTGCAGGCTATCACCATGATCACGGAAGCAAATATCCAAAATTCACGTTAATTTACCACAGCACCCAAATGGGAGATTTGGGCTACAAAATCGCTGGTCGAGTAATCCTGGCTTTCAATGCAGAAGAGACCTGGATTAGATCAATGGAATTATCGACTATTTATGCTGCTTGCTTTCGAGATATAGTACTGAGTTTGAGATTTTAGGAGCATGACGTGAAAAAAGGTGAAATCAAAACGGTAATTCTGACAAAACTATAATAGATAGACCCACACGATGTGCTTTACAGAGGTGGGAAATATCTTTCTTTAGCGAATTATATTAGTTTGAAACGCTAAAAAATGAATTCCGAAAAAAAAGCTCGTGGACGGATGTAAGGCCTATAAAATTCAAAATCTTACACTAAACGACACAATTTCATACCTAATTTTAACACCAGGATTTTTTTAAATGTATATCCAAGCTCTATGTTTTTAACTGACATTACTGAAGAAAAAAAAAAAAATTGCTTTATGTTTGACCGAGAAAATTAATTTCATAGCAAAAGGTGTATCTCTGAATTGTGCTGATTTTAACATGTATCGATCGACTTTTAGAGCGACTATGCATTTCTAAATAATCGATTGTCCAGCGTTCTAACTGTATCATGTTTGACAAGATAAGGTCTTGCTTTTTATTTATTTCGCCCCTTGTGTTTGTCTTTATTATTTTTTTAATCAAATGATTAATTAATTAATTTTGTAGTGGGGGTATGCTCCATTATATTCTTATCATGTTCCTCGTATCATGCTTGAAAAGATAAGATCTTGCTTTTTATTTATTTCGCTCTTTGTGTTTTTTCTTTATTTTATTTTTTAATTAAATGATTAATTAATTAATTTTGTAGTGGGGGTATGCTCCATTGTTGTTGTTTTTTATGTTCCTCGTAATCGTATCATGTTTGACAAGATCAAGTTTTGCTTTAAAAACATTTTATTTCGGCCCTCATGTTATATTTTTGTTCATGTTCCTCGTATCATGCTTTGTAGGTCCTGGCTCATTCTCCGATAAAGCGTCCAAGTTTGGTCTCGGTAATTGCAAAATTCCAACCACGAAGAATTCATGAAAATCATTCAGAATCGTAAACTTTAATAGTTTCAGAGCACAAAACAATGCATGGGTGATTTTTCAACAATACTTCATTTTTGAGCAATATTACTTGTACGCATTGGTGGTAACGTATCAGTGGTAACGTATCTGTGAAGCCCTTTCACACTTTTGTCTTAATCGTGCAAGTGTAAAAACTTACCGACTTAATACTCATACTTGATCAGTCATCACCCAATGTACTAAAGTCTGGTATGGTATTTGGCTTCATTTATCACAGCGTTTTTTCCGAGGGGAGTAGAATTTAGGTAACGTATCTGTGACGAAATGAACGTAACGTCAGGATTTTTTTGCCATTAATATACCTGATTTGTTTTACTTTGAAACCATTGTGTTATGTACCACATATATAATATAACTATGGAGCCTGCTTGATCCATCACATATGAAAACATTCATATAGCTAGTTATTTTGACAGATTGCTATCCATTAGAAATATGGTAACGTATCTGTGAACAATATTGGCGACATAGTCTCAAAGCCCTGTTGGAAAAGTTTAATAACCTGCGTTGTGATGTTTTATACTTTATAATTAGGGCATGATACCAGCTAATGAAAAGTACCTATAATCCATTATTATGCGCGCATGTATAGCGAACAGGGACACATTATACGGAACGCACCTTGGCTGGCGACATGGAGGAAAACAATGGATATGTATAATCAGCTTTATTGTTTTATACTTTCTAGGCATGTTACAACCTCTAGCCCCACACACTTTAGAAAGCAACTCCTAAGTATCAGTTATATTAATAAAAGTAATTTCTTTCTGACGAAACAAGTCTGAATACGACTTGTAACTATGAGCGACACAGATTTGGCTTTTTGGACACTTTATCGGAGAATGTGCCTCCTGCTTTTCATTTATTTCGGCCCTTGTGTTTTTCTTTATTTCATTTTTTAATTAAATGATTAATTAATTAATTTTAAATGATTTATTAATTAATTTTGTAGTGGAGTTATGCTCCATTATGTTTTTTTTCATGTTCCTCGTATCATGTTTGACAAGATAAGGTCTTGCCTTTTCATTTATTTCGGCCCTTATGTTTTTCTTTATTTTATTCGTTGTTCAATAATTAATTAATTTTGTAGTGGGGGTATGCTCCCTTATATTTGTTTTTCATGTTCCTCGTATCATGCTTGACAAGATAAGGTCTAGCTTTTATTTATTTCGCCCCTTATGTTTTTCTTTATTTTTAATTAAATAATTAATTAATTTTGTAGTGGGAGACATGCTACCTTATATTTGTTTTCATGTTCCCCGTATCATGCTTGACAAGATACGGTCTTGCTTTTTATTTGTTTCGCACCTTATCTTTTTCTTTATTATTTTTTTAGTTAAATAAGTAACTAAATAATTTTGTAGTGGGAGGCAAGCTCCCTAATATTTTTTTCATGTTCCTCGTATTATGCTGGACAAGATAAGGTCTTGCTTTTTATTTATTTTCGCCCCTTATGTTGGGTCGTTTGGGTAGGGTTGTACAGGGCTACACATCGTACTTGCAGTTGCCTGCTTTCTAGTAGTCCGAGGTTGCTCAGACTGTTGTAGTACATGAGAACTGCCTCCATGAAAGGTAAACAATGACATTAAAAAACTTGTCAGAACACCCTCATCATGATCATGTGAATGTACCATGCTCCCCATGTTCTAGCATGAATATACTAGCACGGGGAGTAGAAATAAAGCTTTAGGCCTATATGTAGTACTAGCGGTTACTCTAGATGAGTATAACGGTAGCGGTTACACTGCAAAAGCAGTGTTTAGAAATTGTTTTATTATTAAAAAATTATGTCTTACCTAGCATTGATCAAGACACACCTACCTAAGTTCGAGGGACATGCGACCTGCCCGTTTCGAGAATAAGAGCGGACAGACAGACTCACAAACAGACTACCAGTATTATTTATTAAAATTATGTCTTACGAAGTTGTCAGTGTGTCATTTAAAAGATGACGGAAAACATGAGCAAATACACAAATATTATCCTGATAGTTTAGTAAAAGATGACAGAGAACCCCGGGCAGAGAACATGACATGAGCAAAAATACAAATAATATATTGTCCTGATAGTGGTAGTACTGGTATACTTGGTGTAGTTGAAAAAGATGTGATCTCTGAACCTTCTCCTATAAACATTGTTGGCAACCAATGCTTGGTAACCATGGTAACACTTGCTAGTTAAAAGTTATCATCTTTATATCACAGAGTAGCAACTGTGTTCCAATATATGTGGTTCAAGTGAAGTTCAAACTGTTTCATTTCTGCATAGGCCTACCTGAAAAAGTTCCCCGACTTCCAGTGTTTTGAAATATTATTTTATTCACAAATTACCTAAAATTAAGAACATTATTACTTACCTCTAAATCAGTAACAAATAAAGTGCCCTATTCTTTAAGTCATATTAAGCTACAAATGAAAAACAAAGGTTTTGGAGTTCTATATGACCACGCGCATGAGCCGGACTAACTTAATGAGGCACGTAAACACACACACACACACCGGGACACACACTCGTAATAAAACATACAAGGGTGATACATGCACATACCTCGCTAAGTAGAGCACTATCCAAATTTTGATCTGAAACGTATTGTAGGTCTAATCCAAAATATGAAGTTCTGAAACGTATCGTAGCAGGTGAAAATATTTGGAATGGTGGAGGCACAGTCGAGTCCAGGCATCGTACATCAACAATGTTTACGCGGATGTAATGGTTCGAAGTGATGGTCGTCAGACGCTCGAACCGATGAGGGCGACATTTGCTGTGTTTGAGTGCTTTGTTTGTAAACGGAGCAAATTTTCCTGTCCCTATATCGTGCAGCACATGCTTGTTTTGCATAATTTGTAATTTGTTTTTATAGTTTTTAGATAACCCTGTATACCATGAAGAACAAGCATAATCGAAATGACAAAGAATTAAAGCTGAACACAGTGTATTGCGTGTTTTCATGCATAAAAAGTCCGCACGTCTGTACAAGAATTTGAGTCTCCCGCCGGAAAGAGTATTATCGAGGGTGACCCTAAATATTTCACAGACAGAGAGGTATTAATTAGCTCCCCATTGCAAGCAACAGTAAAACTATCAACTGAATTTAGCTTCCTTTTACCACCTTTAAGTCTGCAGAAGGCCAAAAAGCGGTGGTTTGGAGGACAGAAAAATAAATTACGAGCTGGCATGTTATCACAGTGTTCACATGTGCATGTTCCGTCACAGCAAAACTGAACTTGACTTTACGTACGTGAGAATAACTTCTTGTCCTTTCAAAATGAACACAATATGCTGTATGCTATGGACAAGATAAAAGCAAGTTTAATTATCAACCTTCATTATTCCATTCTTCAGTGCTAAACAACAGTTGAAGGTAAAATATCTGAAGACGACCTTAATAATTTACATGAAACTTGCTCAAAACATTCATTCTTCAACAATAATACGTCACTATAATAATGAATAGTTTCTGACATGTTAGTGCCGTTGCCTTCGCAAATTTTACCTCATGTTCCTATCGTATAATTTGTCTTATTTCAATTTGACATTATTGCGTGTTAAGGGTATACGATGTATTGATGGTCGAAGCAGCAAAAAAAATGTAGTTCACAGCATCTTGCGAATGGTAGTGAGCTTCAGCAAAAATTGCATTGCTCAATTCATAGCGAGCGTGTAGAAGAATTCAAATATCACAGACATACTTTCGTAGGTTCTGTGGTTCTTGAGTTATGTTGCATAAAGCAAATTTACAAATATGATTTGTAGAATGAACTTTTTGCAATAACACCTTTTTATACGTGTTATTTTTCAATAATATATTGATTCAGATAATGAAAATCGACTTTTTTTGGCTGCTTCGACCAACAATACCTCGTATATTAAGGGGCTGTGCAATAATTCTGAGCCCCCAGGGGGGGGGGGGGGGAAAATTTCCAAACGGCTCGCCAAAAATCGCTTGCCCCCCCTCTCGGCCCGCCAAAAATCGCTTGCCCCCTTCCGGCCCGCCAAAATTCTTTTTGCCCCCCCTTGAACATGCCAAATTTTTGGGATTCCAAATTGCAAACCTAAAAGATGTATGTTGCGAGCGGAGCGGGGACCGGGAAAATTTGCATATTTAAGCGTTTCCGTACTGTTTTCCTAAGCCTTTTAGAGCGTTTTATTAAAAAGGCGCTCCATGAATGCGTGCCAAAAATTGCTTTCCCCACCTCTCAGCTTGCCAAAATTGCTTGCCCCCCTTTCGGCTCGCCAAAAAATTCTTGCCCCCCTCCCCAATTTCACCCTCCCCCAGGGCTCATAATTATTGCACAACCCCTTAAACCTTAATACGTTAATCGCACGCATCGCTGATGCGTTAAACGTTCGAGAAAATAAACGGAATAACACATCCCTAATTCATATACCACACACTTTGCTATAATATCGTTTTCTACAATCACATGTACTCACCCCGCCTTGTCTTCACGTTAGCCCCATATTGGTCACCAGTTGTAAGGTTTTGATGTTTATTTGGTTAATCCATTTTCGCGAATGTTCCTTACAAGTGTTTAGACAATGCTGGCTTTGGTCCGTCTTTTCAGCCCATGCCATACACAAGACTGTATCTTAAAAGATTGTATCTTAAAAGGAGAACATTGTAAACGTAAGTCTATCTTCAATCAGTCCATTCCTCTTTAATGTTGATGCTGCAGAGGCCGGCAACAATTCAGGCTCTAGCTTTAGAGGAAACACTCTATTACATGGTTCAAATAATGAATACCTTTTCAGATTCGAGTCTCTTTAATAATTGGACGTAAAGAGATGAACGATGTTCTTGGTTTGAAAGACCAAGTTGAATCTGCCACGCATTTCAATATTGAAACACGTTATAGCAGCAATCGTATTTCTCGTATTTCACAAGCAGGATACCACGTGGTTTGAAATACGATAGGTGTGATAAAACACTATGCTAATCAAGAGTTAATGATCCGTTATTGAAAATGTTAGGCATGGAAACACTCTCAGATCTCGAGGATTACATGGGGTACATTTCCTGAAAATATTAAAGGGAATGCAAGTGACGAATTCATGTTCTTTTATATGCTATAAACATAATTATTGAACACATATCCACTGATTTTACTGAAAACGAAACAGCATTTACCGTAAATAAACTTTACTTTCAAATAAACGTCTGTTCCAACCCCGTGATATTTAGATTTTGTCATGATTAACAGTGTGGGTACAGTGACGTCGTCATACACACACAGGTTTTGAATAGCTATGACATCACTGTACTCGCATTAGAGCGTGAAGCTATCCCACCGGCACGTTCGACACTGGCGCAAAACTTAAATTCCACATGGTGGGGTATGGCATAGTTACACAACTTATAAGTTCCCCCCTAAATACTTTTTTAAATAAAATCAAGAAATATTTGACAAAATGCAAAGGTGTAAAAAAATTATGTAGCCTTATTTGTTTTACAAATATCGAACAAATTATAGCGTCACACGTCATTGCGTTCAGTCACAATGGTTCATTATGTAAAAAAGAGACCGTTTTAAACAGTAAGTTGCATCTGAGTCCATAGAAGTCGACTTTCAAAAAATACAGTACATGTAGGTCAGGCCTATTCATGTGTTTGTTAAAGAAAACCTGACTGCTATACTCTGGCGAAGTTCCGCTGCACTGGTACGTTCACCTCTGCATTGAACCATCATGCTGATCACTTGTACCTGTAAGATTAGTAAACACAGCCAAATTAAAAAGTCGCCACTAGTTCCATCCCCATTTAATCAGAGTCTGATGAGTTTATGGCAAAATAATTTATATATAACAATTTCTTATACACTTTCCTTCGAAGGTTGATACCAAATTTGATATCTATCAAAAGTTTAATCATCGTGAGCACAGGAACCGTTGTTTGGAAATTCCCCGGGGAAATTCGTACAGTTTTTAAAAATGACAAATTACGCCTTGACCACGCAAAAGCCAATGCATGGTATCAGCTTATTATGTAACCCGAAGCAACCCGTACAGTAATCATTGTACACTTGCATGCGCACAATTAAAAGAGCGGTGTATTTGATTTGCATTTTGACATGCATGGGTAAACCTTTAATAACAATGAAATTATCCCTCTCAGATGCGTGTAGATGTGTAGATGTTGATTAACTTGCCGCCCATTCAGGCGACGTATTTCTTGGCACTCCCGCTAGCTCTAACTCTCTATGTCATTTTTTAAATTGCACGAATATCCAAACTATGTGACAGAGACGATCAATGTGGGTATTGATCTATACGCAAGTCAATAGTTCCCTCTTGAAATTGTAGGCGATGAGTCAGGTTTGAATGTTTTGTAAACTTTCATTAATTTATTCATTCATTCACTTTATTTATACACGGTTACATGTTCAAAATATTGTGCAAATTGTAATAGTTCTTAATGGAGGGCGTCCTTTTGAAACAAGACTAAAAGAGGATGGAGAAAGTAGCTCATAGTAAAGGAACCTTTACTCACCAAACTCTCCAAATCGGCGATAACGGACCGTGCTTGCGTACTTGCTTCTTTCGGATGGTTTTTATTTTCCATATCCTCCTGCCCTGCATCGCCGTTCCCAGTTAGATACTTCCAGTCCATTGTCTTGCTTTAGTACAGCTACCTATGTAAGGGGTAGTCTATCAGGGTTTCCTGTTCCATGTTTGGGTTTCCAATTTATCAGTTTTGCTGCAGGTTCGCTCGTACTCATGAGGTAGTGTGTAGCGAAGTGCATGCTCCTTTTATACCTGAGCCTTGGAGGGTCTCTATACAGCTCTCTATTGCTTATGTGCTGCTTCCAATGGATGTTGTACACTCCCCTAAGCATTCGAGTGTAACAGCCGTCCAGCTCTCTAGATACTTTGGGAGTTATGGGCCAGGCTTTACGTCCATACATTAGCACAGACTCTACTGTTGCACTGAAGACTCGCATTTTGAATTTCTTTGGTAGAGCAGACTTCCAGGTCTTGCTTAGGCTATTCCATGCTCTATCATGCTCTGTGTGTGCTAGCCTGTGCCAGCTATCTAGCTTTTTTTGTACTGATGTTCACCTGCTGATCTTGGTTAAAAAGCTTTAACTTTGTCTTGGTGGCATTCACCTTTAAGCCGATTCTTCCGACTGATGTTTCGACCATTTGAATCAGTTCTCTTCTGACATGAGCGCGATGTCATCAGCGTGGTACATGTCGTTCAACAAAATCATGTTATCAATTATTGGAAAGATGCCAAGTTCTCAAGAAAGAATATAATTCGGGAGCACGCCGTATCAGAGTAGCAATTTGAATAAGGAAGAGAGCACCGAACACCATAAACAGAGATGAGTGTCGTATTATATTAGTCACGTATACGAGCCACTTATGGGCGCTGGTGCGCCCTCTATTGGTGTACAGAAAAACATCACTCTGAAGATGGTGATCCCAAGATGGTCGAAACTGGTTAGTAAAATATAATTGGTTTAGACATGATGAAATGTATATTATGTGTTAATCTTTGTTAATGTTTGTTCTTTGTTATTGATGGCGTAACGTCTATTGCAGGGTAATGCATTAAAATAGTGCACAGTGCAGTTATGTCCACGGCAAATTCACCGTGACCTTTCTAGCCATAAACCCGCTTAGTGAAGATTAAACCGATATATATATGCAGTACTAAACCATTATAGTAATCTATTGTCCAATGCAAATTTATTACCACGTGATAATATTAATCCAATGAACGATCGAATTGTCCGCTACGGTCGACTAATCCAATCGATAATGTCGCTATTGACATGTACGGACGGAGCTCCACTGACCGAGTTTTGGGGGTATTTTTCACTGGTTTGCTGTCATTTACTCATCAAGGTGGTCCCCCGTTATTATAAGGACTATGCTAATGATTTAAAGATTGACATGTAGAGAATAAAACATACTTGATTCACCGAAAGTACTAAATTTGTGCCAGGGTTGCCCGGTGAAGCAAAATGTGCATTGGAATAACACGGGAGTTTGGACAGATGGTAGGATTTCTTTCTCATACAAATGTATGGTCCCCCGTTATTAAAGCTTGTACCGGGTTGAAAATTCAGATATTTTGCAAAGAATAAGTAATTGAAACATAGAGCAAGTACTTAAATCATAGCTTTTATACTTTTTGATATATGACGCTAACTAGTTCATCTCCTATATCTACAACATAGCGCTACCAGTAGGGGACAATTGCCTATTGTGAGTGCCCCTGTGTTGTGTGCATACATGAAGTTAACAATAACTGCATGATGGTAGACATAGTAAATGCAAACTACAGGTGGCGCTATTTATCATAAATCATATTTCATAATTTGCAAGGGGTAGGTAATCAACATTACCATTAAAACAGATGGAGTGGGTGAAACAAGCAACAAAGAAATTTTATAAACGTATTTCATCAAAAAATAAAAGGAATTATTTGTATTAAAAGCTTGAAAGAGTAATTCCATGTAACAAAATAGCGCCACCAATTTTGTCATAATAGATACATTTTGTATCCGAAAAAGCTTTAAAAAATGCCGTGAAAGTGAATAATGGGGATATTAAAGTTGAAAATGATTCAAAATCATCTGTATACATTAGCATGATGCCGCTTTTAGGTGTTTAAGCCTAAAATGGGGTTGTACATGCTGTTTTGTTTGATAAACTAATAAATGATCACATCAAACAACCATTATTGCTATTGTAATCCTGTCCATTGTTATTCCATATGAACGATTTGAACCGAGCCAATATAGATTGGGCTTATTATTGTGTAAAATAAGTGCTTCCAAACTAAAAGTACATGTTTATGATTCTACACAAATTTCATACCAGAAACAAAAATGGCAATATCTTATTCTTATCGTATGAATAATTATATTATACATTTATTTTATTATACAATCCTTTAAACATTATTGTTACGAAGAAGATACATAACGCTATCAGTAAACCTGTCACCTTGCCGGTAATGTATATCGACTGAACCGTATTATTATTAGAACAGACACATCAGCTCTGGAGACGTTTAACCTTAGATACAAGTGACGGATTGCAATTCCGATAAACTTGTTCAAGAAGGATTTATGGATATTCATAAAGACTTCCAGAAGATTTTGTCACGGAACCAAACTAATCATTTACGATTTAACCGACGATACGCAATAAACGGGTCATACATGTATGTAGATCTAATTATGGTAAATGATTAGAAATTCAACTTTAAAATATGTGTTTTTGATGAAAGTTTCAAACAAAAATAATTATAAATAATTAGACTAATTCTCTGCTTATATTCATTAAAATATAATGCTAAAAGTAGCTATATTGATTGAGAAGAACTCCGGGATCGATTCATCCTATTGTACTAACTTTGAATAGAAACCACTTGAAATCACTCCACTCATTGAAATTCACTCGGTGATACCAACCGGCCATATGAACCAGGGTGTGACGGCTGACCTCAATACTCAATACTGTGTATATTTCCGTAGACTTTTAGAAGCGGACGGAACCGCCCGGAACCGGTAGGCAACCGGCGGTGGAGTTTTGATTTGATCCCTTATCAAAATGTTGTAACAAGAACATTTTGGTGTTCACTGTGTAGTATCCATAAGGAAAACACATTGACAGCTGTTTAACTCAATGAAATAACAATGGTGATAAACGACGTTACGTGAACTGCTGTTGCCTGTCCAAAACAGATATATTGCATTAATGCAATATATTGACACGATCTTGCCTAAAACGCCTTTTCGCGCGCAAGGTGTATTTTGGACGACATTCTCCATACACAAATGAATAGGCAATCTGCCCGTTCGAATTCGCGTCGAAAAACCTCATCTCATCTTTACTAGGTCAAACTTTAACAAACCAAATGGATTGTATTACATATGACAAACACGAGATTTTTCTGCATTTTCTTATGCGCTTTTATGACATTTTGGATTTGGAACATCATGATTTGCTACCAACCGCAACGTGAGTACGTGACCGCCTTACGGGAATTCTACGATTGACCAATTCACAATGGATTTCACCCTCCAGAGGGCATACTACTTGATTTTGGATTTTGGACATGCGGTTGACGTTTCGGTTTCACGTTTCAAGTAAAAATCGCAATCTCTCTACAAATGGCATCCAGGTGTGTGTGGATTTTCCATCTTATAGTAGTCCTGTTTTTGCGAAGAAATCGGATTTGATATAAAATGAAGAAAAAAACCCTGATATGGTCTTATTATTATTACATTTTGATATTTTCATTCTGGTAAAATCGCCGACAACAGCAGAAATCCATCGTCTCAATAAACGAGAGAAGACTGGCACCGAAAAATAGTCCAAGAGCACCTCCCCAGTCACCTGACAACAGAAAATAATTAAAGCATTAGTTAATTAATGATCTTGACGATGTCGAAAACTCGTTTCAAATAGGGAACAGTATATATTAACATCATCATTCAATCCACAGCTATTTTATCTGTTTTAATAACCCTAATGCATATCCGAATTATCTGCGCCGGCATCCACTACTCAAAATATTGACCAGTCCATCCATTATGACACACTATTGGATGGCAAAAGACAAAATCTTTTATTCTCTAATTATATGATACCTAAATAGATCATTGTCATTTGATTGGTAGATTGTGTGTCACATGACCTTGAATATTTGTCCCATTTCATTGTAAAATAATCCATTGCATAGTTTACGTCACTCATCGTGCAACCGGACCGGCAACTTGACTGCTAGGCAGGAAAAAGTTACAGGCTAATGGCCGGTGGACCGGCCCTATTTCGAACACTGCCCAATACATCCAAATCGAGTCTTGCGGCCATCATTATAGACTTGGGTAAAATTCAAATTCTGGACAAGGAATCTAGATATTTTGAGCGTGGCGTTAAGGGGGCCATTTATATCAGAGTGAAAGAGCCATCAGTGAACAAAGACGGGCCGATACAAGTTACCGATAGTCTACGACGCTTTTGGGATCAATTCCCAGCAAACACAAAAACGTTTTAAAAACATTTTAAATAAGTTATATTTTGGCTTTTGGTTTAGGTAAAAACGTTTTAATAACATTAAAATGTCGGGTAATATAAAGGTCATGATAACGTTTTAAAACGTTTTGTATGAAAACACACTACAACAATATTTTTAAATGGTTTCAAAAAATGTTATTGGAAACTATTTTTGCAAACATTTTTGCCAAATATTGTGTCAATACTTAAATAACATTATGTTAAAATATTTGAACCCAGCAAATACAGAAATGTTCTTAAAATGTTTTTTTCAAAAGCTTTTAATAACATTTAAATGTCGGGTTATATAAAGGTCGTGAAAACGTTTTTTAAACGTTATTGAAAATATTTTGGGCAAACATTTTTCGCAAAATATTTTTCAACTCCCAAAATAACATTCTGTTTAGAATGTTTTGTATCAAGTTTTCAAGAATGTTTTTGGAATGTTATTAAAACGTTTTTATACCCTTTATATAACCCGACATTTAAACGTTTTCTGTAAAACATTTTTGTTTGCTTAGCAGTAGATTATCAAAAAATGTTTTTTTAGGTTATGAAAACGTTTTATACTCTTAATATACCCTTTACATAACCCGACATTTAAACGTTTTCTGACAACCTTTTATAACCTTTTACGAATGATGTCGAAAACGTTTTGTGTTTGCTGGGTTGTCCGAAAGATCGCTGACACCTAACTTTGGTTGCCAGTTTGCTGATGATGTGTCGACTAAAATTCCAGGTACGCAAATTTTCGTCTTGTGATCAAAGATTTAAACCATTAAATTATCCTTTATGACTTTGCATGAGAACGTTGGCGAAGTTTTTACCCTTTTAACTCTTTTAACCCCTCATTGCGAGGTGTTGGAATTGGAATAAAAATTAATTTTTATTTGGCCAAAAGAGCAAAGAATCCCTATGTGAACGAGTGAACAAAACAAAATTCGTTAAGGGAAGGTGGGTTGTCGATATATTTAAAATATTGATGCTTCATTTCCGGCTAAGCTACAAGTAAAGATTGAGTGGCAACAAAACTATTGACGTTTAAAGGGATTGTAATGGATTACGTTCCTTCTATATCTATTTATTTCGTTTGTTCATTGACCTAGTACAGGTAAGCATGCTTTGTATTTAGCTCTCCCATCCTTGCTTTTTTGAAGCCACACCGGTTAATCAAAATAACGAAATACTTGGAAACTAATAGTGATATACTTACAAATAAATTGGAAAAATTCGTAGTCCACTTGCTCTTTGATTTCTTCCACTTTCAGATCTCCAAAGAATATGTCAACATGGACCATATTTTCCCTATTAATTAACAAGAGAGCAGGAAGTAAGCTATTTATATACGTTTTGTTATGTAAATTTGTTTTTATTTCGGCCCTTACCATCAAACTCTTAAAGACAACAAAACATTGTGCGACTTACCTCAAATACTGTGTGGTCATACTTCTGAGAGCTGTATTTTCATACAGCCGCTTGCTAGCTGGGAGTAATATCTCTTTAATATTTTGATACACTTCATGAAAGACATTGTAAAATATGTCGTCCATGTTGTATTCTTCAGATACAATATCAACAAACTGTGCAAAGGAAACATTTTGCGGTTTTAAAGGATATTCGAGCTTAAGACCATCCCCAAAGCATTGTTTCAGCAATCCTCCATATTCCGATGCCAAATTCGATATTTCCCCGGGCGATATTTCTAAATACGGGTTTTAGCCAATTTCGTAGCCAAAGCAAATAATGTATCATATTGTATGGAAAATAATGTAGCGCCAATGTTTCGAATCATAAAATTAAACGCCTGGCGATAAGATTCTTGGAATCTTTCACCATCCTTGTTGATTGCGTTATGTAATAACGGCCAAAATTCATTAGCGTAACTCAACGATTGGTCCCAGATGGCGTCGGTAACAACACCGCTGTAAAGTAAAGAGTTACAAAATTAATACGGTATGAGATGAGCAGGAAAACGATTATTATTAAATAATTTAATGACGGCCTTCCAATAATCTGAGGTGAAATTCCCGCCCCATCCCTTTCAGCGTTTCGCGTTCCGGAGCAGACCCAAAATTTTGGCCCCGCCACCCAATATTAAAAATCATCCGGAGCCTCTGTTGACTTACATTAGTTTGTCAGCAAAAGCCTTGTTTTGATATGCCCGGTCCTGGTGTAGAATAAAAGCTGTTGCCACACTATACGAAGGAAAAGTAGACTGCGACACTGTCGTCATATATACGGTCTGCATACACGAATCCTCACAATGTTTACAAACATTATTTTTGTTTCCGTTAAATTCATCTACAGATAGAAAATATATCGTGTCTTATTTTAATCTAAAACATGAAATATTGGGACACGTGGGTAATTATGGAGTTTTAGTTTTTTTTAAAAGACCAAAGACTATAGCCTTACCACTCTTGAGATGGAAACACTCTATTAGATTTCGAGGATTACAAAAGGGTGCACTTCCTGAAATAAAGAGAAGCAAAATAACAAAATATCTAAATGGTTGTCATCAAAAAGTACTTTTCGGCTTTTGATATTCAAGTATTATATTATTCACATTAGTGACCACATTATTTTCATGATCTCCCAACAGCACCAGCTTTCCAAAAAATACCGATACCCCCACCCCAAATGGTATATATATTAAAGGTTTAAAGAAAGGCTAAAGGGTGTGATGATAATACTTACCTGGCATGTAATACGTCCTACAGCTACAGTTCTTGAATATGAAGTTTGTTTCACATTCTAGTAAGCATTTAGACTTGGTATAACTGCCTCTTAAATACTCGAGTGTCTGTTCTACATCTTTTACACATGTGCCGTGTGGCGAGGGTAACATCTCCAGCTGTCGGAAAAGGGTGTTTTGTAAACAGCATATTCAATAATGCCAGAGGTATAGCAAGCCTCTAAATTTGTGCACATTATGTATTATGCCGGAGATAATAGTATACTGGACCGGGATACTGGATAACGGAATAAACACCGATAACAGGGCGTGTACAAAGCGTGTCGGATAACATCGCAACAAAAGAAGAAGACACAACAAAAACAAGACAAAAATACTTGCCGTCGTTTTATTTTTTCAGTTTTTGTAAGTTATTGTTATTCTGAAGTGGTAGTCTCCCAGGTGTGACCAATCTTTTATTCTAGCCTTTTGTTAGTTACTGAAAATTTTAAGCTCGTGAATTTCAGTTTTCGTTTTGGTAAGTTATATTGATTTTTTACATAAAACCTTGAGATGTGCGGTTGGGTGCTAATCTAGACAAAAGAAGAGTCTAAATTGTACGGTCCTAAATTCGCGGTAAATTGTACGGCTTCAATTGACTTGTGTTTGGTGTATATGCACTTACGCCTAGACGTAAGTGGCTCGTAAAAATAATCTTGCATTGAAATATATACTAACCATGTTGCCAAGTTATAAGCAAAAGTCTTTCATATTGGCGATTAAACGAGCGTCTGAATTAGTCAATTATCTCCCAATGAGGCGCGTACATGTGGTGATTTGGTAATCATGTTTTATTTTGAAATGCAATACAAAAGAATTGCATTGGAGCAAAGATAATGTATTCTATTCATTCGTACCAATGGCAAGCTAATCTGATAATTGGTTGGGCCTATATGTAAGGCTCGGGTTTATTTTAAATGTTTATTTTTGCAGAGCTTATTTTCAGTCTGAAAGACTAGAAAGAGAAGAATTCATGATGCAGTCATGTCTACAGTAGAATTCATCTCGACCTTTGCAGGACTTAAACCCCATTAAAAGCTATTAAACCAAGATAACACTCATTGAAGCAGCTCATACTGCAGTTACTGTCCGTTTTCCTATACACAATACACAGTGCTCTTTCCCATTGACGCGTGACCTCTACAAATAGCCCTACGTTAAAAGTATGGGGATATGACTAGTTAACGTCGCTGTGTGAAAAATAACCGGCCAATATTATATTAAAAGTACTCTTCTAAAGTTCTAGAAAATATAGTTTTTAACATGTCCTAAATTTTAGCTAATTTAGATGTTTGGAAATATTCGTACTTTGGTGTTTTAGTTAATGTTATAGGTAATAGTACATTGCCTAGTTAACGTCGCTGTGTGAAAAATAACCGGCCAATATTAAAAGTACTCTTCTAAAATTCTAGACAATATAGTTTTGTAACATGTCCTAAATTTTTAGCTAATTTAGATGTTTGGAAATATTCGTACTTTGGTGTTTTAGGAAGGATATGTAAACGACAGATAACACCAAAAATATGAAGAAATTATTTCAAACCGTGTTAAATCAACAATCATTATGTTGCTCATTTTCAAGAATGCTGGTTTACAAAAAGCAGGCAATTGTCTCATTTCTTGAACAAAGCTACACGTACCATTGTTTCCTTTCGTTTCCTTTATAATCGGTTACCCAACTGAAGCTATAATACCAGCTTTATTGAGATATCGCACATGAAAACAGACACTTGTGCACAACCAGAGAAGATCCGATTTAATCAGTTGAGCTGTTTCAATGAGTGTTATCTTGGTTTAATAGCTTTTAATGGGGTTAAGTCCTGCAAAGGTCGAGATGAATTCTACTGTAGACATGACTGCAACATGTCAACTGATTAAATCAGATCTTCTCTGGTTGTGCACAAGTGTCTGTTTTCAATGTGCGACATCGCAATAAAGCTGGTATTATAGATTCAGTTGGGTAACCGATTATAAAGGAAACGAAAGGAAACAATGGTATGTGTACCTTTGTTCACGAAATGAGACAAAGACCTGCTTTTTGTTAACCAGCATTCTTCAAAATGAGCAACATAATGATTGTTGACTTAACACGGTTTGGAAATAATTTCTTCATATTTTGGTGTTATCTGTCGTTTACATATCCTTCCTAAAACACAAGAGTGCGACCCTCTCCAAACATCTAAATTAGCTAAAAATTTAGGACATGTTACAAAACTATATTTTCTAGAACCTATTTAGAATAGTTTAAATGTAGCTTGTACCGTTTTTTGTGGCATCCTTCAGAACGGAGCGGTCCGTTACCAATATAGCTCAATATTTTCGGTCAAATCTCCATTCAATTAACACGGGGAGTTGGCTAGCTATGAGCTAGCTATGCTTTGCCCTCACTCATATTTTACAAAAGGGCGACCATTTCTGAACATCTAACCTAGCTGTAATTTTAGGTCATGTTAGAGAAACATATTTGCTAGAAGTTTGGAGAATAAATTAAATATTGGCTGGTTATTTTTCACACAGTGATGTTAACTAGGCAAGTGTCCATTCTTCCAACATACATCATTTGTAGAGGTCACGCGTCAATGGTGAGAGCACTGTGTATTGTGTATAGGAAAACGGACATTAGCTGCAGTATGTCGAGAGGAGAGAGTAGGGACCGGGGAGGGAGTGGGGGACTGATCGGGGGGCAGGAGGAAGCAAAATAGGAAGATAGACATTGATACGAGGGAAGGGCGACACTGTGGCCATGCACAAGTGCATTGGGGTTCGACAGGCTCATAAGCGGACCTTTTGTGATTTAAGGGCTTATTTTCAACGTTTTTACAGAATTACGGATTGGCATGCATTTTGTGAAATTAATGTAGATCAATTTACCAATGTTCAAGACTTGAGGGCGCTAGACCATTAAAAACATAACCTTTTCTCTCCCGGTTTTATTGACATACAGGGTGTATCAAAATGATTGGTACCGGGCTTTGTGACATTTTCAAAAATATATAAAAAATATAAAATTGCTAATTAATATAGTTTTTGTACTATAAATAGAAAGGGGCATATGTTAACTTGTTGATCTATTAATCTGAAGTTGATAGGTTGATGCATCTGGGAGCTATTGTCATTTAAACGAAGATCGACATAATCATGGTTTGACTTACACAACACAAGTTGAATATGTTCACTGCTTGAACCATTTATTGCATACATACTCTTCCAATTCATAAAATTGCTTTACACATGCTTTTAGAAAGATAGTTCCTGAAGTCCCTGCCTTACGACTCTGGCAGTGTGAGGTGAAGCCCTATCTTGAAAGAACTTAACACCTGGGATGGGTCCATTCTGTAACTGCCCATATCAAATTTTGAAGCATTGCAAGTTATTGCATGTTTGCATGGGATACGCCTTGCCTATAGAAACTGTCTCCTAAATCTTCTCTGCACTTCTCCATAGCTTCGGGTCGACCAGTAATTCTTAACTATGAATGCACACTGAAGTGTCGAATACTGTGGAGCCATTCCAATAACTTTTACCAGGTCTATACTAACCTACGCTGTCTACAGTCTATAGCCATTCTGCCACACCATCTACTTAGTAATCTCAATAATACAACTTAAATTACCGCCATGGATGGTGTTGATACACAAACTTCTTTCACCCCACCTAAATTATTCAAGTCAATAATATTACTCTCAAGCAATAAATATTGATTATAACATTTATATATATTATGAATGAAGAAATAGGCAAAGAAAATATTAAACATTTCCATGATTTTCAACATATCATCCTCACAAGGTATTTGCAGTAAAATAGAGCTTTGAAAATGGTGTGCTACTGATCCAGCGTTACGATGAAAAGTGTCAAAACACCTACTTTCCTTTAGAATCATGTAACTTCTAAATAGAATGTGCTATCTTTATTATCTAAAACTCTTAGAGAAGATAAAACTACTATAATTACAAATATTTAAACAACTAACCCCAAAATGACACAAAAATAGTAAAAAAAATCGGCAAAAAATGAGAAGTCTTCGGTACCAATCATTTTGATACACCCTGTAGGTATTCGCCTCTATTGAAATAAGCTGATTGGTACTTCAAAGTTAACAATGAAGTTAGATTACAGTAAACTTACTGAATCCCTTGCGTTTTCGTATCTGAACAAAAGACTTACGGAAACTGAAAAGATAAAAAGACCCTTGTTGTGGATGGGACTCGAACACAACGCTCAGCAGTGTCTATTGTTCTATTGTTTCCGATTAGAGCGCTGACATATTGGAAAATGTTGCCAATCAATATTCATGAGAGTGCACATTCAACGTCCAATTTTCGAAATTGGTTGACTTGTGTTTGGCAGGTGTGAAATACATCTGACTGGGCGTTTTAATTACGTAACGAATAAAGGCATTGACATATTATATAGGCCTAATAATAATTATTAAATGTATTCATTTCTTTTCCCTTCTCTTTACTTATTCTATCCTAGGCCTACACTTCATCACTCCCTTGCTCTCCTTGTCCCCTCTCACCCTCCCTCTCTCATTCCCATAATTTTCCTTATATTTCTATTTATCTACTTGTCTTTATTATATCTTTTAATTTCTCCCTTCCTCCAGCCCTCTCTCATTCTCCATATCCCTCCTCACCTCTTCCTCCCTCCTCCCTCCCAAGACTTCTCACAGGGGTGAATCTGCCCCTTCCCAACCCCCTCCCCTCTTTGGGTACGCCACTATTTCTATACCAATCTCCTTCTTAAAATAAAATAAAATTTAAATTTCTTAAAAACAACCTTTATAGGCCTATACTAATACTTACATGTATCATGGAAGAAAGAGATGAGAAGGAACCACAACGACTTCGATCGGCCAAGTTTTAATCCGCTTATCTATTGACGCATGAAAAGAAAAGCTATCAATGGTACTTACTTTCATGTATGATCCATTTACCGCGATCGATGCTTGGCGAAATCATTAAAGGAAAAAAACTATAACAAACCCATCCAAGAACAAACAAACGCTACCCAGAAGTAAGATTATGGAATTTCACTGATGCTCTGAACATGTATAGTAGCTTTGTTTTGGGATCTACAGTCAAACTGTTTTTCTTGATCGTGTTGTGTAGAAAATGTCCTTTAAAAAAAAATCGAAAAGGTCATCAAAATCGGCCGTTTTTTTGCCGAGTTTCATCTTTAGCAAATAAGGTAAGATTTTGGTGACTTTTTCGATGACAAATAGATGCAAAATGTTCATAAATAATGTACAATGTTCCGGTTGAGTCCGGTACATGAAACCTGTTTAATTTAATAGTTTATATGTGTATAATCGTAACTAGCTAACTCGTTTCAGTGCCAAAGACTGCCAACTCTGAGAAAAAAGTCATCAAAGTTCGGGAAAATTGGGCAAAATGGAAGAAAAAGATGTAGGCCATCAATGACCGATGATCACGTCACCAGAAAAAATCCTATAGAGTGCTTGCACGGAAGGTCATTAGTTCAAATCAT
Organism: Amphiura filiformis; assembly: GCF_039555335.1. Lineage (NCBI taxonomy): Eukaryota > Metazoa > Echinodermata > Ophiuroidea > Amphilepidida > Amphiuridae > Amphiura > Amphiura filiformis. The sequence continues at coordinate 28,051,310 of NC_092643.1, forward strand.
CCTTCAGACACGCTCCAGAAGACATGCAAATACATGGAGTACAATACCAATCACCTATTTAACGCGGGGTATTGATCAAAGTAAATCCTCATGAATAACAATGTCAATTAAATGTCGGTAAAGGGAGTGGACAAAGTGAATGCGTTCGTTGTGGTTCCTTCTTATCTCTTTCTTCCATGCATGTATAGACCACTTGACATGTGACGTCATTGCCCGGCAGTATGCGCACGCATTATGGTACTTTCCATTGTTCTTTGCCCTGCAGTGTGCGTGCGCATCGTAGTCTGCTCAGGGCATGTGTATTTTAAATCTCCCACCACATTTCATATAGTACAAGAAAGCCATTGAACAGTGAAGCGGTTCGTTCGGGCATATCGACAGACCAATCCCTTGCCTTTGTTGATAAACAATAATGTAAAGTGGTCTATACGTATAGCGATTACCATTATACAGTCTGCCGCCTGGACAACCAATTCTTTAGAAATGCTTAGTCGCGCTAAAAGTCGATCGATACATGTAAAAATCAGCACAATTCAGAGATACACCTTTTTGCTATGAAATTAATTTTCTCGGTCAACTATAAAGCAATATTTTTTTTTCTTCAGTAATGTCAGTTAAAAACTTGGTGCTTGAATATACATTTTTTTAAATCCTGGTGTTAAAATTAAGCATCAAATTGTGTCTTTTAGTGTGATATTTTTGATTTTATAGGCCTTGAATTCGCCTGCGAGCTTTTTACGGAAATCATGTTTTAGCGTCTCAAACTAACATAGTTTGCTAAAGAAAGATATTTCCCACCTCTGTAAAGCACATCGTGTGGGTCTATATGTTATAGTTTTGTCAGAATTTCCGTTTTGTTTTACCCTTTTTCCATTCATGGTTCGAAAATGTCAAACTAAGTAAAAGTAGGCAATGGTGAGGACTTTTATCTCGAGAGCAACCAGCTGAAATAGTCGATATTTCCTTTGTTGTTATCCAGGTCAATTTTTCATTGAAAGCAAATTGCCCGACCAGCGATTAAATCCCCAATTGGGTGTTCTGGTTAAACATGATCAGTAGGAGCGCTATAGGTCTGGGAATTTCTTTGCTATATTGAAGTTCTGGCAACACTATAGCCATGCCGGTATTCCTATTAAACCCAGGGATATCGATCCACAATGCTAGTACTAGCCTTTAGATTTCACGTGTTGATTTAGAAATTTTGTCAGCCGACAGTGAAAGATGGTGAAATCAAAACGGAAATTCTGACAAAACTATGATATATAGCTCACGGTGATGTGCTTTAGAAAGTTGGGGAAAATCCTTCATTAGCGAACTATATTACTTTGAAAAGCTAAAAGGTTGATCCAAGAAAAAGCTCGCGGGCCGAGCTGAAGCCTATAAAAATCGAATATCTTACACTAAATGACTGAATTTCAGGCCTAAGTTTAACACCAGGATTTAAAAAAAAAATCAGTATCAAGCATTATAGTTTTTCCAGCCATTTACTGAAAAATGAAAATTATTGCTTTTCATTTGGCTGAGAAAAAATTTTTACACTGAAAAGGTGTAACTCAAAATTTTGCTCATTTCAACACCAATTTCGATCGTTTGTATTGCCTCATTAAATGACTGAGTGAGCCTTGCAGAACAAAAGAATCGGTTGTGCAGGTAGCTGACTGTATAGTGTAATATAGATATTTGGAAATGGCAGCCTTCATACATTCTAATGTGTAATCGATCAGCAAGAGCATTCAATTTATTTAAACGAAGCGCTTAAATTCAGGTGGGTGGTAAAGATGATTGCAGCGACAGCTAAAGCCTCCTTTATCAGTCCAAGAGAACGCCAAATATGGATCAGGAGTATTACATAATAATACCCTGCTATGACAATAGCTGCATTAGGTTAATCGTATAATCTCCTTATGTGGTTAGCATGGCTGGGCCAGGAAATCCACAAGGTCAGCCAATGTATGTACATGTATTCGGTACATGCGCCATATCTTTTACAATGGGTGATAAATTTCTGGTTTGTTTTATTTCAAAACGCAACATTCGATATTCTAAAGCTTGGTCCAAATCCAAGAGAAGAACCAACTCTAGTAATTTATGTGGTTTCAAATTATATCAGACGTTGCCTTTTTGATAGAAATGGTGTTTGTTGATGTGCACAGTTTCCCATTAGATCATAACATGCTGTTGTACATCCAAGGTCAAAGGTCTTTTAATCCATATTTGGCGTTGTTCTGGGACTGTTTATATACTTCAGACCCACACAAGCACACATTTGGGATACGTGGGAACAATGGTACCACTTTACACATGACTGCCCTTGCACATGACTGTATTGTGGTCACTTATTGATACTCGCATGTTGTGTAGAGCGTTAATATGATGCCGGATCAGTGACCAATTTAAAGGCGGAACCCCTTTGTTTGAAACAATGGTACCACTTTTATGAATAGCCTGTCGCAACTTCTAATCGGCATCAAAGGAAAAAAGCATTATATAATCTATTGCGATTATATTTATATTAAAAGCTCTTTGCTCGAACCCATAACGCGCTAACCACTTGCGACACCTCAACCTTGTGGGTTTTCGTTTGTGTTGTGATATCAATTCGCCGTAGAAGTGACGCAATAATCGGATTAACTACCATAACAATAGATGGATATAATTTTTGAATATATCGCCCTACACTACAAGCAGATTGCACTCATTACCTGTGTCTGTCTGCAATCATAGATTGAATATATTCAATGCCACTCTTTTCAAAGATACCTAGCAAATACAAAAATGTTTTCAAAACGTTTTAAACGTGTTGTATAATGGGTTTTAATGTAGATAAAAACGTTTTAATAACATTACATGTCGGGTTATATAAAGGTCATGGAAATGCTTTAAAACGTTTTGTATGAAAACACACTACAAGAATGTTTTGATTTTTTTCAAAAAGTTATTGTAAAATATTTTTGCAATTATTTTTTGCTAAATATTTTGTCAACACTTAAATATCATTATGTTAGAATATTTGCAGTAGGTTATCAACAAATGTTTTTGAATGTTATGAAAACATTTCATGCCCTTTATATAACCTGACATTTAAACGTTTTCTGGCAGCCTTTTCTAATCTTTTGCGAATGATGTCGAAAACGTTTTGTGTTTGCTTGGTACTAATCTTACAGGTATGAGTGATCAGCATGATATGAGTTTTCTATAGAATTACGATCTTTATCCCTGTTCTTTGACATAATATGGTTCAATGCATAGGTAATGCGTGAACCTTGTAGTGCCGAGCGATATATTCAAAATTGTATTCATCTGATTTAGTGTCCCAGATTTCAACCAGATTTTCAACTGATTGAGTGTCCCAGGTTAAAGAAGAAATAAAACAAATCAATTGCTATGGTAGTTAATCCGATTAATTACGTCACTTCTACGGCTAATAGCTTTACGAAGACTTCACGGCATTGTATATTTTGTATAAATTAAATTAAATACAATTTACTTCTGCAAAAAAAATAAAGGTGTAAATACCTTTCTAGTTGCTATGCGTACCGCAGAATGTGTGCCAAGCTCCAATTCCAAACCAAAATCCTGCATATTTGGAATTTCATCTTTTGGATGGACTAGCACCTTAAAGCCAGCATTTTCTCGAGGTGCTGCTACGTGTAACGATTGCTCTGCATTAAGGACAACACTTAATCCTCGGGCCTTGCCTATTGTAGATTAAAATAAAGAATCTGATGAGTACATAGTAGCTAAGCCCATGTTAAAATACTCGAAAAGAGACACTAAACTTCGATTGATACGAGTATAATAAGACACATATGAAAGACATTTGTATCCAAAATACAAAAAGCACATTATTTAAGGGTAGAGACAATAGAAAAATTTACCAAAGGAACATATTTTGGTTTATACCATGCTATTGTTGTATCTCAATACTATCACAACTTCAGCTGTGTAACTTAATTAAAAAGTGGTTCTTTTAATTAAAAATACAATAAATAAAAATAGTAATATTTATTCTTCGAAGGAGGTTACTTTTTTCTGTGCACACTAAAAGAAAACGCACAATGTAGAAATCATGCTTCAGTGGGCAAGTACCACTAACTTTAAATGGTATGGACATTTGTCTTGGCCCGGGGTCACTTCCATATAAAACACCTCAAAAGAAATAAGTCCCCCTCTGAACATGTCGTCATAACATCGTAAGGTTTCGTTTTGTACCAACAAAACTAACTTTGAAATAATTATATGACTGTTTACTAAGTGCTGTGTGAAAATGAGAGATTTCCATGACTTCAGGGCTGAATGAGCCTAAATTGAAGACAAAAAGTGCCCTTTCCAAAAGTCACAAAGTAGGCCTATGCTTGTTAACTGCAAGGCGTATTGGGACAAGGAATGGAACTGACCATCTTACAACTCACTGTGCTGAACTCTGTACCAAGGGGATTTGCATGGCTGAATGATCAAGAATCGATACACATTACAGTAAATGTTCACTTGGTGAGGATTTTAAACTGCACTCAAACACATGAATCAACTTTTTTGACAAGCATAGGCCTACTTTGTGACTTTTGAAAAGGGCAGTTTTTGTCTTCAATTTAGGCTCATGCTGCTTTCCTCGATCCTTGCCAAAACGTTTAAAATCAGATACCTAATGACAATTTTAATGACTTCACTTTTAGGCAATTTATACACAATTTAAATTTGTTTTTCACTTTTTACACTTTTGCTGAGATCACTGATTAACCTTTAATTAAGACCCCCTTTTAGCATCGCTATTACCTAGAACGCCCCCCGCCCCCACACAAAAACTTTTTTCCATTTGATCTATCTATCATTATCCCGATTCTGGTTGTTTTACTTTTTTTATTTACAACTTTTACTATATTTATCACTGATAAATAGTCTTTTGAATGAGTAGGCCTACACAGCTGTAAATCTTTTTGAAGTACTCCCCCGATGTAGTCCAGTTACTCTATAGAGGAATCCAAATCCACGCATTCCTACACCTGACTAGCAGCCTTTAGTTGGTTAGCCGTCGGCTACAATGCACCCAAAATGTGAAATGCTTCGGCATTGGCGGACATTTTAAACTGCATTCCATCACCCGTTTTACACCTTCCGCGAAAACACAGGTAGACAAAAGAATGATTAAAGTTTACAAGCTTCTACATGGTCTATTCGCTGTTGAAGTGACATAATAATCGGATTAACTACACGCGGTATCTATGCATTGATGTACTCGCGAACAAAAGGACTATGTATGAATAGATGCGACGACGGTGATTACCTGCGGAATTATCTCCATTATATATATCAAAAGCTATTATTCTATTAACACTCCTCGTCCTTGCATCTTCTCTAGGTGTTAAGCGGCTTTTATTTGCACAATTGGACGCTCAAAACACCTGGTTGGTGCTAGCGGCTACCCAAAGATGTCCGACCAAATCCTGACCATGACTTGGCTCGTTGGATTCGTCTATAGAGGCCCTGCATGCTTTTACCGTTTGGCTCCAAACAAACAAAGAATTTGAACCGGTGAAGGACACCGTAATCATGGCGCAGTGCAGTCCTATCAATCAAATGTTGTCATCAACCTATTTGATCATAGCGCATTTGTTATGTGTGTGAGACGTACTGTCGCAGTAGATTGCAATCATGATTTTGTTGAATGCATTTGAGTAGTCCGCCATATTTACGGGATGATACGTCATATGCACAACCTCTATTGAATAACACGATAAATTACTCTCTTATTCATTTCACATTCATTTATCTAATGTAAATTACAATGAGACGCTTATTATACGCAAGACTGTGTCCGGCTGTTACAAATTTGATAACTCTATTCAAAACTGCTAAACAGTACATTAGGATCAAGGGCGTTGGCTCGAATCAATTGTTTGAAATCAATCAATGTGAGAAAGAATTGGGATTGCAATGCACTTATGACATAGTGGCTTGTCCTGTCAGAGCTGGAAAAGCAAGCTACTAGTGTTGTGGAGACTTGGAGGTGGTGTTCTGTTTTGGAATATTTTCGCCATTTTATGGATAGAGAAAAGTGCATAAGACGTTGCAAATAACGAAGATCGAGGATTTATATATATACATAGCCGAACCGGAATAGGTACGTAAACTACATAAGACATTTGAGGTAATTTCTTAATGTTCTTCATAGCAAGAACATATAAAACATTGGCAAAAATGCAACTTCTTACAAAAACGCTATATTCTGTGATAGTCCATATTTACACGACTTCGGCGAACACTTTTGGTTCTCGTTTAAATTCTACCGATAGCACAGCCGATCTAATAATATGTGCGGTTGCAGTACAGTTTGGAGAAATAATGTGGCTGGTTGTTTGGCTGATAACTTTAACTGATAATTTTTAAAATATCGGGATTCAAGCAGGCGACCCGTATGGTGTGCAAAAGACGTTACAAATTGTCGATGAAAGAGCTTATAAATTAAAATCACGGACAGTTAAGCTCCACAATAGGCATCTACATTCCAATCGGAAACGCTTTGCAGAAACATAACACTCTTTTTTAGCAATCGCTGAAAACTATGCAATTCCAGGCGATTTTTAAAAAACAGCGTGACGGTGTTTAACTATTAACTTGGGATTCCGAAACAAATGCTTGCATTGGTGCCAGACCTATTATAATGATTCGATAATTAGGCCCCCAATAATGGCTTTCATTTAAACCGTTTTTTATTAAACTGAGATTTTTACTTTTTGAGAAATTAATGAATTTATCTAAAAACTTTTCGGAGAGTAGTACCTTAGTTGCTCAACCCCGTAAACACATTTGTTTGGTCCAAAGGCAAACATGTCGCACAATTTGGAAAACCATAATGTTGGAAAGAAGTTTACCAAAATTCCTTATTTTAAAACCAAACATGCTAAACACTTCATACTTGGTTGTGTAAATGACACTTGATGAAAACAAATCTCATTTGCATATTTAATTGGCCATAAAAAGTGTGAAAGTATATTGTTTTACAAAATGCTTCATTTTTGGAAAAGAAAGTCCAAAACCCTAACAAATGTGACGGTGCGTCAAAACAAAAACAAAATACAAAAATCTAGTTCCACACTTTTTTTACAAAATAAAAAGCAAAACACAAATTCTGTGAAGTTTTCATTCAAATCCGTCGTAAAATGGCTTCCCGGTACTATTTTGAAGGCGCAAAAATGCAAAAATTAGAAAAATCCTAGAAACACCTGTTCAATATTTTATGCAAATTAGATGGCAATTTATTACATACAACATGTAAAAGCAGGCACTTGATTTATTACAATTATTGGTTGAGAAGGTAACATGATAAAAACCTTATTTGCTTTTTGAGATTTGTGGCTGTAGAAATGTTATATATCGCCACTTGAAAAACAATAAAATACATAATTAATATCACTGCTTGAAAAATACAATTATACATTTGACAATTTGCCAGACAACGTTTATCTTTCGGGTTATATAAAGGGAAGAAAACGTTTTCACTACATTCAAAAACGTTTGTGATAACTTACTGTAAATATTTGAACATAATGTTATTTAGGTTTTGACAAAGTATTCGGCAAAAAAGTTTACAAAAAAAAACAAAAAACTCAAGGCACATTCTCCGATAAAGTGTTCAAAATGCCAAATATGTGTCGCCCATAGTTTCAAGTCGTATTCAGACTTGTTTCGTCAGAAAGAAATAACTTTTATTAACATAACTGATACTTAGGAGTTGCTTTTTAAAATGTGTGAGGCTAGAGGTTGTAACATGCCTAGAAAGTATAAAACAATAAAGCTGATTATGCATGTCCATTGTTTTCCTCCATGTCGCCAGCCAAGGTGTGTTCAGTATAATGTGTCCCTGCTCTCTAAACATGCGCGCATATAATGGATTATAGGTACTTTTCATTAGCTGGTATCATGCCCTAATTATAAAGTATAAATCATCACAACACAGATTATTAAATTTTTCAACAGGTCTTTCAGACTATGTCGCCAATATTGTTCACAGATACGTTACCATATTTCTAATGGATAACAATCTGTGAAAATAATTAACCAGATGAATGTTCTCATATGTGATGGATCAAGCAGGCTCCATAGTTATATTATATATATGGAACAAAACATAATGGTTTCAAAGTAAAATAAATCAGGTCTATTAATGTCAAAAAGTCCTGACGTTACGTTCATGCCTTCACAGATACGTTACCTGAATTCTACTCCCCTCGGAAAAAAACGCTGTGATAAATGAAGCCAAATACCATACCAGACTTTAGTACATTGGGTGATGACTGATCAAGTATGGGTATTAAGTCGGTCAGTTTTTACACTTGCACGATTAAGACAAAGATGGGAAAGGGTTTCACAGATACGTTACCACTGATACGTTACCCCAATACGAACAAGTAATATTGCTCAAAAATTAAATATTGTTGAAAAATCACCCATGCATTGTTTTGTGTTCTTAAACTATTAAAGTTTACGATTCTGAATGAATTTTATGAATTCTTTGTGGTGTGGTGATGAATTTTATGAATTCTTTGTGGTTGTCATTTTGTCATTCTTGAGACCAAACTTGACCGCTTTAACGGAGAATGGGCCTCAAAAAACGCAGAACTATAGCAGCCTAAACTTAAAACAGTTTCCCCAGCAAACACAAAAAATTGGTATCGATAAAAACGTTTTAATAGCATTAAATGTCGGGTTATATAAAGGCCATGGAAACATTTTAAACGTTTTTTATGAAACACCCTTCAACACTATTTTAAAAATGTTTTCAAGATGTTACTGTAAAATATTTTTGTCCGTAACCCGATCAAAAGCACCATCCCCCGATTTTTCTCATTGTTGATGAGTTTTTGATATCATAAGATGGATAGTATTGTTCTCATTACCATCCTGCAATCTGACGCTTCAAATCGATGTATTTCCTAAGAAATATTGGAAAAACAGCCTGCTGGTGGTATACCACTTAATCGAAATTTTACACGACACGGGGAGTTTTGGTTAGTCATAAAATGAAATCGGGATAAATTCAGAAGGTTTCACCCAGTACTAATTCCTCTGCAAAAATGCATCAAATGTATCAAATTATAGATGGTGCTATAATGAAATAAAACAAAAAACAAAAATAAAGAAATACATAAAAGAGGCGAAATAAATAAGCAAACATGGCCTATTATACACCAATCCGAGAAGCGTTTACTGCATTTGGCCCTCTATTGACATAACCACAATTGTACCAGTGCGGGAGATTTAATTTTGTTCAATCAATGCATGATCGTGTACTGAAAATCACCGTTGTGTACAATTCTGTATAGCACACTAAACAAGTAATTCTCACGTTTCACAATACAGTGCGCCTCCAGCGCGCGGTCGCTGGGTCGAGGCAAAAATACGCAGTGCATCATGGGAAAAGGTCGACATCCATAGCCCGCGTAATACAGGGTGTATCAAAATTAAGTATACAGTTTGAAAAATGCCGCTAGATTAAAAAGTATGAGGTCTTTGGTCAAAATGCTCTAGTTGATAACTTAATCAATACCTTGTCCTCCTACAGCTGAAAAATCACTGGCGTGTGACCATCAATAAGGATTTGGTGGCTACTTTTGTGAGCCAAGTACAAAAAGCAGTTACGTGAAGTCAATTGGGTTTAAATGCCCGGTGCTTGTTATTGTTGTGCAGCCAAGAGAAACATACAGGTGTACAGATCATTTGTCATCATTGTTAGGGTTCCAATCCTGTGCATGTGTGCACATAACTTTTGGTAAATTTGGGCAACCTTCTCCTTACATATGCTAGGTTTTACTTGACAAGGAGAATAGCAACATTAAAATGGATACGCCACAGTACACGCCAGAGCAAAGGGCCTTCCTTGTTGCAGTGTACAATCGCACGCAGAGTCTAGCAGTACTCAAATGCACGTCCCCTCCACGTGGCGCTACTTACAAAAATGTATCAGATAACTGGAACGAGTCGTAATATGAACAGAGAACATTGTGGTTGCCCCCGAACTGGAAGATCTGCTGCTAATATCCTAGCAGTCTGTAACACTCTGCAGACGGGGCAAGCAGGAGGTCAAAAAAGCTGCCATCGAAATGGACTTGGAATACCATCTGCAACCTTTAACAGAATAACTCGTTTATGACTTGCGATCTCATCCCTATCAGACAATAAGCAGATATCAACTTCAGCAAGCAGATCGCCAACGTCGCACTGTGTTCTGTCAGTGGCTTCTTGTCCGTCCTCTACGTTTCCTGGAAGATTTCATCATTGGCGATGAAGCAGAGTTTGCATTAAATGTTTTCACAAGTCCTCCTGCATACCTTGATGAACTTCAGAGACGCATTATTGCAAAAGTTGACATTCTCAGGCAGGACAGACCTCTCATTAGACGTGGTGTGAACGTCATGTTGAGAAGAGACAAAATCTGCATACAGAAGAATTGTCGGCATGTGAAAGACTAAGACTAAAACTGTCAATAACTGTAAACAGTAAAGAAAGTGGTGAGACTTTTTTGTGACTTGTATGTTGTTTTGATTTTAATTGACTTCGCGCAACTGCTTTTTGTACTCGGTTCACAAAAGTAGCCACCAAATCTTTATTATTGGTCACACGCCAGTGATTTTTCAATCTTGACCACAGACCTCATACTTTTTAATCTAGCGGCATTTTTCAAACTGTATACTTAATTTTGATACACCCTCTACGAACACAATACAGGAACATGCATCATTGTGGGTTTAAATTAATGATATTACATGCGAAAGCACACGCACACTAAAACAACACTTATAGTAGATCCATTTTCTATATATTGATTACAAGGAATCCTTCGTGGAGCTGTTTTCAACATAATTATTTATTATCACACTCGCGTGAAAATTCAATAGCAGCTAGAACGGCGATGTCGAATCTGGAGTCGAAAATTTGATTGCCAAAAGCAACCGTTGGCGGCGCATCGTATTGTGAAACGCTGGAACCCCCCATCCTGGGACACCGCAGTACTGGCCTTGTCGGATTGGTGTATATTGTCAAGCATGAAATGAGGAATATGAAAAAAATATGACAATACTTTTAGATTTTGTTAAAAATTAAAACAATGAAAAATCATAAATATGTGAATTATGCACGATATTCCTAAAAATAAAGAAATAATTAAGCGAAATAAATACAGCATGAGCTATCTTGTCAAGAATGATAATGGGCGCAGTGATATGTAATGTTATTTAAGATCAATCAATATGAATGACCGGTATGAAAGTGTACAGGGGCGAGCTGGTTGTCAGTGCCACGGCGAAAAACTTCCTGTTTCCATCGGGACACGCACTCGACCGTACGGCACTGAGTGCAGTGTTGTTTCGGAAGACCTGACCAGAATGCAATTCACGTGTTTATACCAACGTATTGGCTTGCTAATTGTGCAAATTTACGCTGGAATCGTTCCCGTTTTCTCACATAGATGCATAAATGGGACGATAACCGGATTTCTCAAATGTGCGCGGTCTAATCATAATAATAGAAACACTTTTTTTTGCATTAAGTTAAATGATCTTGCAGGTTGCGAGTACTGTACCAATTAGAAACTGACAGTTAAAGTCAAAACAATAATTGTACCACCTTGCATGTTTTTGGTGCAAAATTGATATAAGTTTGAAATATTTCGACTTTGCACTTCAGAACATCTCAAGATGTTCTCTTGTTTATATTTACATATCTTACAAAGCATGGCAAGTTTGAGTACAAACCAGTATATCATATATATCTTGCAGAGATATTTCAAATATTATTATAATATTGATTTGATTTGGAATACTTTTATAACAACCACTGCGGAGCACTAATATCGAAAAATAATACCAAAAATGGGAAAATATTGGGCCTATATAAAATTCTTAAAAGATGATTAACTTTGACCGACGTTTTAACTACTTTTCTTACCAACGTAATCGGACTTTTTGAACCCCTTACCCTTAACGAAAGGACTTTCGTTTAGAGGACTTCACCGAAGTTTTGTGTTGTTCCAACTTCCCTTAGACACATTTAGGATACTATTTAAGATTTTTTATGTTAATAAACGACCGTAACGAAGGACGAACAAATGCGGCTTATGCAATTGAGTTTGTTGCTTTATATGATTTAACATACCTGGTATTTGCACTGGAAGTGACTGTAGAGACGAAATAGAATTGAACGTATAACACACGCCATAATTAGTCACTGTTGTCGTGAAATTAGCTGGACCACATATATCTCCATTGAACTGACACCTTTAACAAAAGGTAGTTAAATATTGAAATATGAGTATGAAACTATCAATGCAATTATTTATGACGATGACAACGACAATAATGATTACGATGATGATAATGTTGATAATGATGAAGTATACAGCGGCTGTTGTACCAAATGGTGTAGTGTGGGTCATCATACATCAAATAGGGGGAGGTTCGGGCCCGGGGGTTCGGGGGTACCGACCATGATGAGGGGGACGGTGCCGCTCCGGGTCACATAACGTGCGTTCTTACTTGGAAATACTAAGAACCATATCAATCTTTGGTACTCACAATTTAATGATATCCTCCTTTTCATGTCCGGTTGTCAGAATAAACTCATAAAGCGATACATTTCCTGCGTAGTATTCTGGAATCCTGTCTGAGCCGTCGTAGTATTTTGGAATATCACCATAAATATTCCTGTCTGTTATTCCAAGTTGAGGGAAAAGCTTCTTAATTTCGAAGAAACCATTTTTGATCAGTTTTGTCCAATCACCGTATATATTTTTCAATTTATTCAACCTGGTAAAGAGCAATTCAATATAATACCGTTTAAGAAGCTAGTCTGCAAAACGAACTTAGTTCTGATGTGCTACGTGTGCTTGTCCGAAATGTTTGATTGTACTCGAACTATTAACCATACCTTACCCATAACCCAACCCCGAACCAGAGGATGATTTAAGGAAGCCTCATCATGCACTGTAAAAGTGTTATCACTAGAGTTTCAACTGCCACTTTACTTTTCAAATCCCATTGAACTCTGTGCAAAAGATGTTGTTTTAGAATTGACCGTGTGTCATTATTCCGTGGTCGATTTCAGATCTAAAGTGATGTATGTATGAAGGATAATTCACACCTTCTGTAGATAACATAAAATGTGAAATCGACCAACCTTTTGAAGGTGTTTTTATTGTAAATATATCTGTCAAAATTCAAATTTCACCATGCACGTGTGTATGCAGTGGGCGGACAGTGGTGTCATGTTCACTCACACAGCTGTGCTAACCGCAAGGCTTGCTGGGAAGTGCTTAAATCATCCTCTGACCCCGAACTAACGAACATTGGGACTAGCACTTGCATACCTTTTAATATCTCAGCTGTGAAGGTTGGCCAATCTAATTACCTTTTGTCGTGCAAATCTATATAGTCCGTGTAATTTTTGGACATTTTGCCACTAGAAACAGTGATATTTGCTTTTAAAATTAGTTTTCTGATATGAGTTCAAAAAATAAATTAAGAACTTACATTCAGTTGAAATCAATGCTTGCTCATGAAAGGTACTTATTATTGAATACAAGTTTGGTAAATGAAGGGCCATGGCAAAATCAAGATATTCCGATCACACTCCCAGAATTCAAACGGACAGGTGGACTATTATAAACACCGAGGAGAGGTTTTGTGAATTGTGCAATGATAGTAGTGTAGAAGATGATGTCACTTGTTTTGGTATGTTTGAGAGGAATAATATGGTGCGATCATTTTTGCATTATTATTATTATTATTATTATTATTATTATTATTATTATTATTATTATTATTATTATTATTATTATTATTATTATATTAATTATTAAAACATACCGTCAATATACATTCTACCAAAAACCTTGACAACGTAAAGAAAGCAGCAAGTTTAAAAAGTCCCACCTTTTTTTTAATTTGATTTGTTTGGGTTTTGACAACCCTGGATAACCCAAAGAAAGCCGGCTCTATTGAAGCTTATTTCCTTTGGGGTCCATTTGAATACCAGGACGGGTTGGGTGAAACATGTACAGGTATGGCTCTCTGCACAAGGGACCTATAACACATTCAACATGTTAGCTAAAATAATTCCTGGCACTCCGGCCATATTCAAGGTCAAAGGTCAACACAGTGGTCAAATTCCAAAGTTGCTCAATATTTTTGTATTGTGCACTTGATACAAAAAGATGATTAGCGCAATGACACGTTATACAATAGGAGCAATAGCCGAACAGCTGGGATATTTAATTATTTGGTATTAATCAATGAATACTTTAGTATTAATTATTTAGTTGTTCATCTAGCATATTTAGCACATAAATTTGTAAAACATTGCGTTGGGAACTATTTATTGGATATTGATAATGATAAATGATTTGCAGCTTGGAATAATTCTGTATAGGAAAAGTTCTTCTGGCAATATTTTTGTACTGTCCACTTGATTACAATTTGTTACAATAGGAACTATAGCCGCATCTCCGGGATATTGAATTCTTTGGTATTAATCATTGACTGTTGTCATTTATGAATGGAATCTATTATAATCAGATTCTTATCATCGATAGAATGTGCACATTAATAATCAGTATTTATTAAAAAAAACTCACGAGCATGATCACAATAGTATAGGTCATAATGAAATGTTTTTAAAAGTGTTTTTGGGGTGCCCGCTACGGCTGGGCCCCTTATTTGGCTTGACTTTGGGAAATGCTTCTAATTTCGCTCTTGCTATATTTACTTCGCAACTTTTTTTCTTTAAAGTATACCCAGCTTAAAAATAAAAACACAACTTGCTCGGTTTTGATTTTATTATTGTTTAGTAATATGCACGGGACAAAATCATGTGCGTATGTGCCCTTTATCCTTTGTTTAAAATACAAAATTAATGGACTCATAAAAACACAAAATAAACCGATGGCGATGTGCAGCTTTGGCTGTTGGTGCCAGCGAGGGGAGACATGCGCTTGGTGTGTTTTCATGGTTTCGTTTTGAGGATTGGGAGATGTTAATAGTTTTGGGGTTGTTTAGTATAAACGTATTTTTTTAATTAAGTGTAATAATACATCTGTTTAAATGAATGAAATGAAAGGTACTTTGTAAAAACAAAACAATTATCCTTGTCTTCTATAAATCATAACAGTCTTACCCCATGTAAGGCGTGAAATATCAAAGTTGGCCAAATCATGTTAAAAACCTATACCAATGTATTCTTCGAGTTATAAAGAAACAAATAGTATAATGCCTATCTCTGATGTCAAAATTAAGATCACAGGGGACAAAATTAAAATAAATATTTTCTGATTTTGGTCAAAATAGTCTCTGATTGCTCCGCATGCAAAACCATTAAAAATAGAATAGTTTGCCAAAAAGAGCAAATTCACATAATCTTACAATTTACCAATATAAATGTTGTTTGTGTCAACGTGAGCTTCAGCTAGGCATTACTTAATTATCAGCACACTTCAACAATCATTCCGCTGCCTTTAGGATATATCAGAATCATTTTCACCAAGTCCGCAACTGATGCACAGGTACTCTTAGCGACTTAGATTGTGATTACCCCCAGCAGCTCCCCATTTTACACCTGGATGGAGTGAAGCAATTGGGAATTAACCAATTTCCCCTTGCTCATGGACACAGCACACTGGCCGTGGTGGGGTTCGAACCCGCAACCTTTCGATTGTGAAGCTCGCGCTCTAACCATTGGGCCACCGTGCTTCCCAATATTAGAATATCATGTTCAGATTTTCTTTATGCAATCATAATATTATTTTTGTGATAAGTAGTCCGACTTCATAATCACAATTTCTACTACAGTTTCTTAATTGTATAAACAATATTTATATAGTCCTATCTAGATAATCTAAAGACTGCACAAAAAGTAACGCAGCTGTTTTAAATACGCCGATAGCGTCAGAACTAATTGTGTTCATAATATTTTAACATAGAATGAAGGAAGATTTATTTACGCGCATTTTGATACCCCATTTGTTTAATTTCGTTCAATATTAACAACACACCAGTGTTTTAAAAGAGAAATACCCGAATTTAGAAGTTGCAGCTATTTGTATTGATTTTAAGTCAGCGCGAAGATAATGGACGGTTTTACGTGCCACAATGCTTGCGTAATAACCATTGATCGCTGTAAACAGCAACTTTCAAATTCAGGTACTTTTCTTCAAAGACACTACTGTGTTGTTAATATTGAATGACATTTGACAAATAGGGCATCACAATGCGCATAAATAAATCATCCTTCTTTCTATGCAGAAATATTGTGGAAACAATCATTAGTTCTGAAGTTATAGGCATATTAATAACAGCTGCGTTACTTTTTGTGCATACTTTAGAGCAGTGCAGGTAGCTGAAAGAAACATTCATTATACCTGAACATATTGGTGTTACAAAAGGTTACTGAAGGAAAATCCAACTCGTCCTCCTCCTTAATGGACAATTTGGTATTTGTTGGCCGCTCGATGAACTTCATAGTTGAACGAACTATTTGGTACGATAGTCCAGATAAAGCTAGCAATACAACCAATAACCAGAACAATCTAAAAAGATATAAAAATCCAATGGATATTGATACTCTGAAACCTCAGGATTATGATTTCAGAGGTAACATTTTGCAACATTGCAAAAATATAGATATTGCGCAATAATGATGACGTCATCAAATTTGTGGTCACAAAAATTGAAAATTCATAATTTTTTCTTCATATTTGATTTGAAAAAATAAATATCTTTTCATTTCAGTTTATTTGGAAGTACTGTAATATACAACATATGTATACAATATATGTAGCTTTTAATATAATGTTCCTATTGATATGTGTGCTACAGATAATTTTTAATTGCGATTTTGATCCACATATATCGTCACCCTCATAACCAAAGTGCCTAAGTCATTATTACATGTTTCTCATTTGCAATTTTGATTTACTGAATAATAAACCCATAATTAATAAAAATGTCCAGCTGCATTCTTCATTAACTTGTGGAATACATCAAAAGAGATGCAATTTTCCATGATTTTTGACAATTTCAATCATAAAATTTAAAGACTTCAAAGAAAGTCTAAGCATTTAAAATTCTAAATATAGGCTAATAGTTAGCTCATAAATATTAAATTTTATGTTAATTCTGATAATTGGTCATAATTGATGTAAGAAAATCCTTTTTTTTTTTTGCATAACCTGAAATTAGTCTTAGTACAAGTCTTTGGGCTTGATTGTCACACCATACGAAAACCATATAAACACGCGTGATTTGGGCCTTATTTCCAAAAATTGACCAAATATTAAACTAAATTGAACTTTTATTGCCAGTTAGAACTAAGTAAAGGATTAGGATTGATCTGTGTCTCATTTGGCAAAAAAATTATAATATTACTGCTGTATTTTTCTGGAATGGGGAGTAGTATTACATGTTTCTCATTAGCAATATTGATTTTCTGAGCAATGATGGTAATAATACGGTCATATTCAGAAATATAATCTGAAATATAATCTGACATCTCACGTGTATTTTGCCGATGCGACAAGCCATTATATAATTATGTGACTAACGAAGACGAAGGTCCGAAATGGTTAACAAAATTTAAAAATACAGCGTTTGTGGCAACAGATAACGTCAAACTATAAGACGTGGTCAGTATCTGTCATGTAATTTTTGATGATGATTAAAAATTAAGAATTAGTCATTACCCAGCAAACACAAAACGTTTTCGACATCATTCGCAAAAGGTTATAAAAGGTTGTCAGAATACGTTTAAATGTCGGGTTATATAAAGGGTTTATTAAGGGTATAAAACGTTCTCATAACATGATAATCTATTGCTCAATAAACACAAATGTTTTACAGAAAACGTTTAAATGTTGGGTTATATAAAGGGTTATAAAAACGTTTTAATAACATTCCAAAAACATTTTTGAAAACTTGATACAAAACATTCTAAAATGTTTGCCCAAAATATTTGCAATAACGTTTTAAAACCGTTTTGATGACCTTTATATAACCCGACATTTAAATCTTATTAAAAATCATTTTAAGAACATTTCTGGTCTTGCAGGGTGCAAATATTTTAACATAATGTTATTTAAGTGTTGACAAAATATTGGACAAAAAAGTTTGCAAAAATAGTTTACAATAACATTTTTGAAAACATTTTAAAAATACTGTTGTAGTGTGTTTTCATACAAAACGTTTTAAAATGTTTTCATGACCTTTATATAACCCGACATTTTAATGTTATTAAAACGTTTTTATCTATTTAACCAAAAGCCAAAATATAACTTTAATGACTATTTTTAATGACTTTGCATCAGTTATTTTTCTGATAACGTGCAATATCTAAACATTGGACCTTGGAATATCCCTCGGGGCTCCAAAGCACAATGTTGGCTCCAAAGCATAATGTTTAGATACTCTAAAATCAACCGATGCGCAGTCATTGACCTCTAAATATTTTTTTTTAAATTACAGTTTTTCAGGAAAGCTGCTTTGAAAGGGCATTACGAACAAATTGAAGTATATCTTAATATCATTATTAATGACTAAATGTCCGTGATTAGATAAGCAATTAGGTCATTAATTAATAACTTAATATCCATATTAATTAACTGTATAGGGTATTGCATGTATTGAACATCGTTGATAATCTTACCTTCTGAAGAAACTGCCTTTCTGGCCAACATATTTCAAACCTGAAAAACTGGTTTCTTGTGTGAATTGTATCAAAGACGATGAGCAGACTGTATCAGCTGTGTCTAAATGCTGTTCTTCCGTTGTCTCAGTTTGGCTCCTCCATGGGCGAGTCTCTGCGGAATATAGTATATCACGTCGTTTAGTTATTGTCCGGGTTTGTAACAAGAGTTTGGGAGATGTATATATTTATGGCATAAGTATTTTTTACCAGAATCTCGAGTTTGCGAGTTTGAATATCTTATATAACAAGTTTTTGGTAAGCTTAAAAGTGAGATTATTCCAAACTTTGTTGAAATTTAAGGGATGACTACAAACAATGACGTATGCAATATATATAAATACTATGAATGACCATGTGGACCAAAAAAAAAAAAAAAAAAAAAAGATGGCATCGCCATTGCATTTTTGGCAGAATTGCCAATTAGGGATGGACGGTATTCCAATTTGACGGATATGTAATGTCATGAATGTTGACATGTGAAATGGTGCGCCAGAATATATTATATTGCATGCCATTGTAATTTGTATTGTCAACACTTAAATATAAACATCTCAAAAAAGTAACTAACCCCTTTAAATAATGGCCATTATTCAAAAACGGACTATTGTATTACAAATCTGTAAAATGCATTGGAAGCAGAATTTATTTTTGCTCCTTTTTTGCACCTCATTTAATACGATAGCCTAGAAGACAATAAAACACCGGTCAATTTTATGTAGTGAGGTCCAGATTTGAAAGTTGCACTGACATCAATACAAAAACACTCAGATATCATTACACAGATTTCCTTCCATTATACTGAATACAAATCAATAGAATTTACTGCAACTTTCAAATCTTGGGATACTCAATAGCTACAAATGAGGCGTCAAAATGCGCAGAAATAAATTCTGCTTCCAACGCATTTTACAGATTGTAATACAATCGCCCGTATATCAAAAAAAGTCAATAAATAATGGCCATTATTTATTGACTTTTTTTGAGATGTTTACATACATCTGTACGGTACATCACTTTAATCAAAATATGAATGAATGATTGAAAATGAATTAAATCAGTCATGTCTTACCCTTGCATAGAGGCTGGTATAAAATGACACGACTGCCTGGCTGCCTGTCGAATGCAATTTCATGCGGATAGAGTATTTTGTACTAAAATTTATTAAAGCTCCTGACACACTTACTATTTCGAGTAGATTTTGAGGTATATAAGAATTGATAAAATCTTTATTGATAATTTATAAAGTCTTTTTTTATATGAAACAGGGGATCCACTTTCATCTTTTCAAAAATAAATATTTTTCTTTTCATTGGTACGTTTTTCCAGATTACAAAAATATTTTGTACTTCTTTCACCATGTTCAGGCTAGTCTTATTCTGGATGTATCAACTAAACAGCAGATGGTGAAATCATCTTGTAATGAAGCAAATTCAGAATGTTTTTGCTTCATTTTGATAGGTTGAATACGCAGAGAGCCTACCAAGCAGTAATTTAGCGGACAAAATCAATTCAATTGAAAATAAGAGATATATGGCATGCTTGGGGGAATTGATGTCTGGATCCAAACATTAATTACAAAATCCTACAAGTTTACGGGAAATAATGGACAAACATTGCGTACATGTTAAAAACTGGACATTGACCAAAATTGAGGGCGCAATTTTTATGAAATCTCACAATGCCCCCTTTAAGATTAGAAATATCTTGGTTAAGGGGGTACTACACCCTTCAATAAATTTGTGTCTATTTTTGCATTTTTCTCAAAAACTAATAACATAGTTCTACATTATAATAACATAGTGGTTACAAAAGTTATGTATATTATAGGGCAAGAAATCCAATTACCACACTGGAATTTCAGTGACCCAAGACAAGCGGTTTGTTATTTATGATAAGAAATAAGGTACCGTTAGGATGTACCCTTTTCCCTATCATATATACTGAACCGCTTGTCTTGAGTCACTGAAATTTCAGTGTAGTAATTGGATTCCTTGCCCCAATAATATACATAACTTTTGTTACTGCAGTGTGCTATTATTTTTTGAGAAAAATGCAAAAATAGTCACAAATTTACTCCAGGGGTGTAGTACCCCCTTAATCTGATCAATTTTGTTTTGAATCTCGTGTTTCTTTTTCATTTTCCCTCTTTCTTTCTGCTGCAGTATTTAATGCAATAACCAGTGACAGTACATTTAAAAGCACCCCAAACAACATGTGGATTACATGAAGTATCTTTGTCCTTAAAGTCAGTAATATTACCTTAATAAATAAAATAAAATCTGCATCAGACATTTTGAGTCTGAACTTGATTTTAGATACAGGAGAATCATTTATTGTCCATTCAAAATCAGCACAATATGGTGTCGTTCATGCACAAGTTTAACATCGTAATTGACCATTATTTGATGTATGTTAAAAATTTTCACAAAATTGTAGGCCTTTTACTAATGCCTACTAATATTGTACGACAATTGAACTCAATGCCACGCACTTTGTATCACTATCAATCACAACCACATGTACTCACCTGTCCTTGTTTGCTTGTAAGCCCCATGATATTGGCCACCGGTTGTAAGGTCTTGATGTTTGTTTGGTGAATCCATTTGTTGCGAATGTTCCTTACAAGTGCTAAGTACAAATTTCTTTCTAGGCCACGCCCTCTTCACAAGATTATATCTTAAAAGAAGAACACACCAAACGCAAGTCTATCATCAATCTGTCAATTCCTTTTTTTAGGTTAGTCAACGTATAAAACCACACACCACTAATTGCAACAGAATCCATTTAATCACCATTCATTTCATTTTGTATCCAAATTAAGCACTATTCCGCTAGTTAAATTTTCAGGGACTTTTGATATGTTATTAAATATGCTTTTCTGAAATGAACGGTGGTTAAATGGGTTCTGTTGCAATTGGTGGTTAGTTAACCGCTCGCTTATTTTTCTTAATTTGACTAGCCTATTTATTTATCAAGATACAGACGCAGAGAACCGACCATTCCGACTCTGGCTATCAGTCCTGTCCGACTGTTTGGTCAGACAACACTGCCAAACGAGGATGCATGTTTCCTACTCTATGGACGCCTCTAATACAATGCTCTATAGTTTGATCAGCTCATAATCTACGGGAATTGTTAGGCTTTTACCACTACGCCAAAAAGTAGTCCCACGTTAAGAGTAATACTGTTGACCTGCCTGGTCTATATGAGTGTGTGTTCTGTAAAGTAGACAACATATATGACATGATTAAGAATTCGTGATACTTCTCACAAGACACTTCTCGAAATGAAAAATAATTGGTATTAATCCGCGATGTTATAAGGCCTATTACGAGCTAATCAAACTATAATTGAAATAAAATATGTTCTTTCTTGATTTATAGTAAAGAAGAAAGACATATTACTATCATAAATAGGTATACAATCAATGGTATTTGTGCCAAATATTTTCCTCTAGGTGAATTTTCGCCTGTTGTAAAAGTAAAATTTACATGCCCGTGTACTACAAAATACTACATGCTTTAAAAAGGGCAATAGCGCAATATCATGTTATACAACAGAAACAATAGACGCATAACTAGGATAATAAATGCTTTGGTATTAATCATTGACTAATTTATTATTTTTTACTTTATATATTGACGATAGGTTATTATAATAATGATACAATAATGATGAAAGATTAATAGCTTGAAATAGCTCTGTATAGGAAAGGGTATCTTGGCAATTATGTATTGTCCACTTGATATATAAAAAAGGTGATTAGCGCAATGTCAAGTTACACAATAGGAACAATAGCAGTATGGATAAGATATTGAAATTCTTTGGTATTAATCATTCCCTCGTTTCAAATTATAAGTTTTGGTTTCTCTTTTGTTCAGAAACCAAGAATCAGCGGATTAAAACATAGCTGAGCGAAAGCGATTGGCTTTTACCCATGGCCAATGAGGTAGAGCGCTTTTGGTTGCGTTGCGAAAAGCGACGCTACCCCGTTCTGACAAAACCAGGAACAAGTCGCATTTTTGATATTTCATGATTTGAATAAAAAATGTAAACACGGGACAATAAGCTTCACAATGATACCAATAGCATCAATAGTTTTCAAAATATGGATAATTTTGTAAAATGATACCTTGATATGTTTGCCAAATTGTTTTTTTGAGCAATGGGCTTATTGGCTTCCTGCTTTACACAGGATTGAATAGGGATGATCATAATTCAACTGTCAAATATTGGTTAGATATCTTTTTAATAAGTACTTTCAAGGATTTGAAAGTCCACTCAGGGTGCACTACACTAAATCCTTCCGCATTTGGTGTAACCCTTCATAGTTCCGGTAAAAAATAGCACCTATGCGAAATATATCGGCGTCCCGAGGGAACCAAATTTGAGTGACTCTTGGTTGTTTTGATAAAAAAGATAGAATAGGAGCTCAACATTACATATCTGTTCAGAACATTTTCTGAATCGAATGTGCATGGGTAATAGGCCCTCGGAACAATATCATGGCCGGAACAGGTAAGGAGGCGAGCGTGTCGGCTGAAATTCGGGATGGCGCTGTTCAGGAGTTCGTATCTCTCAAGTTTGTCTTAACTTGTCCCAAAAAATTTAATTTAAATCAAAGTTTAATCTTTATTTAAGACATTGGTTTGATCAAAATATTAAAAATGTTGTCATACTGCAGTTACTGTCCGTTTTCCTATACACAATACACGGTGCTCTTTCCCATTGACGCGTGACCTTTACAAATAGCCCTACGTTAACAGTATGGGGATATGACTAGTTAACGTCGCTGTGTGAAAAATAACTGGCCAATATTAAAAGTACTCTTCTAAAGTTCTAGAAAATATAGTTTTTAACATGTCCTAAATTTTTAGCTAATTTAGATGTTTGGAAATATTCGTACTTTGGTGTTTTAGTTAATGTTATAGGTAATAGTACATTGCCTAGTTAACGTCGCTGTGTGAAAAATAACCGGCCAATATTAAAAGTACTCTTCTAAAATTCTAGACAATATAGTTTTGTAACATGTCCTAAATTTTTAGCTAATTTAGGTGTTTGGAGAGGGTCGTACTTTTGTGTTTTAGGAAGGACATGTAAACGACAGATAACACCAAAAATATGAAGAAATAACCGTGTTAAGTCAAAAATCATTATGTTGCTCATTTTCAAGAATGCTGGTTTACAAAAAGCACGCCATTGTCTGATTTCGTGAACAAAGCCACACATAACATTGTTTCCTTTCGTTTCCTTTATAATCGGTTACCCAACTGAAGCTATGAATACCAGCTTTATTGCGATATCGCACATGAAAACAGTCACTTGTGCACAACCAGAGAAGATCCGATTTAATCAGTTGAGCTGTTTCAATGAGTGTTATCTTGGTTTAATAGCTTTTAATGGGGTTAAGTCCTGCAAAGGTCGAGATGAATTCTACTGTAGACATGACTGCATCATGTTACATGGGGTAGAAAAACAAACTTACTTTCTTGTATTTTCCCGTGTATTTCAATGGGACGATTATTTAGTGGTGTGTGCCCTTCGAAGACTCATTTTTAAATGCTATGGACATGATTAATACCTGATTTTAAGTGCCAAAAGTTGAGATTTTGACTGAAACTGATGTCTTTGCAAAGAAAAAAGTCTGTTTTTCTATTTCCGTCTACAAATACGCGATTTCATTCTTAAACGCACGAGAAATTAGCTTCAAAACACAAGTTCCCGTCGAATTGACAATTTAAGACCGTGCTTGAAATTGAGCTATTTTGGCCCCAATATCATAGAAGTGGTCACTTTTGGTTATCTCGGTGCTGAAAAATGAAACATCTTTGGAATTATTTTGATGCAAAATGTAATTATAAGATCAAAACTCAATTATAACCGTTTTGAAAATAATCACTGAACCTTTAATTGGGTCTCAATAGACATTTAAAGTCAAAGCATACTATATTATGGCATAATGATGACAAAATAACGGCATTTTTATCTCATGACCAAATGTTCAATTCCCAAGAGAGAAATTTATCAATTAATTCTAATGATGGGGTTTCTTAATTTTAGATCTGGCAAAAATAATACACGCAACTTGGAAATTTAACATTTTAGAGTGTCAAATTACCGTTCTATCTACCCATAACACCCCCCCCCCCCAACTTAAAGCATATGCCTATTGACACGTGTTTATATTTTGCATGATCTGAGGGGGGGGGTGAAATGATCACATGTCGCTTTTCGGTCATGTTAAATTTGTGATTGTACATATATTTTTGTAAACAAAGTCACTTTCCTGATGTTAATGGGATTATAAATACAGTTTAACATGGTCAAAATGTTGCTCTGGCCCTTGAATGCTGAAAAGTTGCGAAAAGTATCATATTTTCACTCAGTCCGAGCTTGTTTGGAGCCCTGTTTTATAACTTTGGAGTGACTAGCGATAAAAAGCAATTACACTTTTTAAGGATGTTGGCCACTGATTCCAAAAATAAAAAATATCAAAAATATTTTTCTTATAATAAGGGTGCACTACACTAAATCCTTCCGCATTTGGTGTAACCCTTCATAGTTCCGGTAAAAAATAGCACCTATGCGAAATATATCGGCGTCCCGAGGGAACCAAATTTGAGTGACTCTTGGTTGTTTTGATAAAAAAGATAGAATAGGAGCTCAACATTACATATCTGTTCAGAAAATTTTCTGAATCGAATGTGCATGGGTGATGATGATGGTGTGAGCCGTCGTATCCGACAGATCTCCTTTCTCTCAAAGCTGGTTGAGGGTTCGATGTTTTCTGCGGTGGCTGACCAATCCTGCGCGGGAACGGCAGTGTCGTTGACAGTCAGGGCAGACATAATCAGTATTGCTTGGTGGAATTTGGCTTTGTGTAGCGTGGCGGGCTGAGCGGGCTTCCTGGAGCGTCTTGATACGTCGCTGCTCGAATTTGCTAACACCAGCACGACAAGCGGATCGCCACTCTGGACGGGTGAGAGCCTGACTCTCCCAAGATGCAGTAGGTATGTCACAAGCTTTCAGACTGGATTTAAGGACATCCTTGAATCTCTTGTGTTGACCTCCTCGTGAACGCTGACCATTGACTAGCTCGCCATAAAACAGGGCCTTTGGTATTCTGCTATCATCCATGCGAACAAGATGTCCAGCCCACTGGAGTTGACCTTTGATGAGGATTGCCTCGATACCTTCCGATTCACAGCGCTCAAGTACTGAGGTGTTTGGTACTTTGTCCTTCCATGAGATACCACAGATTTTACGAAGGCACCTTAGATGGAATTGGTCAAGTTTTCTCACATGCCGGCGATACCAGGTCCAAGAGACACTTCCATAAAGGAGGGTGGATAGCACAACTGTTCTATATACACCGAGCTTAGTACTGAGTCGGATGCCATGATCAGACCAGAGTCTGTGCTGCAACCGTCCGAAACTGGCACTTGCTTTGCTAATTCGTGAAGTGATCTCGTCATCAATGCAGGCATTCTGTGAGAGGAAGCCACCTAGATAGCAGAACTTCTGCACAACCTTCAGTTGATCGTCGCCGATCTTGATGACTGGGTCTATAGGTGGGCTGCCTGGCTTTGGCTGGAACATCACTTCTGTTTTCTTAATGCTTATGGTAAGACCATAGCGTGTGGCTGCTCCAGCAAAGTCGTTGAGAATGCTCTGTAGATTCTCTTCTGTATAGGCAATCAGGGCGCAATCATCAGCAAATAGTAGCTCACGCAGAAGTGATAGAGACACCTTTGTCTTGGCTTTCAGGCGTTGAAGGTTGAAGATTCCACCATCGCTTCTAAACCTGATCATGACTCCTTCGTTACAGTCCTTGAAGGCATCTTGAAGCATTGCAGAGAAGATGATGCTAAACAATAAAGGGGCCATAACACATCCCTGCTTGGTACCATTTGACACTGGAAATGCTTCCGATGTTGTCCCTAGGTCAGATATGCGGGCCATCATGCCATCATGAAATGAGCAGATTATCTTAACTACTCTTGGTGGGCATCCTATCTTCAATAGTAACCTCCACAGGCCTTCACGACTGACAGAGTCGAAGGCTTTGGTGAGATCAACAAACACCATATACAGGTCTAGATTGTGTTCCCTGCATTTCTCCTGGACTTGTCTAGCTGCAAATAGCATGTCTGTTGTGCCTCTGCCAGCTCTAAAGCCACATTGACTCTCTGGAAAGGTGCTATCAAGATGGGTAGTAAGACGATTGATGATCACTCTGGCGAAGATCTTACCAGCAATGCTTAACAGCGATATACCACGATGGTTGTCACAAATGCGTCTATCCCCTTTGTTCTTGTAGAGGTGTATTATCAGAGCATCCTTGAAATCCTGTGGAACCTCACCTTCTGCCCAGAGTTCTTTGAAGAGCCGCGTTAGCTCAGACACAAGCTTATCTCCACCATATTTGTAAACTTCTGGGGGAATGCCATCCTCGCCTGGAGCTTTGCCACTAGAAAGCTGTTTGATCGCCTTTACTGTTTCTTCAACAGTAGGTGGTTGGTCGAGCTCTTCAATTACTGGGCTTTGTGGTATTTCTGCAATTGCCTCCTCAGAGATTGTTGACTGGCGGTTGAGCAGCTGGTTGAAGTGCTGAGCCCATCTCTCTGTGATGAGTGACGGTTCCTTGATCACAGTATGTCCATCAAGGTCAAGTAGTGGGCTGGTTCCTCTAGAAGAAGGTCCATAGACCGCCTTGAGCTCGCTAAAGAATTTCTTGATATTCTTTGTGTCAGCAGCTTCCTGTAATTCCTGTGTCCTGTCACGCCACCAGTTGTCCTTCATCTCACGTAGCTTCGCTTGAGCCTTTTGCTTCACATGGTTGTAGCGATCTTTCCTTGCCTGAGAGTCTTTGTTGTTGGCATACTCGATGTGAAGAGAGTGCAGTTCATCAAGCAGAGCGTTCACCGAGACATCATTTTCATCAAACCAGTCTTTATGCTTCTTCTTTACATAACCCAGGGAGTCAGCTGATGCCTGATAAATTTTCTTGCGGAGCTCTTCCCAGTGGCTAGCTGCATCACTGTACTCGGTGTCTACGAGGTCTACGAGGGCAGATGCAATGTTGTCCCTGAGAGTGGCTTGTGCCTCACTGGTTGCAAGCTTGGTAACATTTAATTTCTTGGTTCGTTGGATACGTTGATGCTGTCGGCTCAGTTCGAAGCGGATGGACACTTTGCTTTTCAGGAGGGCATGGTCCGAGTGACACGTTGATGCTTTGGCTGCACGAGTAAGTTTGACATCATGCCAGTCTCTCTGCCTAATGATGATGAAGTCAATTTGGTGCCAGTGACCAGAGCGTGGATGTCGCCAAGTTGTCTTGAAGCTGTCTTTCTGGGTGTACAGTGTGTTGGTAATGACCAACTGCTTCTCAGCACACAAGGTCAGCAAAAGGGTGCCATTTGAATTTTCCTTTCCAACTCCATGATGACCAAGGACTTTCTGCCATGCTGCATGATCTGATCCAACACGAGCATTGAAGTCACCAAGTAGAAACAACTTGTCAGAACGTGGTACTGATTGAATGATATGGTCCAGCTCCTCATAGAATTCTTCCTTGGCCTGGTCTGAGTATGCCATTGTTGGGGCATAAGCGCTGATGAAGGTAACAAAGCCACTATTCACTTTCAGCCGCATGATAGCAAGTCTGTCACTAATACCCTGTGGGAGCTTGTCAAGGAGTTTAAGATGTTGGTTCCGTATGGCGAACCCAACTCCTGATTGTCTGGCTTCACTGGCTGGCTTGCCACTCCAAAAGAATGTATAGCCACATCCATGTTCTTCAAGTTGTGAAGTGTCTGGGAGACGAGTTTCAGAGAGCGCTGCTATATCAATGTTATAACGCTTCAGTGCTTTTGCTACTACAGCTGTTCTGCGTTCAAGGTTGTTTGGGTTGTCCTGAAGGGTCCGGACATTCCATGCTGCAATATTGATATTTGTCTTCTTCCTTTACGTTGTTTACGTTTGATTCTAATTCTTGCTCTACCGCTAAATTGGATAATCAGCTCGCCACGGTGAACGAGCAGATTACAAGTGGAATGAGCTTTTTTTAGGAATCCTTTTATCATCCCCTCCCCTTCCGGGGAAAGCAGTGCTGTCCCGTGGGCTGGGCTGCTTTGTCACTCGGGCAGGATACAAGATGAGTCGTCATTCCAAGTCGACGTCAAAGCGACCATCACACCCGAGTCGCCTACGTGGAGATTCATGGCTAGAGGCTCCCAGTAGTATCCTCCACCTGCCTCCGTCGTCATTAGTCCCTCGCCGTAGGGCTTGAGAGAAAAACCTGCACATGTCTTAGAAGTAACAGAGTTGTGCGCGTCCGATACCCCTCTCTCTTCCTGTGGACATCAGTTACTGCAGGTACGTTGCCGCAACGTGCAGAGGATGGACACAGGCGCAGCAACTGGCCAGGATCCTCGTCTTTGTGGACTGCCCTTTTCACTGGTTGCGCCAGCTTTCGCAGTTCATCCGCCTTCCGCCGTTGACCGCTATCCCATCCCTAAATATCAAGGGGTTTGCTCGGTTTTTGGCGCCGACCATCCCGCCAGTTGTAGAGTGGGTACTATTAGTTATTGTGCACTTTTTGTAGACGTTAGCTGGGACTTACTAACCCCCATGCACAGCCTCCCCGCTCTACCCCGGATGCAGTTTAAAGTCATACCCAGGACCAATATCATGGCCGGAACAGGTAAGGAGGCGAGCGTGTCGGCTGAAATTCGGGATGGCGCTGTTCAGGAGTTCGTATCTCTCAAGTTTGTCTTAACTTGTCCCAAAAAATTAAATTTAAATCAAAGTTTAATCTTTATTTAAGACATTGGTTTGATCAAAATATTAAAAATGTTGTTACATGGGGTAGAAAAACAAACTTACTTTCTTGTATTTTCCCGTGTATTTCAATGGGACGATTATTTAGTGGTGTGTGCCCCTCAGTCCCAAGGTCAAAAACCATGAACTTAAGAATTCCAAAATTTGATATTTTTAAAATGGGAATGTCATCTTTTAAAGGCCTATAACTAAAAACATATCTGGGGACTTGTTCCTGGTCCGAATATAAACTTTAGTGTGGAGAGAACCATTAGGTATAGCTTATTCAGACTAATTGTCATGATTGTTTGTGTTTATATTAAATGAAAATATGGATCGGATATCATGTTGTTTATGTCACTCGAGTCACCCCTATTGTAATCTGAAGAGCAAGTATTTAAGCTGATCGGATTTTCTAAACCACGCCTTTAAATGTAGATTGACATGCTAGATTTCTTTGCTCGTGAATATTGCACTGCGAAATTTAAACATTTATTTTGCATACTTAGATCAGGTAACATAAAACCAAGCGATAATGTTTTTCACACAATTATGTACGAAGTGAAATGAAAATCGGAACTCCTTGCCGCAAATTTTCAGTTTCTAACAAAGGATACAAGAAAGATATCGATAATGACGTTAGTCAAGAGCTTTGGAAGGATAATAGGAAACCACGTGACTAAACCTCAAACCAATACTAAACCTCAATATTTGAAATTACCGATTGACTGGTGTGCTTATTTATTATTCAGCTATGATATACCAGCTTTGATATTGAATTGTTGGAAAACGGAGCTTTTTATCATCTCTTTGCCAAGACAAATCAATTCGACACGCCGTGTAAATCTGAAGATCAGGGAGTCGGTGATTGATCCATAGAAGTTTAGGTATAAGCTTTCTTAACCATCTCAATACGGATCTGCAGATTAATGCTTTATGTCGCACTGTCAATTTACATTGACCAGGGACATGAACACATGCATTGAGATCTTCAATAGTCCTTTCTCGAATTGATTACGGCAACTCTTTGTTGTTGTGGTTATAATGCTCAATGTCTACAAAAGCTCTAAAACCATGCTGCGTGGCTCATTGTCTGTGTTTGTATGCGCATTACTGTCCATTCAATTAGCATAGATTCTTGTTTTTTTAAAGATATTTGAAAAAAAAAAAAATTGTTGTCAAAGTCGTAAAAGAAAAAGTGTCATTTTAGCAGAAAAAGCATTTGAGGGCATTTGCGGAAATGCCCCTTAATGACAATTGGTCCAAATTCTGTTTGCATCAATGCATTTTGAAGTGTGTTGCCAGGAAGAAGAAGAAGAAATCGGATAGCAGAACAGGACCTTGCTGAGCTGGGGTAAACCCAGCTAGGCCTATTACTAATGCCTACTACTATTTTACTCTTTGACTAAAACCTACTTGAATGCCACGCACTTTGCCACACACTTGCACTCACATGTACTTACCTCGCCTTGTCTACAGCCTGTCTCAAAAAAAATTGTGCAAGTGAAAAGCGCCCTCTTTGGCAATTGGAAAATACCGATGTGACAAGGGCACAGTCTTAGCTCTCCAATACCGTTTGTTCTGTTCAATTTGCTTGTTTTAATCTCGAGATATGCTTACTTAACAACGAAAGGGTAAAATCACAATTGTGCCACATTTACTATGGAAGAGGGCTGTAACTTCAACAAGAGAGAGATGATGCTGTCTTTCCATGTCACTCGTAGAAGCCTCCTGTAACACCACATCTCAAAAGCATCTACTCTTTTCCTATCATTCTTGGTCATAGCCCAAGACTCGCATCCATAAGTGGCAATGGAAAACACAGTTGCACGAAGTAGGCGTACCTTGAGGTCAATGATTCTATATTATGGTAAAGACAGTTTTCTTTGTCAGTGAAGACACACAGATATTGCACACTTTTAGGTTAATGAACTTAGACAAGTTCATGAAATTTGACAAATTAATGAAATTAGACAAAATAATGCACGCGCGCTGATGTTGATGCATCTAATGCACGAGCCCGATGGGGGGGGTGCATTAGACACATCAACATCAGCTATCATTGATTTACATGTAACAGCCATATTCCCTAGTAAAAGTGGCACAATTGTGATTTTACCCTTTCGTTGTTAACTAAACATATCTCGAGATTTAAAAAAGCAAATTGAACAGAACAAACGGTATTTGAGAGCTAAGACTGTGCCCTTGACGTAGATGTAAGCATTATGTCACAACGGTATTTTCTAATTGCCAAAGAGGGCGCTTTTCACTTGCACAATTTTTTTTGAGACAGGCTGTATATACATGTGACGTGAGCCCATAAATCCATTTCCGTAGCTTTGGCCATATTTTTAGGCCACGCCCTGCATAAGATTAGATGTCTTTAGTCCATTCCTAATTCCTCTTTTATTTTAATGTAAAGCTACAGCGGCTGAGAACAATTCAGGCTCTGGCTATAGAGTAAGCACTCTATTCCATATTTCAAATGACAAATACTTTTTCACATTTGAGTCTCTTTAATAATTGAACGTATAAAGAGATAAACAATATTTTTGGTTTGAAATACCAATTTGATCGCATCTGACACTCACTTCAATATTGAAACACGTTATAGCCTCTCGTATTTCACAACCAGGGCATCACCTATCATGTGGTTTGAAATACGATAAGGTGTGAAAATCACTATGATACAAATCAATCATCATCACTCTTGGCATGGAACTAGAGAATTACAAAAGGGTGCACTTCCTGAGAATATTAAGCAAAAAAACATTATATATATAATATTAATGGTTGCCGTCATAATATAAAAATCAATAATAAATTATGACTATATATACTTAAATATTTGGGCAGAAAAATCCAGTCTTCGGTCTTTTATCAAAAGTGAATCAGACACGGTTGCAATCTTCCAAAACATATTTAATTACATGATACGTATTACTTCGTAACTACTTATAAGAATCCACACCACACCAAAAAAGTGGGTGAGCTTAGGTTTATAATTTGCATGACCAAATCTCGATTCACTGTAAATATTTAAATTTAATTCACTTCAATTCAAGTTTATTGACATATATCTCAAAATTGCATATTTCTTACAAAAAGATAAGGAGGTAGGGTTAAGTGACCGCTTATAGGTTGAATTCCCAGTCTGCCTAATCATGAAGCTCCCGTGGCCAAGTGGTTAAGGTGTAAACCAGAGGTACTGGGTTCAATTCCTGGGCGGGATCACTTTTCCTATTTCCTCCTTTAATCAATCTCGACGGCGAAACTGAAAAAATTGCATCATAGTTTGTTTATTCCCGTCGAAAAAAGCCACTGTTTTTTCAAAAGAGAATATAATACATACACATCCACAGCAATAGGATGGTATTCTCACCTATAACAATAATGTGGGTTATAATGTTCATAATATAAATAATAGTAATAATAATGACAATGGCTATAGTGATAATAACAATAAATTCTTATAATAGTATTACCGTTACAATAATAATGGTAAAATTAACTACAGCATTGCTATTTTATTATCATATACTATAAGAATATTTACATTATTTAAATATTTTTGACTTATAAGATAATATAATATGAAGCATTTATCAATATGTGAGTGGACACTACGAACGAGCCGTAAACTCGGCAAATTGTATTCTGAGATACAGTGCAAAATGTACGTGAAGGTCGTATTCATAGGCGTCTCAATTGGGCGCGACATGTTTCTCATGTTTCTCATGTTTCTCAAAATCATGTTTCTCATTTGATAGCGTTTAAACCAATCAATAATCCTATTGCTGAAGAGAATAATAATCTTCTGCATAATAGAATCATTAAATAACTCTAGTCTTTGTTTGCTTTGGCTAAATCCTGTTCAAGTGGTGGGTTACAATTGCATTCTATTTGTCTAGGTATGTATAACCAACAATTAACAATGAGAGGACATTCCTGAACCTCGTTGACTTGGAGATGATTTGAAAAGACCGCCAATAATGACTTTATTACCAGCAATGTGGAAAAAGAGACACACGTAGAACCGAAAAAAGCTACCATTTTGTTGAAAGAGCAGAGTTCAACAAACCATAACCCCGCTTCTGGATATCGTTTGAAGTCAAATGATATACTATTTTAATGATATATATACAGTGCACAACTTATAAGTTCCCCCTAATGCTTTTTGAAATAAATCGAAAATTATTTAACGAAATGTAAAATTGTAAAAGTTATGAGTAACCTTATTTGTTTTACAAATCTGGGCCAATTTGTAGTGTCACACATCATTGCGTTTGGCCACAATGGTTCATTATGTAAAAAAGAGGGAGTTTTAAAAGTTGCACCTTAGTCCATAGGAGTCAATTGTCAAAAAACACAGTATGTTAGGCCTGTCCATGTGTTTGTAATGGAAATAAAACTTAAAGTCTAGATGTTTAGTAGGGGATGTGTCCTCCTGCACTGTTGACAAGTGCATTGCAACGTCGCCGCATGCTGTTTATTAAATTCCGGACCCGTTGCTGGTCCATGTTGTTCCATACATGTTGGATTGCTCGGGTTAGCTCTTGCAGTGTTGTGTTTTCATTGATAAGGTGCTCAAAGATGCTCAATGGGGTTCATGTCAGGAGATTTTGCTGGCCCATACGACGAGCAATTTCTTTCACCGGTACATTTTTATCCAGCAAACCTATTGCTCTACCGCGAAGAAATTCTGGCAAACGCGGCATTATTAAAATGTGACTTTTCACATGTGATGAACTACTGGCAATGTGGTCTATTCTCACTGCAGTACATATCCCTTCCATCTCAGACATTTATCATTATAAACATCTGCTTTGCTTTTTAAGAAGAAGAAGAATACCAAAGATTACGTTTTCTTTTACAAACACATGAATATCCCTGGCCTACTGTATTGTTTGAGAATTGAGTCCTATGGACTCAGATGCAACTTTTAACACTGTTTAAAACGGTCTCCTTTTTTTACATAATGAACCATTGTGACTGAACGCAATGACGTGTGACGCTAAAATTTGGTCCACATGTGTAAAACAAATAAGGCTACCCATATCATTTTACAGGTTTGCATTATGTCAAATAGTTTTCGATTTATTTTAAAAAATATGTAGGGGGAACTTATAAGTTGTGCACCCTATATGTTCTAAACACGAAATAAAACAAAATTGACCGGGCCGAGTTTACGGCTGAATCGTTGTGTCCCGTCACATATCAAGTATAAAAAATACATATTGTGAAAATATGATGAAAACACTATAGTAAACTTTAGTATAAAACAGAGTGATGAAGATGTAAAACGGGAGAAATACAGAGTGTGATGTTCCGAACAATCCTAATACTTGGATGGCAAATTATGCTAGAAATTTGGCAAAATTTATTGGATATTATTTTAAAACTGTACCGTAAAGAGGGATAATCAAACATTTCCATACATTTTATTTGACTTCAATAGGTGGTCTAGGACAGAGGTTATGCTTCATCCAAGAAATTGGTTACATTTATGAATTTTGGCCTTATTTGGTCAATAATTCAAAAAGCCAGTGAGCCGGTGTTTAATACTGTGCGAGCATTGCACTAAACGGAGTTGAACGGTGGCAACAAAGGTCACACGCGTTTAGTACAACGTTCATGTTGACTCGTCACGCGGTATCATTACGAAGGTGTTTAATTAATTTTTCGTTGAAGGGCCGAATCTGGGTTACCATTTAGTCATTATTTAAGCTTTGAATTTTAATATCTGGGACAAAATACTAGTCGATAGATACAGGTTGAAATTACTTGTCTGGCTGAAATCCTTAGCAACGAACATAAATTTGAAGATAACAGCTGGAAAAAAGGGACAGCCGAAAAGCTTGATGTGGACGGTGTCATTAAATTACTTGAATTTTGTCTCAACACCACCTACTTTGTATTTAGAGGGAAGTTCTCCCAGCAAAAAGATGGATGCGCGATGGGAAGTCCCTGTAGCCCCCTGGTGGCTAACGCGTACATAAAATTCTTCGAAAGGAAAGCTCTGTCATCAGCTCCTCACCCTCCGCGGTTGTTCCTTCGATACGTCGATGATACATTCTGTGTGTTAAAGACCGCACACGTGGAAGAATTCACAAGTCACATCAATACGCAGGACAATAACATCAAATTCACTAGGGAGGAAGAGGAATACGGGCAACTTCCTTTCCTCGATACTCTTATTGTGCGGGTTAGCGATGGCAGTGTGAAGATTAAAATCTTCAGAAAACCAACTCACACTGACCAATATTTGAGTTTTGAGTCCCATCACCCACTAGAACACAAATTGAGTGTGGTTAGAACGCTGATCCATAGAAGCGAAATAGTGACGGATCCATCTGATAAAGAAGAGGAGGTTTCGCACATCAAGTCGGCGCTCCGTAGTTGTGGATATAGAGACGTGCTAGTGCCAAGAAAGATAAATCCAATCCGCAGGAAACTGTGTCGGAGTCTACGAGTAGGGCCTTTACGGTCACCTTGCACTACATTGAAGGCACCTCGGAACGACTACGTAGAGCGTTCAATACAGCAGGTGTTCCAACTGCATTTAAACCTCATCAGACACTACGACAGACCTTGGTTGCACCGAAGGATAAGGTCGATAAGTTGAAACAGTCAGGAGCAGTCTATAAAATTGCATGTTCTGATTGTCACGCCACATACATCGGGAGACCAGTAGGAAGCTTGAAAAACGGCTTGCGGAACACAAGTCAAAAGCAGCTGGCTCCAAACCAGCCGTACAAGAACATGTAAAAGTAAGTAAGAACACGCACCAAATAGACTGGGACAACGTGAAAGTACTGGAGAAAGAAACAAAAGACTTTCCCAGGAGGGTCCTGGAAGCTATCCAAATCAAGAAACAAGGACCTTCACTTAACCGAGACACATGATTAGAATTGGATCCTGTGTGGGACAACCTGATCAAACCCAGCGGCACCAGGGGCAGGACTTTTCCGACTTCTGTGACGTCATCCAGTGTGATGTCACATGATCAGGTTGGTCTCTAGCCGTTTCCAAGAAATATATCAGAGCCATCAACATCGGCTGACGACGAGGAAGTTCCTCGAAAGCGCTCCCGGTAAGCGAAAATAAACAAGTAGTGTTGAAGTTTAATTTAATTTACTTTCATAAATTTGAAGGTTTGTCATATGTGAAAATAATGAATTCTAATGACAAGAGTGGCCAAAATGGCAATTAGGTAGGGGATTGTAAAGATATTTTCAATTCAATTTGTTTGTACATTGCTCAAAGTAATTGGCTACACATAATATGATACATTTCGAATCAAAGTTTTCCACCACCGGTAAGCCTAAAGCATACCCAAGAGTGCCACGGACGCGTACGTTAATGATTTAACAGTGTACTTCGGTTATATTTATAAATGCGCTTTTACACATACGCACGTGACTCATGGGCACGACATACCAAAACCAGCACGCGTGACCTCATGTATTGACCACTATACAGAAAAGGATAGGAAAAAATATTCAACGACGGAAACGTTTACAATATAATCAAATTTGAACAAAATAGACAATTTTGCTGCACAGTAGTCTCATGTTCTTCCGCCTTTGCATCCAAATGCACAGAAAGACCCACCGCTGTAGAAGGTCACTTCGAGACTTGTAACTGTATACTAGCTGTTATGACAGCGCGGAGGTGGTCACGTGCGTATTTATAAAAGCGCATTTGTAAATATAACCGAAGTACACTGTTTAATGGAAAACGCTCATGATGGCCCCAGACTGTTTGTATCTCACTCTTATCTTACCACCAAACAACTCGCTTACTATTCGACCCTCTCTATAGTGATATAACTGGATTAATTAATAGTAACACAAACCTGTTTAAATTCTCCGCTCAGCACATTTATTATGTGTCCAATCACTGATCAAACGGGTGCGAGCGAAACATACATGGAATCAGTATTATGTGAAGTTTCTGTAGAATTACGATTGAAATTTTTATCACTGTACTTTGATAATTTTTGTTAATCTTTATTAATCTTTGTTTTTAACATAGATTAATAAAGATTAAGAACAGAGATATTAAAATATCTCTGTTCTTTGTTATGTGACGTAACGTCCATTGCAGGCCAATACACTCAAATACTACTGCGAATAACGTAGACACATTGCTATCGTAATTAATCATGTTACATCACTATTTCTACCGTGAATAGCAAGTCTCAAACCTAAACAATAGAAGTTAAAACAATCCGTCAGAAAACTATTGTTATGCAAAATGAACGATTTGAACTGAGCCAATGTAGGCATACAGTAAGCAAAAGAATTAAGGTACCAGTTATATTTACCCCTGTATATCCTAAACAAAGACAAAAATGTCAAAATCAAAACAAACAGCCAATACCTGTAATATTTAGAATTGATTTAAGACGTTATTCATGTTATTTGTTGAAATTAATTGTAAACAAGACATGAGACGGATAAAGCGATATACACACAGTTTATACGTCAAGACGTAAGACGAATAGCGATATAAACACAGTTTATACGTCACTGATTCAATGATACACACGCACGCGATGTGCTTAGCCATCACTCGATCGGTGAACGCTGAATAGTCTTTCACGTGGTGTTTTAGTACATCATTGGGCATTAGATTCATGCAATAATTAGAATAGATCAAACAGCTCTAGTTGATGTATATAGAATTGGCTTCAATATTAACTAAATGCAAACTATAATTGGCGCTATTTATCCTAAATCACATTTCTTTATTTGTAGGGGTAATGTGATTAATACCGCCATTGAAACAAGCAACAAGGACATTTTATAAACATATTTTATCAAACAATAAAAGGAATTATTTGTATTAAAATCTTGAAAGGGTAATTTCCAGTAACTAAATAGCGCCACCAATTTTGGCATTAATACATACATTTTATATCAGAAAAAGCTTTAAAAATACTATAAAAGTGAATAATTTTGTAAAAGAGGGGAAATTAAAGTTGAGAACGACTCAACTAATATCTCTCCCAACAAGTAATACGCGTTCATTAACCTATAACATGTTTAAGTCCGCAATATTTGCTTGTCTTTTAACATGTCTTAAGTGACTGATAAGATCATTGACATGCACATGTATTTAATTTTTACAGCAGAATGTGAAATATTTATTTATCTTTTAATCTCTTTTAAGTGGAAAAGGAGAATCATCATTCCTGCATCATGATAAAACAGTAAAAACAGTAAAAAAAATGTTGTATTGTGTAATTGATGCACTGTTTTGAATTCACGAAGGAACTCTTGATAAACTTGATGCTACCCTGTTACATTTAAAGCCCTCTTTCCTAGTAAAAGTGGCACAATTGTGATTTTACCCTTTCGTCTTCAACTAAACATATCTCGAGATTAAAACATGCAAATTGAACAGAACAAACGGCTTTTGAGAGCTGAGACTACGACCTTGAAGTTGATGTAAACATTATGTTACAACGGTATTTTCTAACTGCCAGAGAGGGCGCTTTTCACTTGCACAATTTTTTTTGAGACAGGCTGTATATTGACAAACCCTATTGATATTTACACTGGCGGGTCAATGGTCATAGATCTAATTATGGTCCCATTGGGGTTTTGATATTTTTCTTTTCGCACAATCGCCGACAAAAGAAATCCATTATCTCGATGAAAGATTGAAGACTGGCACCGAAAAAGAGTCCAAGAGCACCTCCCCAGTCACCTGTCAGGGAACAGAAATGAAAATCAAGATATTTTAAAACCCCTATTCAGAAATATATCACTAGTACTTCTAGTACTCACCATTTAGAAGGAAAACGTCAGTCTCTAGCTTAACAACTGTGTATACAGGGATTTAATTGAAATATTTACCTAGCTGGGGGTTTACACCTCCAGTACTAAATTTAGTTACGATAATAAAAATATGGAATGACTTCCTCTTCCAATTTGTTACAGTCATTACAAGTTTCAAAATTCATAACCATAGATTTGGACCAAAGATTATAGACCTAAGCAAACATGCAAACATTTATAGTTTGATCAGCTCGTAATAGGCAGAACATGTTAGGCTTTTACCGCTACTCTGAAAAGTAGACCCACGTTAAGAGTGTTATTAGTTGAACCTGTCTGCTCTTTGTTTTGTGTGTTAAAGAAAGTAGACACAGAAATGAATTACTGATGACTGATACTTCTGGCGAGATGTCACAAGAAAATATTTTGATATTAAGTTAATGTTATAAGGCCCGCCGATTATGAGCCGATCAAAGTATAAAATAGTTTACATGGATTACAAAATTAATTCAGCCAAATAGATAGACAATTAAATTATTTTTTACTTTAAAATCGTTGCATATGGGGGTCGACATTAAGTCAGGTTTGCGTGAGCGAACTAAAAAATAGCGCAAATAGCGCGAGCATACACAAAAGAAACTTCGGGGTATGATAAGGTCTAAACGCTGCACCGGCGTCACCTGAATTCAAGTATGCTTAGAGGGCACAGACACGGAACATTACAATCTATAGACATTTTTCCCTTCTTTCTATCATGCACTATTCCAGGTATTCCAAAATATAATGCCCGGGGAAACGGTGTGTTTTGCGACACTTGAAATTCGGAATGCGATGGAAGTACCCCCTAGAATAGTGCATGATGGGAAGTAGGGAAAAAGATCCAAGTTACGAGCTGATCACAGTATATAGGGTGCAAAAGCCTTCCATAGTAGACTAAACGTGATCAATATCTTAGCATTGTCACACAACACCATCCCCCATAACGATGGCTCTAGAAATACTAGAACTTTCGATATTTCACACTTGCATTAGAGGGATGAGGAGAGGGGTTCAGCCTCCTAACGAAAGGACTTTCGTTTATTAAGGACCTCATCGATTTTTCAAAATGATAATATAGGTGAAAAGGGTCCCGTTCTGCTCCTTGTCCATGGGCCCCGGGCTCTTGCTACGCCTCTGTTTGTGCATAATTCCCCTTAGGAGAAAAATCGTGCCTATCTGGGAGAAATGACACCCCATACCAACCAGTATAATCTCTTGTATTGAAGTCTCTCTGAGAAGAGCAATTCTTTAGTCTAATTCGTGTGTTATTTTATGTCAGTTACACTGTACAACTGTCGACCACGCTCAACATTAAATAAGACATTTAGCATATATTACACATTGTGCAAAAGCTTACCTTCTGACGAAACTGCCTTTCTGTCCAACAAATTTCAAACCTGAAAAACTGGTTTCTTGCGTGTAATGTATCAAACATGATGAGCATGTTGTTTCGTCCGTTGACTCAGTTTGGCTCCATATGCTAGTCAGCGTGGAATTTGAAGCGTATGACGGCGGAAAATTCAGCGCTGAATTTGTGTCCAGGTGTGGATCAATACGTGTTTTGAATCCCATATTTTTCAAAATGATAATGAAGGTGAAAAGGGCCCCGTTCTGCTCCTTGTCCATGGGCTCCTGGGCTCTTGCTACGCCTCTGTTTGGGCCCTCAGGAGAAAAATCTTGCCTATCGGGGGGAAATGACACCCCATACCAACTAGAATCTCCTGTATTGAAGTAATTCTTTAGTCTAATTCGTTTGTCATTTTATGTCATTTACACTGTACAACTGTCGACCACGCTCAACATTAATAAGACATTTGGCATATATTACACATTTTGAAAATTCTTACCTTCTGACGAAACTGCCTTTCTGTCCAACAAATTTCAAACCTGAAAAACTGGTTTCTTGCGTGTAATGTATCAAACATGATGAGCATGTTGTTTCGTCCGTTGACTCAGTTTGGCTCCATGTGCTAGTCAGCGTGGAATTTGAAGCGTATGACGGCGGAAAATTCAGCGCTGAATTTGTGTCCAGGTGTGGATTAATACGTGTTTTGAATCCCATATTTTTGGTACACGTAATTCTTTTACAAGAATCGTTATATTGTGAGTTTGAATACATTTTATATAACAAGTTATCGCGAGTTTTGTTGACCTTTTCTTTTAGTGGCGACTACAAAGAATGACGTCTTAACTCTACGTTTTGTTGGTTATCAATTGGTGTAGAACGTTACTTCAAATGGTGAATGCGCGCATGACTCTAACCAAAACATGTATTGTACGAGGGTCATTTAAAAGGTTCTGCCTCCCCAAGCATGCCATGCAAATCAATTTCTCAGGATCTGATAGACCATCAGACATAAGAGTTGGCATATCTTTTTGAAGTTAAAATGCATTTAATTTGTTTTTAACTGGCCATCTTGCTGTATGATTAATACACACTTGATGTTGTTTCAGTTATAATTTGTTAGCAAATCATATTATTTAATATGGAGCTAATTTTGCAAGAGAGATACACACATATTTCATGTGAATGTTTTACATTTTCTTTTACCATTTACGATGCACCAAATCGTATTTTGGTTCTGAGGTTACCTACAAAAGTCTGGAAAAAATATCAATATACACTTGCCTTCTTATGTAGGTAACATTCCAATGTATAGTTATCTTAGAGTTGAAGAAGCTACCTTTTACAGAACCAAATTTATAAGAGAATAGGTAGAACTTATTGAATGACCCTCGTATATCACTCCATATCCACCGGAGTACAGGGTGCGCGTGCTTAAAACTTTTAAATAAAGAATAAAAAAATCCCTTTTAAAAGGAATGGAGCGCCTAATTTGATGTGCGCGTGCTTAAAACAGTATGGCTTTAATAAAGAATTAAAAAAATCCATTTTAAAAGGAATGGAGCGCTTAATGGGAGCTTTGATGTGATGTGCTGAAATGTAGCCATTTGGATAAAAAAAACCTAAAAAATTAAAACAATGGCATCATTCTCAACACGACATATTGTTGTCACCCAAATGCGTTACCATATTGCAAATTTGGTAATCCCGACTACCTGGATGGTGGAAAGTGTCCTCCTGATGTTACTACCATTTAAACCATACAAGTTTTGAGGGTATTTGCATCGATTTGGGCCGATGTGGTGAACAGTATAATTATATAGTTATGTAATGTTGTTTACATATTCTCCAAAAACAATTGTCGCCCAATTGTGCTACCATATTGCGTGTTTGGCAATCCGCCTGCGATTTTTTCCTTGACAGTACACAGTAACCCGTACTAGAACTCTTTGACACAGATATAATATATATAAACGTTTATGATAATTGAGTCTCAAGCATAGTATTTGTACTAGTATTTGTTACATCTTGAACACGGTTGTTTGTTGTGATAATTTATTAATGTGTTTAAGAAAACATTACATGATTTTAAATTCTAGACCAACAGCTATCAGACATATATTCTTTAGCTATTTTTAACTTAGATTTTCTTTTCTTTATCAAATTTATCATCTTATACTGCTTCTATAAGTGTAAATTTTTATTCGTATGCGATTAATTGCATATTGGTGTGCAAATATAAAAGGACCTATAAAAGTATATATTATGTGATATTTGAATTCTTCTACACGCTCGCTATGGAA
This sequence comes from Amphiura filiformis, assembly GCF_039555335.1. Taxonomy (NCBI): domain Eukaryota; kingdom Metazoa; phylum Echinodermata; class Ophiuroidea; order Amphilepidida; family Amphiuridae; genus Amphiura; species Amphiura filiformis. The sequence continues at coordinate 28,094,326 of NC_092643.1, forward strand.
TGTTTAATGCCATATTTCCCAAAGCTCACTACCATTCGCAAGATGCTTTGAACTACCAAATTGCAACAGTTAATATAATCAGTTTTAATTATTGTTATTACTTACCCTACAAAAACAAATCGACCAGGCGAATTTAACATTAGTGCCGACAACAAGAGCTACCAATCATCGGTCATCATACGCGGGACCCCCATAGGCATCGCGTGGGCGTGTGCGTTGCCATAACGCTTAGCGAATACACGCACTCGCGCGAAGAAATCATTGTAGCGCGTCTCGGTCTCAGGAGTTCATTGTTAGTTATAGGCAACCAAACTATTTTGATTGGATCGCACTTGCTGCGTATATTAATGAGGTTAATTCAGAGCTGGATAGTTATATTTTTTGTCTGGGACACGCGTTTCAGGGATACTTTGAGTCATAGAGTAGTATATGACATTTCAACGAAGATGCGCCAATTTATTTTTATTTTTATTTTCATTTAAAACTGCCACCCATTATTGTAAGTTATTAGTAAGGTCCAAGTTGGATCTTAAGTTCTTAAAAATCTGATGATTTTGGTTGGAATTCCAAAATCTTCCACAGGGGGCGTGTGGATTTCAAATGGAATAGCCCAATACGGTTAAACACCGGGACACAGTTTGTAACCATTTAGTGAGTATGGGCCTTTAGCACTTCGAGGTATGTTGTATAGTGCTTGATATTAGCACTTTAGTAGTGAGATTAGCACTTTAGTAGCGAGACTTGGTCGCTATGTCACACCATTTGGCTGCCGACGACACCGGTATGACTACCCCATATTGACTCCCCCATTTTGCACCTCATGAGGTGAACGCCCCAACCGTTAGCCATCGTGCCTCGTTCTGAAGGCGGAGCTTTGTCGGTAACGTGCCTCGTATCATTACTTTTGGATAGTTTCCTTTGGGTAAAATCGCCTACAACAGCAGAAATCCATCGTCTCAATAAACGAGAGAAGACTGGCACCGAAAAAGAGTCCAAGAGCACCTCCCCAGTCACCTGAAAACAGAAAAAAATAAAACCATACCTTAACAATTCCTAACGACTAACCCTACTACTTCTCTGAATACCAATTTCCTAATTCTGACCACTCATACTAATACTAAGCGTTAGCGTAATCAAATAATCCTGACCCTAATCATAACCCTAAACTCCAACCCTAACATTATGCTTGGAAAACCAGTACGTTGACGGCACAAACAATATCATCAGTGTTGGAATAAAAAAATCTCTGGCCAAAAGAAGCGATAAATCTCTACGTGAACAAGACAAAGCTTGTGGGTTGTCGATGTAATATTTGCCGCACTTCCGGTTAAGCTACACGTGAATATTGCGTGTGTCAAATTCTTAACCAAACTATTGACGTTTAAAGGGCTTCTTCGATTTTTTGACATATTCCGAAGAACTTCAAATCGCATCTCTCTACAAAATTCCGATTTGTATTGGATTGTGGAAATGGATTTCGTTCCCTTCTATATATCTCTTTATTTTTTTAGTCTATTTCTTTGTTTATTGACGCAGTGCAGGTAAGCATACTTGTTATTAGTTTCCATCCTTGCTTTTGCATTTTTCTGAGGCTTGTGCCTTTTCCATGTTTACGGGCCACACCGGTGAATCAAATAAATAGCGACGTACTTGGAAACTTAGTGATCTCGTACTTACAAATAAATTGGAAAAATTCGTAGTCCACTTGCTCTTTGATCTCTTCCACTTTCAGATCTCCAAAGAATATATCAACATGGACCATGTTTTCCCTATTAATGAACAAGATAACAGGAATGAATATATGTTTTGTAATTATGGAAATTTGCTTTCGTTTGGTATCTTACCATTAAAACTTTGTAAGACAACAATACATTATACGACTTACCTCAGATATTGTGTGGTCAAACTTTTGAGATCTATACTTTCATATATACGTCTTCCAGTTGGAAGTAATATCTCGTGCATATTTTGATACACTTCTTGTATGGCAATATAAAATACGTCTTCCATGTTGTATTCTTCAAGTACAATATCAACAAATTGTGCAAAGGAAACATTTTGCGTTTTGGAATGATATTCGTGCTTAATACCATCTGCAAAGCGTTGCTTCAGCGGCCCGCCATATACCGATGCCATATACGACGATATTTCTATGTACGTTTTGGAAGCGAATGATGCGTCGAAGTAAGAGCTCACCTCCAAGAATGTGTATTCAGCCAAAGCATAGAATATATCATATTGCATGGAAAATAATGTTACGCTGATGTTGTCAATTATAAAATCGAACGACTCCGGATATGATTCTTGGAATCTTTCACCATTCTTGTTAGTTGCGTTGCCTAACAAGAGCCGAAATCCACCGTGCGTGTAGCTCCACGATTCGGCCCAGAAGGCCTGGGTAGCAACGCCGCTGTAAAATCAAGAGATACAAAATGAATATGCGATGTGGAGGAAAGATATTATCTAATTGGTATCATGAATTGGTATCAATAAAATGTAATTTGACTTACGTTAGTTTTTCACCAAAAGCCTCGTCCTGATATGTATGGCCCTCGAGTAAAGACAAGGCTGTTGCTACACTATACGAAGGGAAAGTAGACTGCGATACTGTCGTCGGATATACGGTCTGCTTACAAGAATTCTCGCAATGATGACAAACAGTGTTCTTGATTCCGTTGAATTCATCTAGAGATAGAAAATGTGGCGTGTCTGTCATTTTAATCTATAACATGAAATATTGAAACACGTGTGTAATTGTGGAGTTTTTTACTTGATCTTTTAATTTTAAGTCCTTTTATTTTTTGAATACCAAAGACTAATATTGTCTTACCACTCTTGACGTGGAAACACTCTATCAGATTTCGAGGATCACAAAAGGGTGCACTTCCTGAAATAAAGAGAGCACATTATATCAAAATTGTTGTCGTCATATTTTTACGATCCCCAAAAGTATATATTACACCCCCTCCAAATTTATGTTAAAAGGTCAGAGTGCTGATATACTTACCTGGCATGTAATACGTCCTACACCCACAGTTGTCGACTATGAAGTCTGTTTCACATTCTATTAAGCATTTAGACTTCGTATAATTGCCCAGATACTCCAGTTGCTGTTCTTCATCTTTTACACAGGTTCCATGTGGGGAGGGTAACATCTCAAGCTGTGGGAAACATCGAGGGTATTTTAATAGCGTGGTCAGTAGTGTCAGAGGTATACAAGTGTCGAAATACTCCAGAACGATAATAAAGTAGGCGTTTCATAATGTCACAAAACGAACTGATGGGTTTTCGACTTGCCCAGTGGTTTTCATCGTGGTATTTTTTTGGGGGGGATATTTTTGGGTGTTAGGGTTAATAGCATTACGATGCCTTAGAGCATTGCGTATGTAATGTAATCATGGTACAAATACGGAGACAAGAGAAATGGTGAACTGACACGAATATGAGTGGCCAGCGTTACCGCTTCATAGTAGACTCTACAGTCACATTCTGATTTGGATGTGGTGACGAAATATAATCAAACAAAAGTCTTTTTGTTGAGAGAACTGTTTATAAATTCAAAAGGAGGTTGCATAACATTGACCACAATCAACCTATAGACGACTCCAACGAGCCAAGTGATGGTCAGAATACAGTCGGCCATTACTGGACCCGTCTGCATCAAACTGGTGTTGTTACTGCCCAATTGGGTGGATTAAATCCGCTTAAAAATCGATGTTGAATTGTGTTGTAAACTTTCATCATTCCTTTGTCTATGTGTAACACGGGTGATGGAATGCAGTTTAATATCCCCGCCAAGGCCACATCATTTCACATTTTAGGTGGAATAGACCTAAGGGGTGACCCGGCTATGGCTGCCATTGAGGTGTAGGAATGTGTGAAAATGGATTCGTCTATATAGTTTATTATTTTTAATTAAAGGAAACGCAAAACAAAACATGTATACCTTTCTGGTTGCTATGCGTACCGCAGAATGTGTGCCAAGCTCCAATTCTAAACCAAAATCCTGTAAATTTGGAAATTCATCTTTGGGATGGACTAGCATCTTAAAGCCCGCATTTTCTCGAGGTGCCGCCACGTGTAAACTTTGTTCTGCATTAAGGAGAACACTTAATCCTCGGGCCTCGCCTAGGTAGATTCAAATAAAGAATATAATAAAATACATAGTAGGCGTCATTTCATTATAACTCAAACGAGTGACACGAGTATAATTATAATTTAAAAAAATACACCGATAAGCACATTATTTAAACACTTTTGTTTGGTCCATGGGCAGACAAGTTGATTATTTTTTAACACTACTTGAATTAGATTATGGTTCTTGAAATGAAAGTAGGACAATTTATTTCCCTACAATGGCTATACTTGAATAATTGTGCGAAACAATCTGGGTGGATGCGCAACTCTTTTGCTAAGCGATATAGTGAGGCATTTGGGAATACACAATATAAAATGTACGTTTCGGTGTATTGTACAAGTAACGAACAACGGTGGCTTATAAAATTGAGTAGTTACTTAATTTGATTGGAACAAACCTGGTGTTTGCACTGAAAGTGATTGTTGAGATGAAATGGAATTAAATGTATAACACACGCCATAATTCGTCACCGTTGTAGTAAAATTAGCTGGACCACATATTTTTCCATTGAACCGACACCTTTAATAGAAGGTAATAACATGTGACGTATCATGTCAAAAGGAGACACTTTTGGGCAGGTTATCAATATTGAGGTTTTTTACATATCTTGCTCCACAACGCCGTTTTCCCCAATGAAATCAGACATTCCTAAGCGAAGATATTGAGTTCGTAAGTTATGGTATTAATATCGGCCTTTAAAAATATTATTGACAATGTTGAGAGTAGGTATTACCTTAAAAAATGTCTCAAAAAATACAAGATGCCAGTTATATTCCGGACTGAAACTATCAGACAATATTTTAAACATTAATAACATCACAAATTCGCAACAAACCAAAATTGTGAAAAATCACCCCGGGCAGATTTTTGGCTATTTCTCCATTTACCATGTTTACGATCCTGCCCAAAAGTGTCTCCTTTTGACATGACACGTCACAAATATCAAAATCTGATTATGATGCTATTATGAATGATGATCTGCAACCTGAAGAAACACTCGGAACCGTACCATTCCTTTCAGGTCGCTTGCAAACCCACTTGATAACACACAATCGTTGATCATTTCTGAAGCTAAATTTATAACATGTATAATCGACCGCTTTTCAGAAAAGCGAATGCAAAATCGCCGTCGTACTTGCGTACTTTTCTGCAAAAGGGGTCATAAGCATAACACATAACATACGCAGTTGATGTCGACAAAATACGAAGGATTCAGTCTAGAATGAGTATAAATCAAGTTTTTCACAATAACTAATATTATAATTAAATATAATATAAGCACAAAAGACAGTTTTTATATATCCGTGGCCCGGATGTTTCATAGACAATGTGTTAACAATTTCCCTCCCAGCAAAAAAGATACCAAACAGCAAGCCACTAGTACTCACAACTTAATGCTATCCTCCCTTTCATGTCCGTTTGTCAGAATAAACTCATAAAGTGATACATTCCCTGCGTAGTATTCTGGAATATCACCATCGATGTTCCTGTCTGTTATTCCAAGTTGAGGGAAAAGCCTCCGAATTTCGGATAAAGCAATATAAATAAGTTCTGTCCAACCGCCGTATTTGATTAACAATTTATCGATCCTGTTCAAAACCAAGAATTCAATATTACAGTGTATAACGTTTACGAAGCTTGGCAATGAGCCTTTACTTTGATCTACATCCGCTAGTCCTAAGGTTTGCTAGTACGAAACCTTTGCTATATAGTACCCTAACCTTTACCCTTACCCTAACCATGGTAACGCTAAACCTCACCCTAACCCGAACCGCCATCCTAACTTTTGTACTAGCGAGCCCTTTTTATGTTTCGGACTCGGTCTATATCTACTAGTCTTACGGTTCGCTAAAAGCTCTAAATTTGAGGATGTATTATGGATGTAGCTTAAAGGAGTATTTCGTGAACCTAGCATCCTCTTTTTATGACATTTTCAGTAGATATCCACGAAAAAAGTTTATTCCCAAAATTTCAGTTGATACCGATTTTGCGTTTGCGAGTTATGCATGATTACGTGTATTACACTGCTCCATAGGCCACTGTTGTAATTTCAAATTCAAATTTTCCGATATCTTTGCTAAACGAATCAATCTGCAAGAAATGTTTTGTACATAAACTTTATATAGCCTGAGGTTTCCAGTGATGTAAAAATCTCAACTTTTTTTGAGAAAAGTTAGGTGATGATGCTGTGGATCACGAAATGCCCTTTTAATATTCACATTATCGTACAGTTTATCATCACCATTGTAATTCATGTGATTGTAATAAATGGTGTGTAAAAACCCGAAAATATCAATATGCCTGAAGGTGCTAAACCCCGCGGGGCGTATACACGTGCGTATGTGATTTTTCATTACGGTCGGGCCTTACGGTGACGACGCAACCGCAACCGCCTTAAGGGGACTCGATCTTTTGTGCGTAATTGTATAGGGCCAGGGGATTCACTCTATCATTAAAAATATTATTTGAAGAAGTCAAAGAGCCCTAGGAATAAAAACTGTAGTGTAATTCACGCCAGATACAATTTATTTATACGACAAAAATTAATTTTTGTAATCGATCAAAAAACAAACGTTTTATATCAATTTTAAATTTAGCCTGAATCCGTAAATATGGTACCTCTCGCCCTTTTTTTTTAGGTCAAGGCTATTTTTACCATTATGCAGCGAACCATTGTTGAAGCTATTTCACATACATGTACAAAACATTCTAGAGAAAGAATGAGGACAAATATCTTTTGTTGATTTCGAATGATAATGTCATGAAGTCGTAAATTTTAAGGTCAAGTTCCTAAAACCTAAACAAAACATTGCGACGCAGATAATTCCCGACTTACGCAATTTCATCATCACATCAGTGTCTTTATTATTTGTTTGAAACCTTTCCCAAACGTTCGTGCTATTTATGCATAAAACGGCTAATCTATCTTTACAAAACGCGTCTTTTTTTAGTAAACAAAAGGCTAAAGAGCATTATGAGATTTATCTTTTATCATTACACTCATCCGCTCAACTGCCACGGTGGCCGAGGTAAAGCGCTAGACGCGTAATCGAAGGAAGTTTAGAATCGCTGGTTCGAGTCCCAACGAAGCCTGTGGAAACTTTTTTTTCTTTAAAATTCATGATCGCATTCCGAAAAGAGTCACTTGTCGGTAAATCATGTATCGTATCCCAGCAAACACAAAACGTTTTCGACATCATTCGCAAAAGGTTAAAAAAGGTTGTCAGAAAATGTTTAAATGTCGGGTTATATAAAGGGTATATTAAGGGTATAAAACCTTTTCATAACATTAAAAAACATTTGTTGATAATCTACTGCCTAACAGACACAAAATGTTTTACATAAAACGTTTAAATGTCGGGTTATATAAAGGGTATAAAAACGTTTTAATAACATTCCAAAACCATTTTTGAAAACTTGGTATAAAACATTCTAAACAGAATGTTATTTTGGGGTTGAAAAAATATTTTGCGACAAATGTTTGCCCAAAATATTTGCAATAACGTTTTAAAAACGTTTTCATGACCTTTATATAACCCGACATTTAAATGTTATTAAAACGTTATGAATAAAACATTTTAAGAACATTTCTGTGTTTGCTGAGTGCAAATATATTAACATAATGTTATTTAAGTGTTGACAAAATATTTGGCAAAAAATGTTTGCAAAAATAGTTTACAATAGCATTTTGAAAACATTGTAAAAATATTGTTGTAGTGTGTTTTCATATAAAACGTTTTAAAACGTTTTCATGACCTTTATATAACCCGACATTTTAATGTTATTAAAACGTTTTTACCTAAACCAAAAGCCAAAATATAACTTATTTAAAACGTTTTGAAAACGTTTTCGTGTTTGCTGGGATCCTTAACGCACTGATTCGAATATGCTACTCTCAACTTGACACGAGACACACTACAGCGTAGTTTATTGATGTCAACTCATTCTAGATCAGTACATAAAATGAGTCAATTGTATGAAGGTATGTTTGAAGAGCGGCGGCAGTTACTTAAAACTAAATAAACAGTACCTGAACATATTTGTGTTACAAAAGGTTACCGAGGGAAAATCCAACTCGTCCTCCTCCATAAAGGAAAATTTGGTATTTGTTGGTCGCTCGATGAACTTCATAGTAGAGAGAAATATTTGGTACGACAGTCCAGTTAAGGCTAGCAATACAACCACCAACCAGAACATTCTGGAAATAAATAAAATAAAGTAAAATCATGACCAATATGACTTATAGCCAAAGGTATGACATAACCTAGATGGGTCAATGAGTTACATAAGATAAACTTATGTAGCCATGTAGTTTATGTAAGCAAATACATCATTATTATAGCTACCGATTGGCATGAATTTAAAAGCATCGGCTACCTTCACGACCAGTGTAGCAATGGTGTAGCCAACTGCTCAACCAGGGGGCGGTTACGCTTCGTTATTCCGAAGGATCGTTATTTCGAATGTTCTTTATCCCGAAGGTTCTTAATTCTGAAAGGGCCATTACTACAAAGGTTCGTTACTCTAAAGGGTCATTACTCCGAATTTACAACAAGGTTCGTTATTCCGAAGGGTCAATACTCCAAAGGTTCGTTACTCTAAAGGGTCATTACTCCGAAATTTGGAGTAATGTCCCTTCGGAGTAACGAACCTTGGTTTAAATTCGGAGTAATGACCCTTTGGAGTAACGAACATTCGGGAAAAATGGCTCTTCGGAATAACCATGAGCCTGACCTCTGCTGGGAGGAAGCAACTTGATGGTCCTATCAGATTTGGACAATAAATGAGCGAAATTAAGGCAATGCAGATACCTTATCAAGATTACACACAACAAGAGCAGTGTCGTATGACACATTCTTAAACACTTGAGAACATTTCTGCAATCTTATTGGTTCTTACCCGTGTGGTATGACACGATATCACACGGGTCAGCGCGTGTGCATCGACGCGATACGCGTACTCTCTATTTGAACCAATCGGAGGCGCATCGATTTTAAGCCTTAGGTAATTCCTTGTAAAATGTAGAATTTAATTTGATTGAAATTTGTAATACTTATGATATTTGAATTGAATTGAATTTGAATTGAAGTGTTTAAGAATGAGAATAAAGGTATTGTTTTTAGCCGCTGTCGTGCATCTGTCGTCTCATATAACACGCGACATCATTATTTTTGGCGTAAAACAACTCGGCTCCGCCTCGTTGTTTTACTTAAAATAATGATGTCGCCCGTGTTATATGAGACGATAGATGCACTCCAGCGGCTAAAAACAATACCTTTATTCTCTAATAATTGGACCCAAGGATAATTCTCAGAGCTCTTTTCTGGATGTTCTCAAGCTTGATGGCCTGCTTGAATGTGAGCGTGGCGTGCCAAATGAATCAGAATATTGGTTTTCTTCTCTTTCCAGTAAAAAATTAAAAAAAAGAAGTCCAAATTTTATTTCATCTTATTTATTTCATTTATTGCGTTTTGACTTGATACTAAATTAAACCCTAAAATCAGATATACAGTATAATTATATACACCGTTACCTATGAAATCCACAATGGAAATGATTGACATATATATTTTTAGAGCCTCTTTGTATAACGTGTTTCAATTATAACAAAATAACGGATACGGGCATAATTCACTAACACGCTCCGATATATCGACCCTTCGCAAATGACTTTGACAATTGGTCGTTTGACTTGGCCATTATTCAATTATGCTAATATTGACACGCGTTTGGTTCATTAAGTATGAGTGATAATTAATTCTGCTTAGTGCTTATCTTTTTGGGTGGGTGCGGCGTGCCGCACCCACCCTATATTCTCTGACTATTGACCTACTTTTTCACATACTGCAGTGTTGAGAAAATATTCGTGCCGGTTATATCCCAAACACCCACAGAGGTGATAGTTTACGGCGAGTTTTGTAATTATTACTTGATTTTGATATGTAAGTAATACGATAAAGTCGTCATAGGCAGTAATGTGTTTGTATTAAAAGAAATAACAAAAATAATTATTTAAGTAATAGAAATACTATTTGGAAATTGCAGCAAGATTTGCAGATGTTTTATTTGAACAGTATCAGTTCACCAGTTTTGCTAGTTTTCCTAATCTTTGGGCTAAATTAATAGCATCGTGAAGGTCATATACTTAGTATATCATTTTATACTGACAGCTGACCATTGTGTTCAGTGTGTACACAGGCTATTTACTTTTCAAATCTTGCTGATGCTTGTATAAGGTATTATAGACAAATTATTAGAATGCATGTGCACCAGTAGATGTGGCCCAGGTTGAATAAAATAAATAAACATATGAATGAATATCTTATTCCCTGGATTATTTTTGTTGGGACAAAATAATGATATAATTTGACGCTTTGAAATACAGTTATGTTAATCATAATAAAGTTACAAAGTTAAAAAAATAATATCGAAATATTGCAAAATCAAACTTTTCCCCTCATAAGTTGTTTCAAAACAACATATTGAGGAAATTGATATGACAGATTTTAAACTTTGATATGGAAAGATACCCCAGCCCTGTTGTCTCACCAGAGAAGATGAGCAGAAGTCTTTCTATCTGATGATAAAAAAAACTCTAGGTATGATTACAAAAATGTTTTAAATAACTATTATCTACAAAAGTTTTATAACACTGTTTTATATAAAATGTTAACATAAAACGTCTTCTGTTATGATGTGAAGGGTTAATATAAAGCAGGGAAAATCTGTTCCAACTGACCAGCAGAGAACAAAGGATAAGCAATAGATAAGATTAAAATCAGGGAAAATATGACACAACCTCCAATTGGGAATAACAAACGTATAAACGTATAAAGTTAACAATTCTTTTAACTTTGGGTATACGTTTTGTGTTATTCCACCATTGGAAATCGATGTTGTGTCATATTTTCCCTGTTTTTAATTGTGAAGACTTACTCATACTTTCATTTCTCTTGACAATTTTTCATTTGCCCACCCTATTCCTTTTAAAGGAATTTTTATTTGGAATGAATACGAAACGATCAGATTCAGATATATAATCTGACGTCATTTTGCCGCTGCAACAATGTTGCCGCTATAGACCCTTTTTCTTTTTTCCTATCATGCACGGTTTCAGGGGGTATGAAGTAGTACATCAACCTCATAGATCGTGTGCAGCTGATGGTCTTTTCGGTATGTTGTCTCAATACCGGCATACGGATTCCATCTGTGAATCACTGTATGTTACAACTTACAAATAATTAAAAAAATGTGAAACGAAAGCCGAAAGTATAAAACTGCATGCCCGGAATTAGTTTTTTCACCTTCATGGCTATAATACGTATAATAGGTTAGGTGCAAGTAACTGGAAACTTTTGTTTCTTGACGACCCCTTGTAAATGAAAGTTTTTGTGTTGGGAATCAGCGGATTGAAAGACAACCTTTTTGGGTGGTGAACCATCAGATGGAAATGTAGCCTTAGTAGCAAATACATCATAAGATTAAGACAGCTACCGAGGTGTCGTATAGATGTGCATGAATTTAAGAACATCGGAAAGGATTTAGTCAATTTCATCCCTAGGTAGCAGCAGCCACAGTACTATGGTTTTACACAACGGTAAAGATATTTAATTAAGTTCAATATAACATTATGCTCAAAAAAGCTTTATTTTAATAACAACATGATGTTATAATATAAGGGCATGATTTACCGATATTGACATTTGCAAATGGGCGTTTGACTTGGCCATTTTTCAATTATGCCAATATTGACATGCACTTGCTTCATTAAGTGTGACTGATGATTATAAACCTGCATATCCATTTGTATGTAGTAGGGTCAGAATATAGTCTAACGTGTGTTTTGCCGTTGTGATAAACAGGTGGCAATTTGTTAGCATCTTTCACTGTGAAGTCGTACAGAACAAAGCCTTGACCAAGTTTAATTGCACCATTGCAAAAAAAAAAAAAAAAAAAAGAGGGCCAATTGTCGGAAGGAAAATGTTAAACTATAATGCAGGCATTTAATATATCTGTCATAAGTGTTAATATCCTACCACTTATTCATTTAAAAAAAACCTTTTTTTTTCTGTATAATACTTTCTTTTTTTCTTTCTTTCTTTTTTGCTACATTTAAAATACATTACGCGAACGCCCTAATGGATGCATATCGATTAATACCTTTAAGGGGGTACTACAACCCTCGATAAATGTGTGTCTATTTTTGCATTTTTCTCAAAAACTAATAACACAGTGGTAACAAAAGTTATGTATATTATAGGGGCAAGAAATCCAATTACTACACTGGAATTTCAGTGACCCAAGACAAGCGGTTCGCTATTTATGATAAGAAATAAGGTACCGCTAGGATGTACCTCATTTCCTATCATATATACTGAACCGCTTATCTTGAGTCACTGAAATTTCAGTGTAGTAATTGGATTCCTTGCCCCAATAATATACATAACTTTTGTTACCAGTGTGTTATTATTTTTGAGAAAAATGCAAAAGTAGTCACAAATTTACCACAGGGGTGTAGTACCCCCTTAATATGACCATGATTCTTCAAACAAATTCATGAAACCATCGCTTCAAATTCATCTTGCTTGATTAATCCTATGCTTTTTAAGTATTTTGCTTTACATCCCTCACTGCGTGATGTGGAAACAAATTCCAAAACAGTATTCTGGAGTTTAAATCTTGAACCAATTTATGCCATTAGCATTGTTTATTAGAATAACATTGTAGTTTCTTAGAAACAAATCGTTCGAATGATATAACTGTCGACCACACTCAACATTTGTAATGATTAGGGTACGCGGTAGTTTGATAGCATGTAGAACTGTTACATTTCTTAAGCGCTATTTATCTTAAATCTTGTTTGCATCTTCATAAGGGGTAGATACTTTGTATAATGACATTAAAACATCAGAATAATGAGCAACAAATGGCAAGGAAATTTTCTAAATTTTTTATTATGAAAAGAAAAGAACAACTCATATTATTGGGCCAAATTAAACTGAAAATATATATAAATAGCGTCCTCAATTTGTACACAAATTTATAGAATAAAAATTAACACAAAAAGGTCGAAAAAGATTAAAAAAAATTGATATTAAAGAAAGAAAAATCAATGTTAAAAATAGCTAAAGTAGCTTTAGTATAATAGCTATTGGTATATTCCAGGTCTTGGATTGAAAATTATATGTTTTGTCAGAAAAACTGATAAATTATCACATCAAACATAACAACTGTTAACAGTCTTACCTTCTGAATAAATTGCCTTTCTGTCCAACATATTTCAAACCTGAAAAACTGGTTTCTTGTGTGTACTTTGTCAAACACGATGAACAAGTTGTATCACTTGCTTCCAAATGCTGTTCTCCCGGTGACTCAGTTTGGCTCCTCCATGTCTGAGCCTGAGCTGGATATGAATTGTATGATGACGGAAACGTCAGCGTTGAGTTTTTGTCGGAGTTTGCGCCAAGATGTGTTTGGAATTCCATATTTACTGCAAACGTGTCTCTTTTAGAAGAATCGTCAAACTGCGAATTTGAAAACATCTTGTATGGCAAGTTATCGCGTGTTTTGTTAGCTTTAAAAACTAAATATACCGTTGTTACCTATTAAAAAGTGATGACTACACAGAATGACGACTCTGACATTGGGGAGTGTTTTGTTATTAAATAGATGTAAAGCGTTGAAATTCACGTAACGAATGGTCTCGTGCAGCAAATTAACTGTATATCTGTATATAACTCGGTCATTGGGTACACATCATATATCAACACAGGGCGTGGTTTACTGAAAAAGTGGCGACATAATAATATTTTCTAGAAGAAATGTCAATTTTGTTATGACTGATTATCACATGTCTCCTTGATAGCTCAGAAACGCAAAAACATGTCTTTATATATTTATGTGTGTATTATTGCCAAAATGTAGGTAATTGACCCGTACTAGTAGCGTTGTGCTGTAGGGTATAGGAGATGAACTAGTTAGCGTCATATATCAAAAGTATAAAAGCTCTGATTTTAGTACTTGCTCTATGTTTCAATTACTTATTCTTTTCAAAATATCTGAATTTTTAATCCGGTACAAGCTTTAATCACGGGGGAGCATGCATTTGTATGAGAAAGGAAATCTACCATCTTATCCAAACTCCCGTGTTAATCCAATGCACATTTTGCTTCACCGGGTCGCCCTGACTTGGTCGCGTTTGGAAGAGAAGTGCCACCCAAACCGTAATAGGTACAAATTTAGTACTTTCTGTCAATCAAGTATGGTTTATTTTCTACATGTCAATCTTTAAATTATTAGCATAGTCCTTATAATAACGGTGGAGCGCCTTGATGAGTAAATGATAGCAAACCAGTGAAAAATCCCCAAAACTCAGTCAGTGGAGCTCCACCCGTACATGTCAATAGCGTCATTATCGATTAGATTAGCCGACCGTAGCGGACAATTCGATCGCTCATTGGATTAATATTATCACGTGATAAGAAATGTGCATTGGACAATCGATTACTATAATGGTTTAGTACTGCATATTTCGGTTTAATCTTCACTAAGCGGGTTTATGGCTGAAAAGGTCACGGTGAATTTGCCGTGGACAAAACTGCACTATGCATACCCACTGTCAGCCAAATTATAATGCATAGTTAATCGTTGCTTTGATTGAGCATTAAAATTATATTTTGAAGTGCCATTAAACCGTGCAATAATTCAAACCTCTTTGCCGGCGACAGTATGGCCAAATTACTCTAAATTGTCTCTGTCCTGATATGGACATGCAGGCTTTGGCAAACAGTGTCTTTTAATGTGTATTTCAAACTTCACTGTTAATTGAAATTTGATGTAGAACGCTACAAATTTTTCTAATAGCACTGTAATTAATAGACACATATGAACAAGATTCATGCAGGCGATATTTTAATTTTTAAAAGTAACAAAAAGTAATAATAATAATAATAATAATAATAATAATAATAATAATAATAATAATAATAATAATAATAATAATAATAATAATAATAATAATAATAATAATAATTGTCATAAGCAATCTTAAACAGATGAGATTTTAAAGTCAATTTGAAATTACCAAGTGAATCACAAAGACGCAGATTCAAAGGACGCAAGTACCAAAGTGTAGGCTTTTCTTTACTCCTGTATGACCTTTCGTGACCTTGCGTTCACCGGGATCAAAAACAAAATGGCTCCACATTTCATGAACTCAACTTCATGTGTGGAAACTCTCTTGTTTATATCAGAAAGTTCATAATGGTTCCCAGTTTGAGAGCTGCCTGGTAGAACCCTGGGTGTATGTATAAAAAGAAAATTAAGTAAAGGAGCTCATACAAACTGGCATTATAATAAAAGAGAGAAATCCGAATTTCTGATTTTCTCTCTCTTTTATTATAATGCCAGTTTGTCTGAGCTCCATTTCTTTATTTATTAGGCATGTATCCTCTGGATCCTCGCATTTAATATCTAATATCTCATATTGACTGATGTAATGCTAGGACACAGCAGATAGGCCGCCCTCTCAATTTATAATTAATTTACATTGGCCGTGAGACATTTACGAGAGAATAAAATCATTACATGTTCAATTCGCCGGCAGATCCTCCATGAGCTGTTGTGGCGTGTGGTGGTGAGCTGAACGACATGTCAGTGCGCGCTGGTTCGAATCCGTACGGTTCTGATTTCCTCTCTCCTTTATCATAATGCCAGTTTGTCTGAGCTCCATTTCTTTATTTATTATATATTTTCTCATTTTAATGTCTCATATTGACCGATGTCCTGCTAGGACACAGCAGATTTATAATAAAAGGAAATTAATACAGAGCCTTTTAAACAGCGCTAGATAATGTTCTGTCTGTTCCATCTTTGTCACGTAAGTTGATATTTTATTTTAAAAATGAATTACATTGTGTGCAGCATACTTCTGGGTTAATTGTTGCCTTAAGGAGACTGTGTACTCTCATATATGCATGTAGTAAAAGTGCCATAACTTTGCAATTATTCACGCAAGACATATAAAAGTATACATTTTTGTAAAGGTAAGACATCAATGAATCTCAATATAAATACAGATTTGGTGTAAAAACAACAATTATGATGAAAATCACAAAAAAGTTCATTTTTGGCCATTTTTGTTCGGTACATCACAACAAAAAAACACTCTTTCCAAAAATGTTTGTTTTGTTTTTTTCTTAGTGTTGAGGCACCATTCCAAAAACGTTTTTTTAGTGTTTTGATATTGGCCTTATAAGGCATCAAAATGAACTTTTTAAAATTCACAAACGCCTATTTACACAATATGATGCCTAAAATCGGATATAGACCAACATAAAAAAAAATAGAGAACCGTTTCTTAAGTTGATCATGCTTTTTATGATGATCATAATATTGCTTACCTATATATGCTGTATTTATTGAGTTATCGTGTACTTAAATCGTCATTTTACCGAGAAAATGAACATTGAAATAAAGGCCGTTGAAGTTTAAAGTGGTCAGATTTTGCACTTTGATCGAAGCTCACAGGATAATGCGACATTTCTCGTTTTTCTACGTTACATTACGTAAACATTCGGGTGAATCAACAGCCCCTTCAGAAGTTTGGGCGAAATCTATTCATATCTTGATGTTTATATCGGGGGAAAGAACTTGCAAAAATTCACATTTTATCAGCTAGAACGGAGTCATTTGACCGCTAGGTTTGTGTGAAATCAGTGCTTCCGTGGTGCTTCCATAAGATGCGCCGCGCATGCGGATAAGCGTTGTGTATGCGTAGCGTATCTGTGCGTTAACAAATTGCGCGACTACAAAACGCGATGTGTTGTTGCGCGCGTGTACCCCGATGGTAAAACAAAGATTTTATTTCCTTTTAAATTGCGGAAACGAGTGAAATAATGAAATAAAATCCATAAAATAGAGCAGTTGGAGTTAACAAATCTGGATTTTCTTTCCATGTATTTATAAAAAAACATAACAAAGTAAATGCATTTCAAAAAAGCTCAATTTTCCGAAAGAACAATGTTTAGAGTACACAGCCACGTTAACCTAGAAGTATGCTCATAATTTTTTTAACCAAGCTTGGTGACTTTTTTGCACCTTCTGATAAAAAAAAAAACATTTCCCATAAAAATATTTATGTCATTTAGGAATTGGTCAGGGCAACCCATAGCCTGATAATGTTGGAAACATCTTGCTAGATTTTATAGGCTTTTTATATTTTTATATTTAGTGTGAAATATAAAAGGCACCATAACAATTCATAAATTCAAGAAGCTAACCACTGTTATCGCTGGTACACAAGAAAACAAACAGACTGGTACCGAGATCTATTAAGTGACAACAAATAATTCAAACTGGTATGATTCATTATAGTTGAATACCTGAGTGGAAGAAGGGCCCAACTCCAATTTTTTACAAAAATGAGTTAGACCCAGCATTTTATTGCTTGCAGACTGTTCTTCCTTGTGTGTGAAAGATGAGCCAAAATCCACTCTCTAAATAGTCTTCCACATACACTTAATCATGGTTTTTATGGAAGAAAGGCCCAACTCCATGAAGTTGGGCCCTTCTTCCACAAATATTGGGTTAAAGAGGAATTTTGTTCATCCATGAAATCTGCTTTTCACAACAATAAACTTTCTTGTTAACATATTACATGCTTCTATTTGGATAGTTACCAAATTTCTGTAGCTATTTATAAGACATCTGCTTACGGAACTGGCACTTGCAGTATATTAGTGGAAGAAGGGCCCAACTCCAGCTCGTATTAAGACCTGTACCATTACCATGGAAACATCATATATAATTCTGAATGTATGTAATATTGTATGTTCATGTATTAAAGGTAAAAACATTCTGCCTATAAAACTTTTCCAAATATCAAGTTTTTTCTTAATATCTCAAAAACAGTTTTGATGGAGTTGGGCCCTTCGTCCACTCAGGTATTCAGTTGTATCACTGTTTGACGTTTTAACCTCCACCCATTATTGTAAGTTATTAGTAAGTTCCAAGATGGATTTTTAGTTCTTAGTTCTTGCAAAATACGGTTAAACACCGGAGACACAGTATGTAACCATTTGGTGAGTATGGGCCTTTAGCACTTTGAGGCATGTTGTATAGTGCTTAATATTAGCACTTTAATAGCGAGATTAGCACTCTAGTAGCGAGACTTGCTCGCTATGTCACACCATTGGGCTGCCGACGACACCGGTATGACTACCCCGTATCGACTCCCCATTTTGCACCTCATGAGGTGAACGCCCCAACCGTTGAGCCATCGTGCCTCGTTCTGAAGGCGATGCTTTGTCGATAACGTGCCTCGAATCATTACTTTTGAATAGTTTCCTTTGGGTAAAATCGCCTACAACAGCAGAAATCCATCGTCTCAATAAACGAGAGAAGACTGGCACCGAAAAAGAGTCCAAGAGCACCTCCCCAGTCACCTAATAACAGAAAATGATAAAACCATAAATTAACATTATTCTTAACGACTAACCCTACTACTTATTTGAATACCAAATTCCTAATTCTAAACACTGATACTAATACTAAGCGTTAGCGGAATCAAATAATCGTGACCCTAATCATAACCCTAAACTCCAACCCTAACATTAATGCTTGGAAAACCAGTACGTTGACGGCACAAACAATATCATCAGTGATGGAAAATATCTTTGGCCAAAAGGAGCGATGAATCCCTATGTGAGCAAGACAAACTTCGCGTGTCGATGTAATATTTGCCGCACTTCCGGTTAAGCTACACATGAAGATTGAATAGGTCAAGCTTTTATCGCAACTCTTGACGTTTAAAGGGCTACTTATATCTTTTGACCTATTCCGAAGAACATATCGCATCGCTCTACTAAATGCCGATTTGTAATATTGGATTTTGGAAATGGATTTCGTTCCCTTCTATATATCTCTTTATTTTTTTAGTCTATTTCTTTGTTTATTGACGCAGTGCAGGTAGGCATGCTTTTTATTAGTTTCCCATTCTTGCTTTTGCATTTTTCTGAGGCTTGTGCCTTTTCCATGTTTACGGGCTACACCGGTGAATCAAATAAATTAGCGATGTACTTGGAAACTTATAGTGATATACTTACAAATAAATTGGAAAAATTCGTAGTCCACTTGCTCTTTGATCTCCTCCACTTTCAGATCTCCAAAGAATATATCGACATGGACCATGTTTTCCCTATGAATGAACAAGAGAGCAGGAATAAATACGGTATACGTTTTGTAATAATTATGGAAATTTGCTTTCGTTTGGTATCTTTTAAGACAACAACACATTATACGACTTACCTTAGATACTGTGTGGTCAAACTTTTGAGATCTGTACTTTCATATATACGTCTTCCAGTTGGGAGTAATATCTCGTGAATATTTTGATACACTTCTTGAAAGACATTATGAAATACTTCTTCCATGTTGTATTCTTCAAATATAATGTCAACAAACTGTGCAAAGGAAGCATTTTGCGTTTTGGAGTAATATTCCTGCTTAAGACCATCTCCAAAACGTTGCTTCAGCAGCCCGCTATATACCGATGCCATATACGACGATATTTCTATGTACGCGTTGGAACCGACGGATGCGTCGACGCGATATGCCACCTCCATGAATGTGTATTCGGACAATTCATATAATAGATCAAATTGCATGGAAAATAATGTACCAGTAAGGTTTCCAATTATTAAATCAAACGACTCGGGATATGATTCTTGGAGTCTTTTACCATCCTTGTTGGCTGCGTTACTTAACAACAGCGGAAATCGATCAAGCGTGTAATTCCACGATTCATCCCAAAAGGCTGCTGTAGAAATGGCGCTGTAAAGTGAAGAGTTACAAAATAGATATGAGATGAGCAGGATAATGATTATTTAATGACAGGTATGTATAAGCAATATTATTTGACTTACGTTAGTTTTTCAGCAAAAGCCTTTTCCAGATATGTCCGATCCTCGAGTAAATTCAAAGCTGTTGCCACACTATATGACGGGAATGTAGACTGCGATACTGTCGTCGGATATATGGTCTGCTTACAAGAATTCTCGCAATGATGACAAACAGTGTTTTTGATTCCGTTGAATTCATCTAGAAATAGAAAAACAACGTGTCTGTCAATTGGGCTATTCCAGAAAATAAGTGCATACCCCCCTATAGAGGAGTAAATTTTCAATGAAAGAAATGTCTGGATTTCCAGGTTTGCTTTCTGAAAACGACTGGAATATCAATTGCTGATGTTACTGGAAAAAAGCTTGGAAATGCAATTAAATGAACGGAAATGTCCCAAATGAATTCTCAAATTGAGGATTTCTTATTTTGAACTATTTTTTGATGGATTTCTGTTTCACCTTTGGACACTTCAAAAGTCTGGATTTCCAACAATCGCGACTGGACGAAAGGTCTGGAAATACTAACTCCTATATAGGGGGTGTGCATCTATTTTCTGTAATTGCCCATTTTAATCTATAACATGAAGTATTGAAAAACGGGTGCAATATTTACTTGATTTATTTATTTTTTTAAATACCATAGACTATAATTGCCTTACCACTCTTGGCATGGAAACACTCTATCAGATCTCGAGGATTACAAAAGGGGGCACGTCCTGAAATAATGAGAGCCAAATAACATTATATCAAAATGGTTGCCGTCAAAAAGTTTAGCTTTTAGGGTACTTAATTAAGGGAACGGATAGTAACGTTTGCATAATATGTTTGTGGGAGATGAGAGCACATCAGACATATTAAATTATGATATCAAATTTTAGATTTGCGATATCATACAAATTTTATGGCAAATTATTATGGCAAATTTTATGGCAAAATTGTATCTCTTCAATACTAAAGGTCAACATTTTCAAATGATGGAGGCTTTTCCTCCCAGCAACATACACTATCATTACAACACATTAGATTTATAAAGTTTATGTCGAGGACTATTAAATATCAAAAGTATAAAAAATATCAATAAAATAAAAATATTTGCCAAAACAATTTGTATTATAAAGCGAATTTTTATTTGATATGAGGACATTCCTCGTATTCAGAATGCAATTTGGTATGTCTGATGTTCTCCCAGGTCCCATAAAAAATACTGTGCAAACGATGCTATCCGATTACTGTGCTGACGTTGCTATCCTATTTACATGGGTGATCACATATTTTCACGTTCCGCCAAAAGTATTACAACCTCCACTCCTCCCCCTGCATATGCTAAGCGGTCAGGGTGATGATTACCTGGCATGTAATACGTCCTACACCCACAGTTGTGGACTATGAAGTTTGTTTCACATTCAATTAAGCATTTGGATTTGGTATAATTGCCCAGATACTCCAGCCGCTGTTCTGCACCTTTTACACAAGTTCCATGTGGCGCGGGTAACAGCTCCAGCTGTAAGGAAAAAGGGTATTTTATTAGTATGTTCAGTATAAATTCTCAGATTCTGAGGCTTGATATGAGTCCACAATAAAGTTTTCATCTCTCACACAATGTGACAACCATGACCTACCTTCTCTGAGCTGTCCTCGACTCTCAGCAGTCACTAAATATTTCCCGATTAGAGCGGTGGGGCAGTCTCACTCACTATGTTAAGAAATTCAGAAGTTCTGAAATTGCAATATTTTAGGCAGAGCTGGGAATCGAACCCAGGACCCCCGGTTGTGAATCACATTGTATTACCACTATGCCAACTAACAACTAGCTGTGAGAAGTTTGATACCAACCCTGCTTAATCATGTTAATCATGTTAATAGAATAAATCAATACTGTCGATGTATCTAATGTACGATGCTATTCAAATAGAAGTTTCCATACTATCAATGTACCTGTATTATGGCTATCAATCGATCAATCAATCAAGCAAGCAATCAATCAAGTGCAACATTCAATAATAAACCAATGAATATTAGTCTACTATCTACAGGCTTGACATTATGTATGGGATATTTCTTCACGAATTGCCAAGACTAGTCAGATGCGGCCCATACACGTTCAAAACAAACATGAACCTTCCAAAATAGATACACATTCGCAATAGGTGTCCCGGTCATCAGCTGGCGCCTTGATTTGGGGCAACTCGTCGCTTCCTCTTTCCCGATACCTGTACTTTAAGTTTGGTAATGGTCAACTATCATGAATCTGATCGGCCTGCGTTATAGGCCAATCAAATAAAGGAAAATTAGGTTTCAACCCACCACTTATTTCACCACTTAAGTCCCCAAAAATCCAAGCAGTGGAACAATGTCTAATTTGCATAAATCCAAAATAACAGCTTATGCAGGGGTGAAATTTCAAAGTTGGTCAAATATTGTTTTTAAAACCATGCCAATGTCTTGCTCTCATAATAAGGACTCAGAAAGACAAATAGTTTGACCAGTCTCCGACATACAGTTCTTGAGTTATAGGTAAAAAGGTCAAAGGTCACATTTTGGGGTCCAAGTCGTTTACAATGGAAATATGTTCCAATTTTAATCCAACTGGTCTCAAATTGTTCCTTTGGCAACACTAAATCAAAATGAGAAAAGTTGCATTGTTTTGGATGTTTTGTTACATAGGTAACATCACCAAATAGGTCAAGGTCAATAGGTCTCAATGAAATTCGATCTTCTTTAAAAGTTATCTGTAAAGTGTGCTGAGACTTAGAGAATAAACGATAGGAATTTTTATTTTGCCTATCCTCTACCGTGTGATAGACGATATAAAAATATTGGACCTGCCTGTCGTCTATCATAGGTAGAGGATAGGCAAAATAAAAATTCCTATCGTTTATTCTCATTCTTAGTCAGTTAAATATTATTTTAATAACTGTAAACAATTTTTTAAAGCAAAAACTAAGTAAAAACTCCCTCATTATAAAATGAACGAAACTTGTTTACAACTTCACGTATTCTGTTGCGCGTACTGCTAGCGCGTCGCGTATTCCGCACTAGTCTACGCATACAGCGCGATACATACGCGCACCTCTACAAGCGTGTAAGGCATTATCAAGACGCATGATGACGTGGGGTCGTCTACGGCCTGATAAACGGCACCCGAAATCTTGCGATTGTCCAATCAAAAATGTGTCTACGAACTAGACCACTCCCACTGACTAAGAATTGTGGATCAACGTCTAGACGTTGTGCATGTGCGTAGCGCACTATAAATCACGGCGCTTTTTTTACCATGTTACCAAGGTAATAAACCACCTGAGATATGGCAAACTATTCTTTTTTTAAATGTTTCTGCAAGCGGAGCAATATGAAACCATTTTTGATCAAAATCAGAGCATTATTTAATTTGTGTCCCCCTGTAGAATCCCAATTTTGACACATGACCTTTCCCCCCTTAACTCAAGAAATTTATATCGGAGATAGGTCAAAATATACTTTTTCTGAATCCTTGTGACGAAAGGAATACAATGGTATGGTTTTTAACAACCAAATTTGAAATTTCACCCCTGCATAACCAGCCATTTTGGATTTATACAAATTAGGCACTGTTCCACAACTTGGACTTTTGGTGACTTTTAATATGTTTTTTAATATATTTTTCTGAAATGAATGTTGATTAAATGGTTTCTGTTGCAATTAGGGGTGGGTAGATTTGTTAATTTGATTGGCCTATTACCGCTTCACAGTAAGCCACAGAATCACAATCTGATTTTCTAGAGAACTGTTTTAAAATCAAAGCGGGAGTTGCATTGCATAACATCGACCACAATAAACCTATGTAATTTATCATTTACCTCTGAAGGAAAAACAAAACAAAACATGTATACCTTTCTGGTTGCTATGCGTACCGCAGAATGTGTGCCAAGCTCCAATTCCAAACCAAAATCCTGCATATTTGGAAATTCATCTTTTGGATGAACTAGCAGCTTAAAGCCTGCATTTTCTCGAGGTGCTGCTACGTGTGACAACTGCTCTGCATTAAGGACAACACTTAATCCTCGGGCTTGGCCTATCGTAGATTAAAATAAAGAATCTGTTAAGTGCATAGTAACCAAGCCCATGTTAAAATAGCTCACAAAGATGCACCAAAATTTGATTGATACGAGTATTAATAAAAGGATATCCAGAAAACGAAAGCACATTTTTATAACACTTTTGTTTGGTCTATGGGCAGATATTTTGAACATTTTGGAAAACACTAATTGAATTAGATACTAGGGGAGCTGACATGACCCCAAAACATAATCAAGATGTTCCCAAATAAATAAACTGGTCCCAAGGGGGAATTTTCCAAGATGGCGTCCAAAATGGCCGCCAAATGCAGGTAATCATTATAAATGACCATATATGAATATTATTTCTGAACCAAACTAACCTTTTTAGCGTAATTAAAAAGCCCATCATAAACTAAAAAAAGTCCCAAGAGTCAGTGTATTTTTAAAATGGCGCCGAAAATGGCCGCCAAATACCGCCAAATACTGCAAAAAAGTTATCATACATCGGGGCTTATCTGAACCAAAGTATAACTCTTGGGCTTAATTTAGGGCCTAATATACTTCTAACATAAGTTAAAGGTAAAAAACATCCCCGCCACCAGTATACTTCTGTGATGGCACCTAAAATGTCCGCCGAAATTGGCACTAATACTAAAAATGACTTTAAATTCTCAAATATTAATGCTTTATTCATTCAAATATAAAGTCAAACTTGAGACATCTTTGACCCTGCATGACAAAAAAACAATTAAAATTAAGTATTGTTTCCTCCCTATTATAAGTTTACATCAGTAATGATATTTAAATGAATGAATGGAAATTTTCTAGAGCGGGTGTCCGCCGCTTTCTACTCATAAACATGTAAACCTGTTAAAAAGAAATATATAACAAGTATTCTTTTCTCACTATTGAACATGTTATAAAACGTCAAAAATGACATAAACAAATAAATAAGCCATTTTTGATAGCGTGTGTCCACCTTACCATTTGCTCATCTTTCTAATATTTTACCAGTCAGAGTCTTTCATATCTGAGAAGTCAGATTCCATGTAGACAGTATCATCTTCTTCTGCATCAACACCTTTCTCTTCTTCCTCTGTGATATCTTCTAAGAGATCAGGCGTGAAGGAAGAGCGGCTCCTTCTGTGTAAATGGCTCTATGAACTCTCCTGGTTGCCTGCATTTGGCGGTCATTTTGGAGGCCACCTTGCAAAAAAACCTTTGGGCCAGATTATATTTTGGGAACATCCTGATTATGTTTTGGGGTCATCTCAGGAACCTAAACAAGTTGGCTTGGTTTGGTTCTTGTGGGTGCACAGGTGGTGCTTCTAGCTCCCCTAGTAAGATTATGATTGTGAAAAAGTGGGAAAACTTATTTTACCCTACAATGACTATTAAGTGACTAATTGTGCGAAACAATCTCAGGGTGGATGCTCAACTCTTTTGCTGAACGATATATTGCTATACCCAGCAAACACAAAAACGTTTTAAAAACGTTCTAAATAAGTTATATTTTGGCTTTTGGTTTAGGTAAAAACGTTTTAATAACATTAAAATGTCGGGTTATATAAAGGTCATGATAACGTTTTAAAACGTTTTGTATGAAAACACACTACAACAATATTTTTAAATGTTTTCAAAAAATGTTATTGTAAACTATTTTTGCAAACATTTTTGCCAAATATTGTGTCAATACTTAAATAACATTATGTTAAAATATTTGAACCCAGCAAACACAGAAATGTTCTTAAAATGTTTTTTCAAAACCTTTTAATAAATTTAAATGTCGGGTTATATAAAGGTCATGAAAACGTTTTTAAAACGTTATTGAAAATATTTTAGGCAAACATTTTTTGGCAAAATATTTTTTCAACTCCAAAATAACATTCTGTTTAGAATGTTTTGTATCAAGTTTTCAAGAATGTTTTTGGAATGTTATTAAAACGTTTTTATACCCTTTATATAACCCGACATTTAAACGTTTTCTGTAAAACATTTTTGTTTGCTGAGCAGTAGATTATCAAAAAATGTTTTTTAAGGTTATGAAAACGTTTTATACTCTTAATATACCCTTTATAAAACCCGACATTTAAACGTTTTCTGACAACCTTTTATAACCTTTTGCGAATGATGTCGAAAACGTTTTGTGTTTGCTGGGTAGTTAATCGAAGGGCCATATCTCATTGACGAGCCCCATTGCAACATTTTATTGCTTATTCCATGACACAATATTTTCGTGGTGTAATCTTGGGCATTTACTTCCGTTACTTCTAAATATCAGATGGCGTCAGAAACGGTCACCATTTTCACATACTGCAATATTTTGATAACTTTCAATATCAATACGTGAGCATGACGCGATTGGAGTCACTGAAAAGATAATAACTTTCTCTACACCTTAATACTAAAAAGTAACTTCCGTTACTTCTAAATATCAGATGGCGTCAGAAACGGTCACCATTTTCACATACTGCAATATTTTGATAACTTTCAATATCAATACGTGAGCATGACGCGATTGGAGTCACTGAAAAGATAATAACTTTCTCTACACCTTAATACTAAAAAGGTTAATGGGATACAAAACAATTGACAGAAAATAATTATCTTCTCAATGACACCAATTGCATCATGATCACGTATTGATATTGAAAGTTATGATCGAAATAATAAGGTGGTGACCGTTTTGGACGCCATCTTGATTTAGAGGTGACAGAAGTAAATGCGTGATAAGCAAGATAATAAATGAGGTGTACTAAGTTTGTACTCATGGTGCAATGAAAGTGTACAATTTAGCCACATAGCCCTACCCCGGGGCCCTAGATGATTAAGTGACGCATGTAAAAAGATGAGAAATTTAGATTTTCGTTTTATTGAAGTGTCAACGAACACATGCGGCTTATATGCAATATTGAGTAGTTATTTTATTTTATTTGAACACACCTGGTGTTTGCACTGGAAGTGATTGGTAAGATGAAATGGAATTAAATGTATAACACACGCCATAATTAGTCACCGTTGTCGTGAAATTAGCTGGACCACATGTTTTTCCATTGAACCGACATCTTTAATAGAAGGTAATAAAAATCAAAATGATTATGATGTTATTAATTATCATGTACGATGATGATGAATTAATGATGATATTATTATGATGATGACGAAGTTTGGGGAAACACTAGGAACCGTGCCATTTTTTGGTACCCAAAAGTAATAGAAATCTAGAAATGGCAATGCCTAATTAGCATGTGTCCAATTTGTTATTCAAATAGCGTATTGTTATTAAAATGATGACTTGACCTCCCCAGGGGGTGGCAATATCACATGCCGACATGAATTCTGTGTTTGGTTATGCGCAATTAAGTAGCTGTTAAATGATAGACTTTCCATAGTACAGGGTGTATCAAAATGATTGGTACCGGGCTATGTGACTTTTTCAAAAATATAAAATTGCTAATTAATATAGTTTTTGTACTATAAATAGAAAGGGGTATATGTTAACTTATTGATCTAATAATCTGAAGATGATAGGTTGATGCGTCTGGGAGCTATTGTCATTTGAACGAAGATCGACGTAATCATAGTTTTACTTACACAACACAAGATGAATAGGTTCACTGCTTGAAGTATTTATTGCATACATGCTCTTCATTATTTCACCTCAGTCTTTATAACATAAAATTTCTTTACAAATGCTTTTATATAGAAAGATAGTTCCTGAAATCCCTGCCTTACGGCTCTGGCAGTGTGAGGTGAAGCCCTATCTTGAATGAACATAACACCTGGCATGGATCCATTCTGAAACTGCCCATATCAAATTGTGAAACATTGCAAGTTATAGCATGTTTCCATGGGATACTCCTTGCTCTTGGAAACTGTCTTCTAAATCTTCTCCGCACCTCTCCATAGCTTCGTGTCAACCAGTAATTCTTTACTATGTATGCAGGCGCTGAAGTGTGGATAGTAGTTAATGTAGGCTTTTTTGTACGCTGAATATTCATGAGGTGGGCGTGGCTAATTAGCATATATGAATATTAATGAGGTGGGCGTGGCTAATTAGCATATATGAATATTCATGAGGTGGGCGTGGCTAATTAGCATATATGAATATTCATGAGGTGCTAATTAGCATATATGAATATTCATGAGGTGCTAATTAGCATATTCATGAGATGGGCGTGGCTAATTTGCATGAATATTCACGAGGTGAAATATTTACTACGTGACGTTATGAATATGATGAAAGAGTCACTTTTCTTTTATTTCAATGCAATTTATTTCATTGTAATTAATTCATTTCATTTTAATTAATTTAATTTCAATGTAATTTATTTTATTTTAATTTATTACATTGGAATTAATTCATTTAATTTAAGTGTAATTTATTTCATTTTAATTTATTTCAATGGAATTAATTCATTTCAATTTAATTCATTTAGTTTAAGTGTGATTTATTTCATTTTAATTTATTTCATTGGAATTAATTCATTTCAATTTAATTCATTTAATTTATTTGTAATATATTTCATTTTAATTTATATCATTGGAATTAATTCATTTAAATTTAATTCATTTAATTTCAATGTAATTTATTTCAGTTTAATTTATTTAATTTGAATTGATTCATTTTATTTGAATTCATTTAATTTCAATGTAATCATTTAATTTGTTTAATTTTTTGTAATTGTAATTAATTTATTTCATTTGGATTGATTCATTTCAATTTACTTCATTTAATTTCAATGTAATTTATTTCATTTCAATTAAATCATTTCAATTTACTTCATTTAATTTCAATATAATTTATGTCAGTTTAATTTCTTTCATTTGAATTAATTTATTTCGTTTGAATCAATTTCATTCAATTTATTTTTTTATTTTAAATAATATACAATTGTTATTTAATATATAGGCCTATAATAGGTCTATATGTGTGTGTTAATTTATATAAACCTATTAAAATAAAACGAAATACAGATCTAGTAAAATAGAAAATTAAGTTAAAATGAATGAAACAAATAAATTAAAATGTTAATGTGAAAATTACCGCATCATACCATAGACCTACCAAACCTTGACCATTATGTAATATCAAATCCTGAACAGTTTCCTGTTCTACCTCCTGTATGCACAGAGTGACCATTATCATGTACATAGAGACCTTGACCATTACGTAACTCCAACAAGGAAGTTTAACTGTACAGCACTCAACTTTATAAGTTCAATATTATACAATATACGCGTAATAAATAGGCATACAAAAAGGGTTTTTTAAACCATAAATAATAATAGAAAAAACACCACAAATTCTTGTTATTGTTTTTTTAAGTATAATATAATATCAGATCCTATTATGTAATATCAAATCCTGAATAGTTTCCTGTTCTACCTCCTGTATGCACAGAGTGACCATTATCATGTACATAGAGACCTTGACCATTACGTAACTCCAACAAGGAAGTTTAACTGTACAGCACTCAACTTTATAAGTTCAATATTATACAATATACGCGTAATAAATAGGCCTACAAAAAGGGTTTTTTTAAACCATAAATAATAATAGAAAAAACACCACAAATTCTTGTTATTGTTTTTAAGTATAAAATAATATAATATAATATATATTATAACTTAATAGATATAATATAGTTTACGTATAATGGACCTACCGTCGGCAGTAAATGACATCAAAACAGCATTCCTGTAGGTTTAATTCCGTTTAAGACTGACGAATTGAAATAATTTATTATCCAGTCACTATCGGTACATCACACAGTCATGACAGTCCAGTATTAAATCCATGTTCACTTTCATATTACACAGTCAACTATTACAACGTATTACATGTAATAGCTTGCATATTATAGGTCTACTATGTACAATGCAAAGAAGTGTTCCACATGATGGTAAGGTGTGAAGTGAAGTAGAAGCACTGTGTTACAAACTACGAATGCAATTATCACCCATCATGCTTTACGCGAACATGATTCTTAAAAGTACAGTAGCGGAAGTATAATTCACGGTTATTTATTTTTACAACGTAAACCTACGATGATTTTGGTGGCTTGCAATATTATTCTCTTGATAGCGAAATTTTCTATTCACGGTGTATTTTTTATTAACGTAAAGAATCATGAATTTCGGTGGCTTGCGAGTGAAGAAATATCGGTACCGATGAAATACCGATGTAGACTCGATGTCTCGGGTTGCAGTATATAAAGCCAAGTCAGCCAGAAGATTTGTCATTCTGATCTTGGATTCAAGCTGATGCGGTGGAATGGATAGAACCATGGACCCCATGACTGAGGATGAAATTAGAAGGATTGACAATGTGGATATATTGAGAGCTATCATACAAGAGGATGATTGGCAAACGGATGCTACTCGCTTGGCATATAATAGAATTTTTCAGCTCGGGGGAGTGGAAAGGGATGATCAAACGGAGAGTGCACGGAATGTTCCGATGGTGGGTGGTGAAAACCCTGATGTGAATGAAAATGTAAGTGAACTTCTTTTAAATAAATAATGAACCGTAGGTCTAAATAAATAGGCCTACACTAATTTCCACTTTTTTTTACATCATCGCGCATGTTTTAGACCTAACTGTACCATTTTCTTTTAATTCAGATTGTTTCTTTCATCTTGCTAGATTTATTTAGTAAATAGAGATTGTGTAGTCTCCCTGCGTGCATCGAGTATCCTACCCTCTGCACGCAGGGAATAATTAATGGACTATGATAGTGCGCCATCTTTTAATACAATCTTTCATAGGTTTATATAATGAGGGCCTACTTTCGATTTTAATGTTAAAACGAGTAATGTTCTAACTAACGCACGGTGCGAGATGTCAGCTAATTTATTGATTGAGTACACCTTCATCGCGAAAATTAGAAGAAAAAAAATACCGTAATGTTAGCACGTACAGTTCAAATTTGCGATATTCTCACTTCGCGATATCAGATCACGATTTATTTATTAAAGCGCGTCCTCTATGATAATCATAGCTTTATTGGGGCCTATTTTATTTTACTATTAGGTCTATAGTCTCCGTTTCCATTTCCGATCGATTTAATTACATTTTTTATGTTATTGAAACATAATACGGTGTTTTAGTTAAACTTCCTCATGATTATTTAGCACGAGTCATTCGTTTCGTTGTTTTACGTGTCATTAAACTGATTAAGATGAATCGCAGGATGAATTATTTGTTATTAAAATCGAAAAAGTTTAAGACAATCAATCAAGCTATCGAGTATTTTTATTTATTTTTAGATCGCTGTAACCGGGAGTCGTAAACGCCCCGCCGAAAACAGTGTGGATGATTTGACGACAGACGACCCCTTAAACTTCGATGAGAAAGAAGAACAGCGAGAAGAGTCCGATGACCTGTCCCGATACTACAGCATCGAGGCCGTGAACACGAAACGCGTCAAAAAATACAAAGCCTCGGCTACGGATTACCGATTGCGACTGAGAAATTTAGACGAAGTAGCTCTGGATGCTTTGCCTCTGTTGTCTGGGATTATAGACGATGTACTGCAGAATTTGACTCTCGGTGTCCGTCCCAGAGATATGGTGCGAATTATCCTGCAAGCTCCAGGTTTAGATAAACCTATAGCCCTACCTTTCATCAAGAAAGACGATCTCACTATAGATAGGTTCATGGCTAGGGTAGAGCACGTGCTTCAATCCAACAAGGACGTGAAATTGAACAGCGATATGGACATTAATTTCGTGCATATGGAAATGCCGGAAGGTGGGAGATCGGATAGACCGATGTTTCAGACCTGGGAGGAGAAGAAGAAAAATTTGTACTGTATCGTACCCATCTCCAACCAGAGCGATAATATGTGTTTGGCCCGAGCCATCGTAACCGGTAAGGCGAACCATGAACTGAAATCAACGGAACGGCTTTGGAGAGATATCAGGAGAGGTGGGCACCACCAAACGACACGCGCTGCGGCACTCCACGAGGCAGTCAAGATGCCTTTTAAAGCGTGTGGATTAGAGCATGTAGAAGCTTTCCAGCAAGTCGTCCCCGACTATCAACTCGTGGTCGTTTCCAAAGAACAGTTCGACAAAATAATTTGGAAAGGGCCGAATAAATCCAAAGGAATCTATTTGTTGTACAACAACCACCATTTCGATCTCATCACCTCCATGTCGGCTTATCTGAACAGGAGTTATTGGTGCCACGAGTGTAAGGCTGCATACGATGACAAGAGGCGTCACGAATGCGAGAAAACCTGCAAGGTATGTCACTCCGGAAATTGTCAGTCGAGCGATGAGATCGAGGCTTGGACGTATTGTACCGACTGTAATCGGTACTTCAAATCCCCCCAATGTTACGAGAACCATAAAGCGGACGGTTCCAGCGTCAAGAAATTCGGGACAATCTGCAGCCAGTACTACAAATGCGAAAAGTGCGAAAGAGTCGTCAACAAAAATACCTCCAAAAAGATAAAAGACACGACTGTACCGATATCTGGTGTCGCGTTTGCATTGGAAACTTTAAGGTGGGTCACCGATGTTTTATCAAAAAAGTGGAGGTTAAGGAAAAAGAAGAGAAACCGTTCAGTTACATCTTTTTCGACGTGGAATCTCAGATGGAGACGGGAATACACAAACCATGCCTCTGCGTCGCGCAAAAAGTATGCGAAACGTGCGCCGAGCGACCGATCGAAGATGCCTGCGACTTCTGCGGCGATGGCAAGCAAGTCGTCTTCCGAGGAAATGATTGTATGGAAGAATTTTGTCTGTGGGTTCTCAAGAACGAACGCCATAAAGGCGCGAAATGTCTGGCTCATAATTTAAAGGGCTACGACGGGTACTTTATCCTCCAGTATCTGTACGACAATAACGTCAAACCTGACGTCATCATGAACGGGGCAAAAGTCATGTCCATCACCGTACCTGAATCGGGCATCGTCTTCAAGGACAGTTTAAACTTCTTCCCCATGGCTCTTTCCAAGCTTCCGAAAAGTTTCGGGATTCAAGAGCTTTGTAAAGGATTTTATCCACATCTGAAGAACACGAAAGCCAACGAGAATTACCGAGGGAAGCTACCTGACATGGAAGATTTCGACCCGGAGGGTATGTCCGAAGGGGGGAAAAAGAGTTCGTAAAATGGTACGAAGACGAAAAGAAGAAAGGAAAGGAATGGGTTCTGCAAGATGAGTTATTGAAATACTGTATCAACGACGTCGATATCCTTCGAAGATGTTGCATGCAGTTCCGGACCATGTTCATGGAGGTGACCAAGACCTGTCTAGAAGATCCCGGGGTAGACCCTTTGAAAGACCCCATCACCATCGCAGCAGCCTGTAACCTGGTATTGCGCCGTAACTTTTTAGCACCCCAAACCATCGCCATCATCCCTCCTCAAGGTTACGGACCCGGTCAGAATTTTTCTAGGGACTCTATAGTATGGTTGAATTACGAAGCGATGAAGGATGACGTTTATATCCTACACGCCCTGAATGGTGGGGAAGCCCGGCTATACGGAAGAGTGACTGCCGATGGTATTGATCTCGAAAATCGTAAGATCTATTCTTATCATGGTTGCCTATTTCACGGATGCAGGTCCTGTTTCGATGAAGATACCATCAATCCCATCTCGGGGAAACCAATGGCCGAGCTGTACAGGAAGACTCTGTTACGTAGGAAACAGTTGGAGATCAATTACCCCGATTACGAGATCGTCGAAATTTTTGAACACGACTGGAAAAAGACGTGGAATGATCTACCCGACGACGTGAGAAAAAGGATCGACGTTTCCCGCCATCTGGAACCTTTGGATTGTAGAGAAGCGTTGTACGGTGGCAGGACCGAGACGAACAAACTCTTTCACGAAGTCGCGGACGGAGAGGTCATCAGATACCTGGACTTTACGAGGTAAGTCGATCGATCGATTCAAAATAACGCATCGTATTGCAATTATTTGTTCATTTATTTAATTTTTATCGATCTTTTTATTCTTTGAATCAGCCTCTACCCATGGACGAATAAATATAGCGAGTACATCGTCGGTTTCCCAAAGATCTACACGAACGATTTCGACGACGTATCATCTTACTTCGGCCTGATTCGATGCACTGTCCTGCCGCCGCGATGGTTGTTTCATCCCGTTTTACCCGCCCGATGTCACGGCAAGTTGATGTTCGCCCTGTGCGGTACGTGTATGGAAGAGAAACGTCGGGCCTATTGTCCTCATTCGGACGAAGAGCGAACCATCCGAGGAACGTGGGTAACCTTGGAAGTCCAGAAGGCCGTGGAGATGGGCTACCGGATCGTTAGTACCGAGGTAGTGTGGCACTGGGAACGACGCGCCGTGTACGATAAAGAGACAAAGACTGGGGGCCTGTTTACCGAGTATATCGACCGATTCCTCCGATTGAAACAAGAAGCTAGCGGGTACCCCGACTGGTGCGTGACGGCTGAAAATAAAGGACGTTACGTCGACGACTACTACGAAAATGAAGGGATACGACTGGATCCCGACAACATCGCGAAGAATCCCGGGATGAGATCTCTGGCTAAACTTTGTTTAAACAGTATGTGGGTGAGTATCATCGCTAAATATCGTGCATCTGAAATATTTAAAGTAGATAAAAAACCTCTTTTTCTTCCATTGTTTTTACAGGGAAAATTTGCCCAAAGATCCAACCTGAGTAAGACGGTTATACACGACGATCCTTCCGAAGTGTACAAGCTGTTGACGGACGATACCATCACGGTCGATAATATCAGACTCGTCAACGAAGAGGTTGTCGAAGTGACGTATAAAGAAGAAGGAGCTTTCGCCAAGATCAACCCTAAAACAAACGTCGTTATCGCTGCCTTTACGACCTGTCACGCCAGACTCAAATTGTACGAAGTTCTGGAAAAATTGGGTGATCGCGCCATGTACCAAGATACGGGTAAGTTTATAGTTTTTATTTTGTTAATGATTCGTATTTTCAAATTATATTTTTCTTAACTATTCTCATGTTTCTGTCATTTCAGATAGCGTCGTATTCCTCAGTCGCCCCGGAGATTGGGAGCCCCCGACTGGCGATTATCTCGGTCAATTGACGGACGAGGTCGCCCCGCACGACGGGAACCATATTACCGCTTTCGTGTCCGGCGGATGTAAAAATTATTGTTATTCCACGGATACGGGTAAAACAACCATGAAAGTGAGAGGTATCACCCTCAACGCTCGAAATTCAAATCTGGTCAACGCTTCGACGCTGGAACGAATGGTCAAAGGATTAACGTTACACGGTGAAGGAGAGAGAGTGACTGTAACGGATCCTCGCAAGATCGTGCGTAACGTCAAGACCAAGAACATCGAGAGTCGCGTTTTCAAGAAAGATTACAGGGTCGTGTTCGACAAGAGGTGGATCTCCGAAGGATTCGACACCTTACCTTACGGTTACGGGGTAGATAAAGAGGCTGTCAAAACCGAGTAGTTTCACGTCACGATGGAGGTCGAGAATGTACACGCGCAACAATGTCTCTGCAAAGATTCTCTGAAAAAATACTCCACCTTTCCCATGATCGGACTGGCTCTACTCCTCGTCACCAACGCTGCACTGACCGTCACTCAACATCGAGAGGGTACTTCCTTTAATTTGTGCCATAACCTTACGCTACCGTTCGCGTCTTACCAAACCAGGTCGATTAACGATAAAGTCAAATTTCGCGAAGAGTCGACACACTGTCTCCCTCAACACGCGCTTCACCTTGGAGAAGATATATACCTTAGCGTGTGTCAATTCCGCGGCAGTGTGCGCGTGGATATCAGACGGTTCGTAGGTGACGTGGAGAAGGAAGGAATTCTTCCTACTATACGAGGTATTTACCTATCTATCGATCAGTGGAACGCGTTGAAAAGGAACGAAAGCTTCGTAGACTCTGCTATCGAGAAACTATCATGGACGCGAGACTCGCACATCCCTACACGGCCATCGTCTCGGGACCTACGGGTTCTGGGAAAACTCAATTCGTCAAACGACTCATCGCGGAAGGGGATATGATGGTAGACGGTCCGCCCGATAAAATTATATGGCTTTACGGGGAATACCAATCCGCGTACGACGACATGCGAAAATCCATGGACAATATACGCTTTATAGAAGGATTTCCTTCCGACATGGAATCTCTGATCGACCCCGACTTCAGAAATCTAGTCGTCATCGACGATCTCATGACTGAGTTATCCGGAGATACCAGGGTGATGAACATGTTTACCAAAACCAGTCATCATCGTAACATGTCCGTCATCTTTATCGTGCAGAATCTGTTTTTGGCTTCCAAACAATTTCGCACCATTTCTCTCAATGCCCACTACATGGTTCTCTTCAAGAATCCCCGAGATAATTCGCAAATTATTCACTTAGCCAAACAGATCTTTCCCGGACGCGTCAAGTACGTGCAGGAGAGTTTCATGGACGCTACCAAACAGCGGTACGGATACTTGCTGGTGGATCTGAGAGCTACGACTCCCGAAGATTTGAGACTACGTACCGACATTTTTGAAGGATTGAAACAAACTGTCTACATTCCGAGAGTATAAAAGTGATGATCGCGATTAGAATAATTCATTCGAGCATTAACATGTCGAAAAGAATGAAGCAAAACGCCGACGCTCTTCGGTTTCTGAGTATATGCAATCCTCGTCAGAGGAAAGCCGTCATACAGCACGCCGACAACAGTCTCGTCGATTCCTTGTGCGAATGCGCGTTGAATCTCCTGAAGGGACACGTCCGACTCAATCCGAAACAAAAGAAGAAACTCTCGTCGCACAAAAAACGCCTGCGCGCTCTAACTAATAAAAAGGTCGCGCGCAAGAAGAAGAAGAGCATTCTTACGCAACACGGAGGATTCGTCGGAGCATTCCTCGCTCCCGTTTTAAGAGCGCTCGTACCTCTGCTTCTCAAATAATGTCAACTTTAAAATACTCCAAGAAAATGATTCTGATCGATCCGCGGGAACTGGAGAGGGTCAATGACCGCGTCCAAAAAAACGACGATGAAAAAATAGGGGATACGGAAAAGGATATGAAGCGCACACTGGACCGCACCGATCTCTCTACGCACGATATGATGCGACTCTACTCGAAAGAACCTCTGAACATTACGGTCAAACCGATGAAGGACGAAGAAGAAGGGGAGATTAAAGAAGAAGCTGTAAAGAGCGTCGACGAAGCGCTGGAAAGGGAACTTTTGGAAACCGTCCCGGCCTCCTTCAAGACCAAAGCCAAATCTCTCATGAACAATCTCAAACGAAATCGGTCCAAAGGCTATCTGGATTGGACCCCTTCGGGAGAAATCATCGTGTCGGGAAGTAAAGTCGAGGGCTCCAACTTGGTCGATCTCATCCACGACTCCCTGAGAAGTCGTAAAGGATACGAAGATCCCGTAGGGTGGAAATCGTTCAACGAAGCTATAGCGCTCAACAACGTCCCCGAATCTTTAATCGCCAATACCAAACGACGCGATCTTTTGAGGGAACGGAAATCGATCGTCGAACATGTCGAAGAAACCACCCCGAAACGGAAGCTAAGAAAATCCAAGAAGCGTCGTCAGACTTTCCCTCACGAGGAATTGTGGGAACTTTATTGATCGATATTTATTTAAAGTAGTAGTAAGATTAGCGATAATCCCTAGAGTAGAATTTAAATGTGTCTTTCAGCGATTCGCAATGGATGCCTACTTGAAACGAATATACTACGATCCGTCGAGTTCCGGTAGTTTGGGGGGCATCGATAGATTGTACAGAAAGGTTAGAGAAGATGGCGTCGGTTTAACGCGTAAGGACGTCGAGAAATGGCTCCTCGCTCAAGACGCGTACACTTTACACAAGCCGGCGAGAAGACGATTTCCTAGAAATAGTTACTTTTCGGACGGTATCGATCAGACGTGGCAGATGGATCTGGTGGAGCTTCCCGGACTGACTAAATTTAATCGCGGTTATAAATTCATTTTGACCTGCATCGACGTGTTTTCCAAATACGCCTGGGTAGAACCTCTGAAAGACAAGAAAGGACAGACCGTGGCCGCGGCGTTGAAAAGAATTTTCGATCGCGGAAGACAACCTACCCAAATTCAGAGCGATAAAGGGAAGGAATTCCTGAACACTCACGTGCGCGCATTGTTCGAAGAAAAGAAAATACACTTTTTCACCACTCAGAATCCCGATACCAAAGCTTCCATCGTGGAAAGGTTCAATCGGACGTTGAAAAGTCGAATCTTTAGACACTTGACGAAAACGAACGGTTCCGAATATCAGCGCGTCTTGCAAGATGTGGTGCGCGGGTACAACGACGCCTATCACAGAACTATCCGAAGAGCCCCCGCCAGCGTCAACAAGGACAATGAAAGCGCCGTATGGAAGACCATGTACGGGCACTTGCTTCGAAGAAGACGTAAAAAGCAGAAATTGTTCAATCCCGACGATATCGTACGTATTTCCACGGAGAAACTTCCTTTCAGAAAAGGATATCTACCTCAATGGTCGGAAGAATTGTTCGTCGTATCCGAACGAATCGATAGAAGAATACCCGTTTACGTATTGAAAGACTTTAACGAGGAAGAAATCGAAGGTACATTTTATGGTTGGGAAATTCAAAAAGTAATCAAAGCCAAGGGTGATTTATTCAAGGTGGAGAAAGTTCTCAGAAAGAGAAAACGGAACGGAACGACCGAATACTTCGTCAAATGGTTAGGCTGGCCGGATAAATTTAACAGTTGGGTCGTGGATCTTCAGGACATTGAATAATACGTTTCATCACGCGAACATGGCGGTCGACGAGTTTTACGTCACGTTGCCGAGTAACAGCAGCTTCGACTATTACCCCTCCAACACTCTCAGCGATTTTACCACCAAACTATTCAAACCAATCGATCTATCCGGCGAATGGGAAGTAGCTTTGACGGAAATCATCTTCCCCCTTTCCTACTACAACATCACGGAACCTTTCAACGAAATCTTCTACAGCGGGATGGGTCTGAATTAAACTCCGACACGATACGGGTACCGCCGGGTTATTACAACGATCTGGAAGAGTTGTCCTTAGCAGTGCACGAACTTTTAAATTCGCTCGGAAAATCCAACATTAAACTGGTTTTGGACAAGAACACTCAAAAGTCAGCGTCAAACTCAAAAACAACGCCTTCATACAATTTCACCCGGAACTCGCGGCTATGCTAGGATTCGTGGAGAAGGGTCATGGTTTACTGTCATTTCGTCTCCTGCGTACTCACGAGGCCAATCTACCGATCGATTTAAACGCCGGTATGTACTCCCTCTACCTGTACACGGACATCATCGAAGACCAGATCATTGGCGACGCGTTCGCGCCTCTTCTACGCATCGTTCACATGGATAAAAAAGGTTCCGGAGACGTCGTCACGCGGACCTACCAATCCCCCCATTTCGTAAAAGTTCGAATGAAACATTTCGATACTATTACCGTACGTATCAGACGAGATACAGGTGAGAAGATCCGGTTTCAACGCGGCAAGATCGTCGCCAAACTTTGTTTCAGACCCGTCAAGACCAAATACTTTAAAAGGTGACATGGTGGGCAGACAGTACGGTGGTTACGTTCGGGGAGGGAGCGAAATTCCGGTGTTTAGGGGTTCCAGGATGCAAAGAGGATACGGTTTAGGAAGCATCCTTTCCGGTATGTTCCGTACAGCCCTTCCTTTCCTGAAGAGTGGGGCCAAAGCGTTGGGAAAAGAAGCTCTACGTACTAGCGTGAACATCGGTCAAGACGTATTGAGAGGACAGAATTTTAAAAAAGCGGCTCGTCGTCGAGGTCTAGAAACGGTGAAGAACATCGCCAGGAAGAAGCCAAAAGGTACTAAACGCAAGCGGAACGGAAAATCGGTCATTTCCTCGCGAGGCGGGACCGCGAAAAGATCTAAAAGAACTCCGGATATCTTCGATCGTTAATCAACATGTCAGTCGCTAATCGTCACTCTTGCCCCTGTTCCAAGTCCGAAACGGACCTCTTCAGTGTGCCCCCCACGCAGACGGACATCTTGAGCAGTCAGTTTGTGGAATTTAAGCCCCTCAATGCCGTGACCGGCGACGGGCCCCTGGAATTTACGGTACCCGGATCCCCAGACAACTACTTGGATCTCTTCCAGACGCAGCTGTACTTGCGAGTGAAAATCGTCAATCCCGATGGAACCAACCTACCCGCTAATGCCCTGTGCGGACCCGCCAACCTTTTTCTCCACTCTTTGTTCAATCAAGTGGACGTCTACTTGAACGATAGGATGGTGAGCGTCGCTTCCAACACGTACCCTTACCGCGCCATGATCGAGACGCTGTTGACGTACGGTTCGGACGCGATGGAATCTCAACTGACCAGCTCGCTCTTTTACAAGGACACCTCGGGGCGGATGGACGTCGTTAACCCCACCGCCGCCGATAATCAAGCCAACTTGGTTTTGAAGAAACGATACCAATTTACTCAACAAAGTCGAGTGGTGGACATGGTTGGAATGCTGCACGCCGACATCTTCTGCCAGGAAAAATTTCTGCTCAACGGCGTGGAACTCAAACTCAAACTTCACCGAAGCAAGAACGCCTTCTGTCTTCTGCGCGCCAATGACGACGACTTGGATGCCCAGCCCGAATACAAGGTTCAGATTATGGACGCTACCTTGCTGGTTCGATCCGCCAAACTTAATCCTACCCTGATGATGCAGCACGCCAAAGAGTTGGAGCGAGGAGTAACCGCCAAGTACCCTATACGAAGGGTAGATGTCAAAAGTTTCTCCATACCTCAGGGAACTTGTCTTTCATCAGAGAGAGCCTTTTTACGGACAATTGCCGAGAAGTATCGTCTTCGGTATGGTCGATAACACCGCCTACAACGGAGCTTACCCCCAGAACCCGTACCACTTTAAACATTTCGACCTCAATTACGCTGCATTGCACAGCAACGGCGAGACGATCCCTTGGAAACCTCTCAGACTTCGTTTCGACACCCCCAACGCCAAGGATCATATAATGGCGTACCAAACCTTATTTCAGGGTACTAACATCCTACACAAGGACCAAGGAGTACCTATCGATCGTGAAGAGTTTGCCGACGGATACAGTTTGTTCGCTTTCGACCTTTCGCCCGACGCTTCCGACGGAGCTCACTTGAACCCTATACAGACCGGTTCGATTCGTCTAGAATTACAGTTTCAGAACCCGCTGCCCAACACCGTCAATCTCATCGTGTACGCCGAGTGGGATTCTATGGTGGAAATTAACAAATCGAGACACGTCATCGCTGACTTTGATCGTTAAGGATGGATACGGTAGAGCTGCTTCGCAACGTCGAATCGGACGACGTCGTTCGTCGAACTTTCGGAGGGGTCCTACCCAGGGACAAACTACCCGATCTTATCGAAACATTTCCGTCTCCTTCATCGTCAATACGGACAGTAGCCGTGAAGAGGGCAGTCATTGGGTGGTGTTTTACCTCCAAAACGAAGATTACGGGGACTTTTTCGACTCTTACGGTAATTCTCCCCCATCGTTAGCCGCAGAATTTGAGGAGTTTCTTAAAAACAATGTCAAAAATTATTCTTACAACGATAAAAGATTGCAGGGAGATTTCAGTACCGTATGCGGACAATTCTGTCTTTTTTACCTATATCATCGATGTCGCGGTTACGATATGCGAGAAGTTACCCACATGTTTCATAAAGACGCGGACATCAACGACGTTCTGGTCAACGAGTTTGTGAATTTACAGTACGACGATAATCAACATGTACTCGACGGGGATTATCTCGTAAATCAAATTGTGCGACCTTTTAAAAAGTAGAATTTAGTTAAAATGCATGCTTGTAATCACTGTAGTTAGTTAATAAAAACACAAAGACAAAACCGTGTTGATTTTTACATTTTTATTAAAGAACCGTTTCTAATTAGTTATTTTGTCCTTATCCTCCATTGCCCGTATGGCATCGTCAATCTGGGGCGAGGCATCTTTCAAAGCCGTCCACTGATCCAGGGTCAGATTTATCCCTTTTCGTCGAAATCCGGCAGTCCATTCTTGGGTAACGGGGTGTCTGGAGTAATCTCGGATGTTCACGTACACTTTCCCCTTAAAAGATTGCACGACGACGAAACGATCGCTGTCCGAAATGGGAACCCTCAATACCTCGTCGGATACAGCGGGTCTCATCGGTCGCTGTTCCATGGGGTGTGGTTTCTTATACGGCGATGCTTTTTCCCGTTTACGCCACGCTTTAATATCTTTTCCTAACGCACTCTCCTCTTCCCATTCTGAGGTCATTTCAGTCTGATACATTACGATCCAATCTTTTTGAAATCTCAGGAAAACTGACTCGACCGGTCCTATCTATACACTCCGTTCACGTATTTGAAACGCCGCGTCTCGTTAATATTCACGCTTGACACCTTCATCACACTGATGCCAAAATATTTATTAAATCATTAAATATGCATCGTCACACCCCCTCATGATTATGTATTAGTTTGATCACTTTTTAACATATACACATATCGTTATGAAATAAATTAAATCGAAATGAAAAAATGAATTCAAATTAAATGAATCAATTCAAATTAAATAAATTGAACTGAAATAAATTACATTGAAATTAAATGAATTAAATTGAAATGAATTAATTTCAATGTAATAAACTAAAATAAAATAAATTACATTGAAATTAAATTAATTAAAATGAAATGAATTAATTACAATGAAATAAATTGCATTGAAATAAAAGAAAAGTGACTCTTTCATCATATTCATAACGTCACGTAGTAAATATTTCACCTCGTGAATATTCATGCAAATTAGCCACGCCCATCTCATGAATATGCTAATTAGCACCTCATGAATATTCATATATGCTAATTAGCACCTCATGAATATTCATATATGCTAATTAGCCACGCCCACCTCATGAATATTCATATATGCTAATTAGCCACGCCCACCTCATTAATATTCATATATGCTAATTAGCCACGCCCACCTCATGAATATTCAGCGTACAAAAAAGCCTACATTAACTACTGTGGAGTACTTTGGAGCCATTCCAATAACTTTTACCAGGTCTAACCTAACCTACACTCTCTACAGTCTATAGCAATTCTTCCACACCATCTACTTAGTAATCTCAATACTACAATTTAAATTACTGCCCTGGAAGGTGTTGATACACAAACTTCTTTCACCGCACCTAAATTATTCAAGTCAATAATATTACTCTCAATTAATAAATATTGATTAGAATATTTATATAATATATTATGCAGAAATAGGCAAGGAAAATATTAAACTGTTCCATGGTTTTCAACATATCATTCTCACTAGGTATTTGTAGTGAAATAGAGCTTTGAAAATGGTGCGCTACTGATCCAGCGTTACGATGAAAAGTGTAAAAACACCCACTTTCCTTTAGAATCATGTAACTTCTGAACAGAATGTGTTATCTTTATGATCTACAATTCTTAGAGAAGATAAAACTACTATAATTACAAATATTTAAGCAATTAACCCCAAATTGGTACAAAAATAGTTTTAAAAATCGGCAAAATGAGAAGTCGTCGGTACCAATCATTTTGATACACCCTGTATACCATTTCGTTACACAAAATGTAAATTTATAAAAATAATTGTACCTGTTGAATTTTATATTGTGGTTCAACTTTGAAGTTTGCATCATGCAGTTATTGTTAACAACATGTATGCACACAACACAGGGGCACTCACAATAGGCAATTGAACCCTACTGGTAGCGCTATGTGGTAGCTATAGGGGATGAACTAGTTAGCATCATAATATCAAAAAGTATAAAAGCTATGATTTTAGTACTTGCTCTATGTTTCAATTACTTATTCTTCTCCAAATATCTGAATCTTCTACCCGGTACAAGCTTTTGTACAAGCTTTAATAACGTTTGAACATACATATATATTAAAAAGAAATCCTACCATCTATCCAAACTCGCCGTGTTATTCCAATGCACATTTTGCTTCACCGGGCAGCCATGGCTT
Source organism: Amphiura filiformis (assembly GCF_039555335.1). Taxonomy (NCBI): domain Eukaryota; kingdom Metazoa; phylum Echinodermata; class Ophiuroidea; order Amphilepidida; family Amphiuridae; genus Amphiura; species Amphiura filiformis. The sequence goes on from NC_092643.1 coordinate 28,138,428, forward strand.
TGTCGTATTTGGTGTCATAACACCGTCATAGGTACAAATTTAGTACTTTCTGTCAATCAAGTATGGCTTATTCTCTACATGTCAATCTTTAAATAAGTGGCATAGTCCTTATAATAACGGTGGTCCGCCTTGATGAGTAAATGACAGCAAACAGCTCCAAACCAGTGAAAAATACCCCAAAACTCGGTCAGTGGAGCTCCGCTCGTACATGTCAATAGCGTCATTATCGATTGGATTAGTCGTCCGTAGCGGACAATTCGGTCGCTCATTGGATTAATATTATCAGGTGGTAATAAATTTGCATTGGACAATATATTACTATATAATGGTTTAGTACTGCATATATCGGTTTAATCATCAATAAGCGGGTTTATGGCTGGAAAGGTCACGGTGAATTTGCCGGGGAAGCATGCATTTGTATGAGAAAGGAAATCTACCATCTTATCCAAACTCCCGTGTTAATCCAATGCACTTTTTGCTTCACCGGGCCGCCCTGACTTGGTCGCGTTTGGAAGAGGAGTGCCACCAAACCGTAATAGGTACAAATTTAGTACTTTCTGTCAATAAAGTATGGTTTATTTTCTACATGACAATCTTTAAGTTATTAGCATAGTACTTACAATAACGGTGGAGCGCCTTGATGAGTAAATGATAGCAAACCAGTGAAAAATCCCCAAAACTCAGTCAGTGGAGCTCCACCCGTACATGTCAATAGCGTCATTATCGATTGGATTAGTCGACCGGAGCGGACAATTCAATCGCTCATTGGATTAATATTATCACATGGTAAGAAATGTGCATTGGACAATCGATTACTATAATGGTTTAGTTCTGCATATTTCGGTTTAATCTTCACTAAGCGGGATTATGGCTGAAAATGTCACGGTGAATTTGCCGTGGACAAAACTGCACTATGGTGCGTTACTTTTTAGCATTTAAAAGAGACGTAACAAAAATAAATAAATAATTTAAATGTAATTTTACATGTAAACCAGCCGCGAATCTTCAAATGCTGGCCCAAGCGATTTGCCGGCCACGTCATTGCAACATGTGACCTCGGTCAGACTTGGTTTCTTTACTTACTTATCTGGTATATAAAATATTGAGCAGTCTATGCCTGTATGTCTGTGTGACCAGCTATGCGTTTCGCCGTTCTTCGGTGTATCGATCTGGTATTTCGGATATTATGTAGTCTAGGTACAGGGCGTACGCTGTTGAAGGGGTGCTTTTAAAGGTCATTGGAGGTCAAAGGTGGTGAAAGGTTCAAATTTAAACTTTGTCCGATTGGGCTTAAAGGTGTTATCCTTGATATGAGGGAAATATGAAACGAGATTGTCGGAGGTCAAAAGTCATCTACAATGTAGGGCATAATATTAAACTTCGCCCGATTTGACGTAAATTTGGTGAAAGTAACTCTCCATACCAGGGCAGCCTGAACATAATCAACCTACAGTTATCCGAGGTCAAAGATCGTATAGGTCAAATGGTAAAGTATGCCCTATTGCGCTTAAACGTGGTACGACAGGAACATGTAAAAATTCCAAGCGTTTCATCGCGGTCAAACAGTATCGCTATCATGCTGCTGGTACTCTAGCACTACATGTGCCCTAGTATAATCAATGCATGCCGGGAGCCACGAGGACACGAATACGAACACACAGACAAATAGAGTGCAACGTGGAAGGTCAAGTGAGGTGACGAACTTTTTTGTGACTTCAAGTATTACTTGTATTTCATACCAGTCACACATTGTTCCTACCATCAATGGCGTAACTAGGGTTGGTAGCGCCCGGGACGCAATATTTTTTTCCGTAGTTAACATTTGAATAGGAGAAACTTATAATGCATAATGTATAGTGTTACATGTATTATAGGCTTGGCTCCACCACACTGCCATTAATTTTTTCTTACTTAACAAAAAGAAATTAAATTCATTAGATTTAAAATTCTACCAAAGGATTCACCGGGGTTCGAACCAACAACCTTTGAATCCATAGTCAGACGCTTTACCACTGTGCTACAAGTCGCTCTGCAAGAAATGCGTCTGTTTAACATACTTATTGATTACGGAATAAAGCGCAAACACACGATATACTATTACTAGTGAATACGGTATAATCTCCGATCAATAATGAACCCTAACCCTAACCCTAACCCTAACCCTAACCCTAACCCTAAACCTAAACCTAACCCTGACCCTAACACTAACGTATATGGTCGAATCCAACCAAAAATGTCCACGGGCCAAAAATAAAAGTCCGAAATAAAAATGTCTCCACAATTTTTTCCTTTTGCCCATTGATTGATGACATATTGGCCTTATAGGAACCAAAAGTGCCATTACTAATCTTGAAAAATAAATCCAGGACGTGTGATAGTAAATGTGATATCAAAACCCAATGTTACCTACGAATACCACTAGGATGCTTTCACTATCGCAATACTAATCAACTTAAAACAAATGGAATATTCCCATTAACGCTTTTTTCGTGTAATGTAGACCACAGGGTGTCAGGAAAATGCTAACTCAACCAGAAAATATTTGTTTTTATTTTTATAACGCGATCAATATGATCTTAGTCAATTTATGCTAGTTTATTTTTGAAAATGAAGTTTAGGTCAGTTTCTGTATTTTATTTATCAAATGAGTATGAATCAATTTACACATTGTATAAGAACGAGTATGATATATGTTTTCAAGAATATTAGGAATTATACGCATACACCTAACGCTTTATACAATGAAAAGGTGAAGAAACCCGGGTATTCGTAGGTAACATGAGCGATTTAACAATATCTATATTGAGTTTATAGGTTTAAATTTTGCTATTATGGTAATGAATTAATAAAATGGTAGTTTTAGATCCCTTTCAGATGGTACGTCCAAATGAATAAATGCTATTACCTTAGATCAAAAAATTGTTGATGCTTTTAGCAAGATTTTGACCACTTCATTTTGATATACAAGTAGTTAATCAGCAATTTTACATAATAAATAATTGTTGAATGAATCCGTATTATGGGTAATAATAGTGTCCTGGGATACCGCTTAAAGTTTTTGACAATTAATTTCCATTGGTAGGGACACTTCATTACACATGTCATGTATTATGCTGTATTCGTAAGTAACATTTCAGTATTTGTAGGTAAGAATTAGACTTTTGGTGGATATCGCAATCAAAACTTCATTTTATAAAGCACTTTGAAGTGATTATATTCCTTATGTTCGTTTATTGATACTTAAGACCCTATCATGTATTAATAATGTCGGTTCACAACGGTTGAAAGAGGATTGAAGTAAGAAACAAAGGCACTAAAGTGACTTTAATTTGCTTAATTGCACACAAATTGCTTAAAACCATTATTGCAGACTTGTGAAGTCCATCTTGGAGTCAGTTACGTCTTGTGGCCTTTCGTTTGAGGGCAACTACAATTAGCTTTATACCAGGGTCCATCAATGTGTTGTCTAGATCATGAGACAATGAGAACAGTCGTTTTTTCCATGGTATTCGTAGGTAACCTTAGCGAAAACGTCAAAAGTTACCTTCGAATAAATCAATTTGGACACAAATTACTAAGAAACCAGAAGGTCGGTAAACATTTAAAATGAAGCACACATGACAGTTGACAAATCCAAGTATTTATCCCCTTCTAATCTTCTTTGAATCTGATTTTTCTTTCAAATGAGCAGACCGTCGTCTATTTCAGTACATATTTTCACCAATTAAGCCGTATTCAGTTCTGCATGGTGGGCATGTATGTGAATTCGCAACTTTCATTGACATATGATTTGATAGCAAACATACAGGCCTTCGTTATGTACCAATATGGGCATTGGCATGAATGGCGGTGTTTCACAATACTGTCATGATGTCAAAATGTATTCGTAGGTAACATTCGGTTACCGAAATTTACCTACGAATACTTGCTTTTATTGTTGACATATCAGAAATATTTAAACGCAGGTTATTGAAACTTGGTAGAAATAAAGAGTGTATTACCCTGCACCTATTGCTTAACTATTGTTTACTATTCTCTCACTTTGTGGAAATGGCACAGCTTTTAACATGTATTCGGAGGTAATGCATATTTTTACCAAACCTACCTTTGTGCCATTTAGAATTTCTGGCAGCTAAACACAATAATAAAGATGTCCGAATGCAATGCATTTCAGTATTGGACATATCAAAGCTTGTATCAATTGCGCATTTATTAGTGATTTCCATTTTTAAAGATATATCTAGTGCTATGAAAAATTGTATTCGTAGGTAATGTAAAAAAATACCACTCAAAAAATTATCACAAAAATTCATAATTATGTACAAATATGTGAAAAATTGAACAGGCAATCTTTGAATACACACCTTTCAGGAAATCAATTTAGATTCAATCCAATGACTTCTTTTCTTTTCTTATTTAGATTTTTTTAAAAAGACTTTAAGAAATATTTTGAAAATATGGGTAAAAATAGCATGTTTTGGGGTCTCTGTGTCTAAGTTTTTCACAGAAGGGGTCTTATTATATATGGCGCGAAGCGTATGATCAAGGCGAATAAACACAATACAAAAACGAATGCCAATTGATTAATACTTTTAAGTTATGGCCCTGAACATGCCGTGTACACTTTTCGTTGGATTCGACCATATAATTGCCTAAACAGGCTCCCTATTCAAATGTGAACTACGGTAAAATAATCCGCGCCCGGGACAAGAAACAAAATTGGCGCCCCTAGCCCCTCCCCCACCCGATAATATCTTAGACGCGGGCAGTGGCGTTGCTAGGGGTTGTTGCGCCCAGGGCTAAGGATATATAATGCCCCTCCTTCTTGAAAAAATTGAAGAAATTTTGGACAAATAAGGCCTACCACTAATTAATTTTGGTTACTAGGAGTTGAATATCGGTATTAAAATATGTTCTTTCAATTGATTTTGTGCTGAAATGCGCGCGAAGCGCACGAAAATTTTGACTTTCATCGCTTGGAGGGGCAGAATCGATGCTGAATTGGTCAATTTGGCGCCCCTTAGGGTGGCGCCCGGGGCACGTTGCCCCTCTGCCCCCCTAGTTACGCCACTGCCTGCCACACGCTATACTCTGAGATCCACTCACTGGGTTTAGCAGTTTAGCCGTTTTTGTGATTACCATGATCAAAATACCCCACACCGGGTTATCACACATTTCCTTTGTATTGTATTAAATTTCGACATTAGTATTTCAAAAGTCATTCTCATATCAAACTTTTTTGAACAACAAATCAATGATGTCTTATGGGATCGATCATAGTAATTGGACCCTCTCATGTGCTCTCAGGTCCCATAAAAATATGTAAAAACGTTGCAATCCGAGCCTTTAACAATTTCCCTCCCCAAAAAGATATCAAATGGCAAGCAAATAGTACTCACAATATAATGCTATCATCCATTTCATGCCCGTTTGTCAGAATAAAGTCTAAAAGTGAAACATTTCCTGCGTAATATTCTGGAATTGCGTAATATTCTGGAATGTTACCATCGATGCTCCTGTCTGTAATTCCAAGTTGAGGGAAAAGCTTCCGAATTTCGTACAAAGCAATGAAGATAAGTTCTAACCAGCCGCCGTACGTGATTAACAATTTATCGATCCTGTTAGAAAACAAGAATTCAATATTATAACGTTTACGAACCTTGTTTGGAAAATAAACCTTTTAATTGGTCTACATCTACTAGTCCAAAGGTTCTCTATGGTGATTTTGAACGTCCAAACTCTTCAAAACTGGCTAAATACGCGACCTCGCTTCGATACTGGAGAGTGGTCTTGGATAGATCGACGTGCGTACGATCACTACGTTTGGAAATCACAATCTCTTTATTTACGCGTTACTCACGCACAGTCGCACACGCTGGCGTACATCGCGTAGTATACGCAAAAATTCGTCACGCTATTGAAAGCTGCGTTCATTCAATTGGAATTCCCATTATAGATCTGTAAATAAAATAAGTCCATTGTAAGATATGCATCGAGAGCCGTGTAAGTTACTTCGAATTCGAATGAAAATTACCTGAACATATTCGTATTGCAAAAGGTTACCGAGGGAAAATCCAACTTGTCCTCCTCCTTAAAGGAAAATTTGGTATTTGTTGGTCTCTCGATGAACTTCACAGTAGAAAGAAATATTTGGTACGACAGTCCAGACAAGGCTAGCAACACAACCACTAGCCAGAACATTCTAAAAGTAAAGAAAATAATATCAACACCTTTGGAGATAAGCCATGGGCATTTTATGAGTAGATCCCAGGGAATAAATCCCCCCGAAATATAGATAGGGGAATGAACCATACAATCACCCCCACCCCATGTTGACACCTGTATGTGTGTTTCTGACCAAATTAACCTCATATCGAGGGCTTAGAGCCAGAAGTAGCTATATCCACAATTACCGTACATGTTACTCATTTCGGCAACAAATGGACGGTTAATGCTGCGCTCTATAATATAATGTAAGTGACTTTGGAGTATGTACATGGTCACTTGCGTCTAATTAACCATGCTAACTGTTTAAGTGACCCAAAATCACTTGCATTTAATATTATGGAGGGCCGAATTAACCATCCGTTTGTTGCCAAAATGAGTAACTGTGAAGAAATCTACGCCACTGGCCATAGGGCAGGGTGGCAAGTCAGTACCCTCTGCTCAAATGCAGAGGGTACTGAAATGTTGTAATGAACTTTACGATTTGTCATTTGCATCTTCCGTTTGGTGTATTTTAGACCCCAACTTAACCCATTTTGAAACATTTAGTATTACAGTGCCAAATTACCGCGCGCTTCGGGCGCATTAATCTCGGCAAACCCATTCTGTGAATAGATCTGCGAGACGCCCAGTTGGAAATACCATTTTTTCATCTTAAACTTGAACACAATCACGAATCTCAAAAATGGTATTATTTCTACTGTATTATGTAAATCATAAATATGAGTTCTAGGGCAGCTCCGCTGACGTCTGAATTAAGCATACAACTCATGAGCTGGAAAATGGCGGGACTAAATTAACCAAACGTTGTAAAAGGCCTATGCATCTTCCTTTGCACGATTTTAGGACACATGTCCTCAACTGTGTTCATTTAAGCTTTGAAATTGCAATATTTTTCGCGCGCCCGCGTGTATAATTGTCCCGATAATGTTATTTAAGTAGCAGATCAGTGCGACGTTTCGGAAATAGTGTCCTTTGGCTTGGTAACTCAGGTACATCCTCCTTTGAATTTTGCCATTTAAATAGCAAATTTTGAAGTGCTACGTGCGCACTTTATCAAAATATCTTACGCTTTTCCTGATAAAGAAATTCTGGGGACGGCTTGGAAAAACCTGGGTTACAGTTGTGGGGAGGGGTGTCTCCCATCCGAAGAGCCAGGGGTGGCAATCATGTTGGCCAGGGGCCAGCAAAAGGCATATCCGGTCATATACTAACCAAATTTATTTATCGACACCCCTCCCCACCCCGAGAAAATTGTCTAGCGACGGTCCTGCCAGTGTTGCAGGTTGTGGCCAACCCCATCCGCGTGTAGCAGCAGCCACAGTACCAGGGTTTTACACAATGACAAATGTGGAAAATTATGATCACAGGATATTATCAGAAAAGCCTTTCAAACGCGATGTTACACATAAGTGCATGATTGGCCGACATTGACTTTTGCAAATGGGCGTATTACTAGGATATTTTTCAATTTTGCCAATATTGACATGCACTTGCTTCATTAAAGCCATATTATAACATTTGCTGAGAAGAACGCCCTCAAAAAATTTTAAATTCTGTTTTTACACGATTGTAATGTACTTTAGTCAATAAAGATACTCTACAAAAATCAAGACTTTAGGTGTTGTAGTTTTGTCAAAATCCGAGATTTTGAATAAAACGATGGAACCGGCGTTTTATTATTACGATGGAAATATTAGTCGAACACGTATGCACAGTACGTACACGGCGTGTGGGATACACATACACACACACCCCGAGGACCGTACCGTATTACAACCGCGGGAGTAACATGCGTGGGCGCTAGTAGCAAATTCCAATTTTCTATGCTTTACCTCACTTGTTCGGCTCCAAATTAAAAGGGGACATATCTGACAGTAAAAGCTAACATTTTATGAAAATAAATACTAATCTATTTTTTACAGAAATGTTATAATATGGCTTTAAGTATGACTGATAATTATAATTCTGCGTATCCTTTTTTATGTATTAGTGTCAGAATATAGTCTAACGTGTGTTTTGCCGTTGCGATAAACAAGTGGCAATTTTTCAGTGTTTTTCACTGAAGCATTCCTTTGTTGCTATGAAGTCGTGGAGAACTAAATTTAATTGCACCATTGCAAAAAAAACAAAACATAGAAGGTCATTTGTCGCAAGGAAAATTGTCAAACTAAATGTCATAAGTGCTGATATCCTACCACTGGTTGCTTTTAAATTAGCCTTATTCAATTTAAAAAAAAATTGGTACGAATAATATTTTGATAAGATGTATTTTACATTTTTTTGATACATCTAAAATACATTACGCGACCGCCCTAATGGATTTATATCGATTTTAATTAATATGTCCCATGATTCTTCAAACAAATTAATGGAACCATCGCTTTTAATAATTCACCTTGCTGGATTAATTACCGTATGCTTTTTTTTTTTTTTGGTGTACTTTCCTCACTGCGTGATGCACACCGACATCGCCTGGCTAATAATTACTTTGTCAGCAGAGATACTAAAATAAATACCCGGGATCGATACACGTGAATTTGCTATGCACGAGTTTGATATGATAAGAAAATCTTTGGATACCGGTGTAGAAAATGATGAATATCTCCCGTAAAAGAAACCAGATGTGGTTCCTTGCACATGAATATATATTTTGAACAGATATGATAGTCGTTAGCTTGCGTCTTGAGACTGTAGCTTGCGTCTTGAGTCAAAAACTGACAATAATTCCGCAATAATTCTGATTTATATGTGCCGAATTATATAGTGCAGTGTATAGGCCAATCGTGAAGGTAGTCTAAAAGAATATGACCTATGGAGTACCATGCTCGACTGACACACAGCGAGGTCAGTCACCGAGCTAATCGGGGCTATTGTCAGTAGCCTTAGTCAGATGTCCTTCGGCCCATTATGCGACTCAAAACTATTAAACAGGTCGATACACAATGGCCATGCGTGGTGGTGGATTCAATCTACCATGGCGATTTCTGCCATGAAGATATCGGGGCGATGACACCATGTGATGTGGAAACAAATTCAGAAACAGTAATCTGGAGTTTAAATCTTGAGTCAATTTATCCCGGTAACAGAAACATTGTAGTGTTCGAATGTTCAAATTGTACAACTGTCAACCACAATCAACATTTGTAATTATTAGGGTATTACAGATAAAAATAAAAATTAAATGAACAGTCTTACCTTCTGAAGAAACTACCTTTCTGTCCAACATATTTCAAACCTGAAAAACTTGTTTCTTGTGTGTACTTTGTCAAACACGATGAACAGGTTGCATCACTAGCTTCCAAATGCTGTTCTTCCGGTGACTCAGTTTGGCTCCTCCATGTCTGAGCTTGAGCTGGATATGAAGTATATGACGGCGAAAAGGTCAGCGTAGATTTTTTGTCCGGATTTGCGCCAAGACGTGTTTGGAATTCCATATTGAAGGCAAACGTGTCTCTTTTAGAAGAATTTGGTTATTTGCGAATTTGAATACATTTTGTACGAAAAACTATCGCGTGCTTTGTTACCTTTAAATAATCTTAATTTACCGTTGTTACCTATTAAAAAGTGATGTCTACACAGAATGACGACTCAGTGCTCTGACATTGAGGAGTGTTTTATTATCAAATAGATGTAAAGCCAGGTTCCCCACTGTAAAAATCCCGGACCAGCCACATTTGCACGCTACATAGTCTGAAAAAATAAGATCCCGCGAATCACAAATTGACACATGTGACGAATGGTCGCGTGCAGCTAATTAACAATATATCTGTATAACTCCGTCATTGCGTACACAGGGCGTGGTTTACTGAAAAAGTGGCGACATAATAATATTTTCTAGAAGAAATGCCAATTTTGTTATGAATGATTATCACATGTCTCCTTAATACCTCAGAAACGCAAAAACATGTCTATATATATTAATCTTAATTGCAATAAATGAAAATATTGTTTTGTGTGTTTATTATTGCCAAAAGACAAAATGTACGATTTCCATTAAATTTTAAATGTTCTAATTCTTTTCCAAATGTAGAGAAATTATATTAGTAATTAGTCAAGAAGGTTTTCTGTCTATTTGAAGCTGGAAATAATGAGGTAAACTGAACGAAACACACTGACTGATGTGGAATTCTATGGGGATTTATTAAATGAGTTCAGGTGATAATTTTAAAATGACATGTTTGCCTTCTAGAAGCACAACTAATTTGATTCCAATATCTGTGATTTGATTGATTACGATAAAGTGTAATTAAGACATGCTGTGATGTGCCTGGAGTAATTCAATTTAATTGTTTATCTTTGTTTACAATTTAAAGCTATGTAATGAGAGATATGAGACATGGGAAATAAAACACCCTTGCAAGAGTTTGTATGTTATGACATGTTTTAGGGGAAACCCCTTTGGTCACAGTAAACAAACTCAATCAGAGTTATTAATATCACACTGGGAATTCTCATATTGCAATCTTTGTGCATTGCCTAATGTTAATTGGGAAAACTCCATTGCTAAAAAAGAAGTTAAATGTGACAGAATGGTCTATCAATAGCGTGTGAGTTGTGTAATGAGTAGAACAAAGTGTTCCCAAAGTTGAAAAATGAATCAGCATTGGAGATTGTGATGTACCCTGTATAATTGTATTTCATGAAATAGGGGAAGTTACCTTTCTAATCATGCAATAGTTTGTTTATTATGACATCATGGGGAAAACCCAGATGACTGCAATAACAACATCATTAATCAAGACTATTTATGTCAATGGGAAAATCCCCTGAGATAGTAAAGTGAACTGAAATAGTGGGAAAAACCCACAGGAAGTGATGTAATGTTAAAGGTGAATGTCTATTATTAGAACATTGGGAAAATCCCAGATTTGCTTCAAAACATCATGTTTGCAATAATTCTAGGCAGACCTGTATCGATATGAATGTAATGTGAATGGATGTAGCTATAGCTCTCAAAAAGAGAGTAAATAATGTTAACCAGTTAAAATCAGGATACTGAAAGAGTATTACTGAGTGTGGCCAGGGAGATCACGAGTTTCCTACAGTGTTATTTAAACCAGCCTCTGAGCGATGGAGATGGATGGATATTTTCACCGACAAGCTGGAAATATGGTTATTTCAAAGCTACGAAAATGGACCAAAGTAAGACATAGGGTCTACTGCGGATTGTGAAGGACTTTATGGAATAGGTTACAATTATTATCATCTGGATACAGATCTGACAGGCTGCAATAAATATCATTGAGACAGTTGATAGTGTTGATCTGGGCTAGCTAGCTAATATGCTTACAGTCCAATTCCTTCAAAGAAAGGAAATTGCAAACCAGAAATAATTTTGTATGATATTGTTTCGCTAATTATGGCATTTGTCATTATATCATGTTTTATTGAAGTTGTGAAATAAATGTTTCTTGAATTGAATTGAATTGAAAAATATTTTATCGAGTACTACTATTTGCCAGTGTTGTCGGAGAAGATCTAGAATACGTCCAAGAACGTACTTCTTCCAAGAATGGAATATATATTCTTCTGCCGATTTGCTGAAGTCTGGTTAAAGGAGCAACACAACTGTCAAAATAAGTGGGGACAACTGCATCGCAGTCCTGCTTCCTGAAGATATTGTGTGAAAGGTGGAAACAGCACCAAGTTTGGAGAAAGCAGCGCAAGGAGTTTAGTGTTGGAGAACGGCGCAAGGAGTTTAGTATGAGAACTGCGCAAGGAGTTATAAACGTGTTTGGAGAACACCATTTTTGTATAAGGATTTTATACGCAAGGATTTATAAATGCAAGTGCACAATGGACGTCGCTGATTTTCGCAGGACAAGTGAATAAGGATATATTACATCAGTCATCCAGAACATTGCAAGAACCAAGAAGAAGAATGCTGGCGAAGTACTAAATAGATAAAGAGTAATTATATTTGATTATTGTGTATGTGCATTTGTTGTCATATATTGTACCCCCGGGGGGGGGGGGGCACTTCAATTTGAAATGGATATAGGTGTAGGGCTGGCGCTTCCGCACTAAGGGGTATTCGGTGAGAGCAAAATGTAAAAAATATGGGGTCATTGGGTGAGAGCTTGATTTTGGGCATTCGGTGAGAGCAAAATGTAAAAAATAAGGGGTCATTGGGTGAGAACATGACCTTTTTTTAAATGGCATCTTTGGGTGACAGCCGAAATTGCGCCTCAGAAACCTTGAAAATCGAATTGCTAGTTCTAAATGGCTTCAAATTTCTTTGTTTTTTCAAAATAAGTGACAAAATCAGTGATAAATGAAAGTTGCTGTTCAAATTGAACAAGTAAGGGTCTTTGGGTGACAGATCAATTGAAAAAAATAAGGGTCTTCGGGTGACAGAGCATGTGTTTGTAAAAAAATATGGGGTCTTTGGGTGACAGCGACGCTGAAAAGGGGGTCTTAACAGCCCTACATACGCGTCACCTCCAAAGTTGGAGTGCCCCCCGGGATTGTACCAATAATAACGTGCTTTCAATTAAAGACTTAGATTTTGTTAGCTTAACCAAACAGTGTATTTGTGTTGTGCATTCGTGTGTGTTCGGGTAAAAGGTGATTTTGGCCTTGAGTCAAGTACGACTCGTAACAATATGTTATGGTCTTCGTCGTCATGCTGATAACTGATTCAATAAGCTTCTAAATTCTATCAAGTGGAATAGAGGGGTCTCCCCGTCAGTCCGAAATACCTTCAGTCCAAACCACCGCTAGTCCAAATTTTTAGGGTTAGGGTTAGGGTTAGGTTTAGGTTAGGGTTAGGTTTAGGGTTAGATTTTGGGTTAGGGTTAGCGTTAGGTAAGCTTAAAACTCGGACTATCGATGGTTCGGACTGACGGGCGGAATAGAAGGAGATTATGGAAATTGTGTTGTATGTGCTGTAATGTGAATACAGGAGATTTCGAGTACAAGAAGGTGCGTAACTTCTCTAAAAGCTGACGTTTAGTTTATGAAATAACACATCAGTTAATGTTAGTGGAAACAGCGGATATGGAGGCAGACCTGTTTTCATGTATTGTGTGAATGGTGAAATTAACATCATTTTGAGTACCATCGTTGCCCAAGGATATCATTGCTGTGGAATAATTACAAAGTTGGAACTGGATATTAATGGAACTTTGAGCGAACGGAACAGTGTCATCATCAACAAGAAGTGGATCGGATAAGTAACCGTTATAGATTTAAACTTGTGATATGTTGATGTACGCATGCGTGTTATATATGCCAGAATATTGTCCAATCATACTATACTTTTCATTAAAGACTTAAATTTTGTTAACTTAATCAAACAGTATGTTTTGTTGTGCATTCTACAGTGAATCTAGGTAAAAGGTGTTTTTGGCTTTGAGTTATTAACGACTCGTAACAATGTGTAAACATTACAAGTATGCAAAGTATCAGATTTGAAAAAATAAACTAAATTCATTAAAAAATATCGTACATTATCGCTTTAATACAGTGCATGCCCTATTCGAATGTATTATGTACCACGAGAATCATGCATTACGAACTATCACAGGCAAATAAACAGACAAAAGCTAATGGCGATGAGCCGTCGATTTATAGTTCGTAGTACTTTTAGGTATCTAATAGTTATTGTCTTCATTTGGGTTTCATTAGGCTGAAGCTTACACACGATATGAAATAAAATTCTCTTAATAGTCCGGCTGCCAAATAGAAGCTTGTTTTGATGTCCATAGTTTTGTTTTTGATGGATATTGCTTCTCAATACCACCAACTTCAAAAATAAGTTAAGTGGACCTCTGCTATCATTGGGCATTTTGAGATATGAAGGGTCAAAGTTCATACAGAGGTCAAAATATCTTAAAATGCCGAATGCTGACAGAGGTCCAGTAAATTTATTTTTGAAGTTGGCCGTCTTGAGAAGCAACATCCATCAAGACAAAACTATGGACACCAAAACAATGTCATACCCACTGCCAGCCAGACTATAATGCATAGTTAATCGTTGCTTTGATTGGGCATTATAATTAAATTTTGAAGTGCCATTAAACCCTGCAATAATTGAAACCTCTTTGCCGGCGACAGTATGGCCAAATTACTCTAAATTGCCTCTGTCCTGATATGGATATGCAGGCTTTGGCAAACAGTGTGTTTTCATGTGTATTTCAAACTCTACTGTTAATTGAAATTTGATGTAGAACGCTGCATAATTTTTCTAATAGCACTGTAATTAATAGGCACATATGAACAAGATTCATCTAGGCGATATTTTAATTTAAAAAAAAAAAATAAAAAAATAATAATAATAATAATAATAATAATAATAATAATAATAATAATAATAATAATTGTCATAAGCAATCTTAAACAGATGAGATTTTAAAGTCAATTTGAAATTACCAAGTGAATCACAAAGACGCAGATTCAAAGGAAGCAAGTTCCAAAGTGTAGGGTTTTTTTTACTCCTGTGTGACCTTTCGTGACCTTCTGCCGCGGTCACCGGGATCAATACAAAATGGCCCCACGTTTCATGAACTCAACTTCATGTGTGGAAACTCTCTTGTTTCTACCAAAAAGTTCACAATGGCTCCCAGTTTGAGAGCTGTCTGGTAGAACCCTTGGTGTATGTATAAAGGAAAATTAAGAAATGGAGCTCAGACAAACATTATAATAAAAGAGAGAAATCCGAACGGTTCTGATTTTTTCTCCTTTATTATAATTCCAGTTTGTCTGAGCTCCATTTCTTTATTTATTATATATTTTCTCAGGCATGTATCCTCTGGATCCTCGCATTTAATATTTAATGTCTCATATTGACTGATCTCCTGCTAGGACACAGCAGATAGGCCGCCCTCTCAATTTATAATTAATTTACATTGGCCGTGAGACATTTACGAGAGAATAAAATCATTACATGTTCAATTCGCCGGCAGATCCGCCATGACCTGCTGTGGCGTGTGGTGGTGAGCTGAACGACATGTAATCGTCAGTGCGCGCTGGTTCGAATCCGGACGGTTCTGATTTTTTCTCTCCTTTATTATAATGCCAGTTTGTCTGAGCTCCATTTCTTTATTTATTATATATTTTCTCAGGCATATATCCTCTGGATCCTCGCATTTAATATTTGATGTCTCATATTGACTGATGCCCTGCCAGGACACAGCAGATAGGCCACCCTCTCTATTTATAATTAATTTACATTGGCCGTGAGACATTTACGAGAGAATAAAATCATTACGCGCTCAATTCGCCGGCAGATCCATCATGAGCTGTTGTGGCGTGTGGTGGTGAGCTGAACGACATGTTATCGTCAGTGGGCGCTGGTTCGAATCCGAACGGTTCTGATTTTTTCTCTCCTTTATTATAATGCTAGTTTGTCTGAGCTCCATTTCTTTATTTATTATATACCGGTATTTTCTCAGGCATGTATCCTCTGGATCCTCGTATTTAATATTTAATTTTTAATGTCTCATATTGACTGATGTCATGCTAGGACACAGCAGATATGTCGCCCTCTCTATTTATAATAAAAGGAAATTAATACAGAGCCTTTTAAACAGCGCTAAATAATGTTCTGTCTTCGTCATCTTTGTCACATAAGTTGATATTTTATTTTTAAAATGAAGCAGGAAAAAAAATTACATTGTGTGGAGCACACTTCTGGGTCAAGACAAAAGTGGTGTAGTATGCTCCTACGGTGCTTCAGCAAAAGACTAACACCTACGATCTTGATGGTTAGTGCTACCTATAATAGAACACTATTCATTTTGTCACCAAGCTTGGTGATTTTTTTTGCACCTTCTGATAAGATCTTGATTTTCCCATTACAAAATCAATGTCATTTGTGAGTAGGTCTGGGGAACCCATAGCCTAATAATGTTGGAAACATCTTGCCAGATTTTATAGGCTACAAATACATTTTTTTCTTTGGTGTGAAAAATAAAAGGCACCATGAATTCATAAATTCTAGAATGATACAAGCAAACAAACAGACTGGTACCGATATCTATTAAAGTGACGAGAAATAATTCAAAGTGGTGTGGTAGTGTTATCAAACTACATTCCGAGGATAAACCTTGGATCACTCCTGAGATTAAAAACCTAATCAGGAAACGTCAGGTAGCTTTTGCTGAGAAGAAAATGTTTCTCTGGCGCTTTCTCCGCAATAAGGTTAGTCGTGCCATTGATCAAGCGAAGAAATTTTACTACAAAGATCGCATTCAGAACCTCAAGTCAAGTGATCCATCAGGCTGGCATAAGGGAATCCAACTAATAACTAACAAATGCCAGAAAAGGCCAATTATCTCAGTCCCTGGTGTCCAGCAAAATGATGAAAAAGCAATTGCAAGGGCTATAAATGATAATTTTGCCTCAGTCTCACAAAGTAGACCTCCAATCAACCCACAGGAGCTGCCTGCCTTCCTACCTGCAAGATTGCCACCTCAGATCCAGGTATGGGATATGTACAATGCTCTGAAAAAACTGAATGTTAAAAAGCAGCAGGACCTGACGGTCTTCCTGGGAGGTTGATTAGTGAGTTTGCCTGTGAGTTTAGCATCCCAGTAACAGATATATTCAACTCATCTTTAAAAGATGGAATGGTCCCCAAGTTTGGAAAGATGCAACAATTGCCCCAATTCCAAAGGAAACCCCTGCTACAATCTCAAAACTAAGGCCAATCTCATTGACTGCCCTTTGGCAAAAGTATGTGAGGGGTTTGTTGCAAATTGGGTGCTTGATGATATTTCTAGTGCAATTGACCGCAACCAATATGGTAGTATCAAAGGGTCGTCTACTTCTCATTGTCTAATTGAAATTCTTGATGTTTTTTTCAAAGGTACAGACAAAGGAGGAACTGTAGGAACCCTAGTTGTGACGGACTTCTCCAAGGCATTTGATTGCATCGACCATACTTTAGCTATACAGAGACTCTACGAGCTTGGTGTCAGAAGCGAGTTACTGTCATGGATTATTAACTTCCTCACAGCTCGTCGTCAACGGGTGCAGTACCACTCTGCCCTGTCAGAATGGGAAACTCTCTCATGTGGTGTCCCACAAGGCACTAAGCTGGGCCCCATCATATTTCTTGGTGTAATCAACAATGCTTCTGAGGAGTCTCTGACTAAAAGCCTTAAGTATGTCGATGATCTCACCCTTGGAGAGGTTCGTCCTGCTAAACAAGTCAGCCAGATTGGACCTGATGTTCAGGACTTGGATGCTTGGGCAAAAGACAATCATCTCAAGCTCAATCCGAGTAAGTGCAAGGTGATGCAGGTTTGTTTCATGAGGGAACCACCCGCCCCTCCTAGTCTTCGCATTGCTGGGATTGAGCTTGAGGTGGTGTCTGAGACTAAGCTCCTGGGCCTGACTGTCCAGTCCAATCTTGGCTGGCAGTCTCAGGTTAACAGTATGGTATCAAAAAGCAGTCGAAGGTTGTACATGCTCTCACGTCTCAAACGCTTTGGTGTTCCAACTGGTGACCTAGTCTCTGTTTATATTGGTTATGTTCGCCCAACATGTGAATATGCAGCCCCTGTCTGGCATGGTAGTATTACTAACGACCAGGCACATCAATTAGAGCGCATCCAAAAGAGGGCTTGCCGCATTATCCTTGGTGCTAATTACTCATCCTACACAGATTCCCTTGACCAGTTGGAACTCCAAACTTTGAATGATAGAAGACTACATCTCTGTACACAGTTTGCTCAAAAATGTGTTGAATCTGATAGGTACTCAGAATGGTTTCCCCACAATATAAGGACCCACAATATGACCCTTAGGCAGTGCAATAAGTATCATGTCCCCAGAACCAAAACAAAAAGATATGGGAACAGCTCAATACCCTATCTCACTCATCTACTTAATTAGTGCATCTCATCATGTTCATATTCAGCTGGTGTGTTTAACTGTGATTTTATGACAGCATTTTATCTTGATGTATTGAATTTGTCCCTTATAATTTGGCTGGTCCAAATATTTATGTGCAATATTTTGTTATGTTATTTATTAATTACTGTTTTATTAAATTAAATTCTTTAGTGCATCTGTGGTGTGTGGGGGTGTGTGTATATGGAGGGCTGATAGCTCGGGTGTGAGTGTATGTAAGGGGTGTGTGTATGTAAGGTGTGTGTGGAGAATGTAGGGGTGTGTGAGCTGTGTGACTGAGATTTTGCCTCATCAAGTGCAATTAATTTCTTTGAGTAATTTTATGGTGTTTTCATGTATATTTTATATGTTTTTTATGTCTTTTAATGTAAACATTGCAAATGTAATATTTCATGTAATTTGGCCTACGGGCCACGAATTTGAAATAAATTTAATCTGAATCTGAATCTGATCTGATTTATTATAGTTGTATCAATGTTTGACGTTTTTCTTTTCGTGATATCGGCGACAACAGCAAAAATCCATTGTCTCAATAAACGAGAGAAGACTGGCACTGAAAAAGAGTCCAAGAGCACCTCCCCAGTCACCTAACGACATAAAATTTATTTAAAGAACACATTTTTTTAATTCTTATATTTATACACATTAATGTCAATAGTGCATCATGATATTCAGCCATATGCAAAAATGAAGAGAAAAAAATGATTAAAGATTAAGAATTTGCCATTTGTCAATACAATTAAGTAGTTCGATGTGTTTAATAAAATACATAGCCCCCGCCCCTCCTCCCAAAATTTTCTGGGATAAAAAGTACGGGATCAAATCAAAACTCGACCGCCGGTTGCCCGCCGGTTCCGGGCGGTTTCGTCCGGTTGTCAGAGGTCATTGGTATATGAATATTCAAGAATGCATGAGTAGCAACTGCCGGTTGGTTTAAGAACATAACCGGAGAGATTAACAAATGTCGATATGTTATATCGCGATCACAATAAAGCATACATGAAATTTCACGGTCACAATCAGGTCACAATAGCGCATACTTGAAAGTATTAGATGGTGATCGATTTTTCTTAGTCATGTGTCAATTGTCTTGTTGCAAAATCAAATTAAATTTGAATTGTTTATTGTTTATTTCTTCGATTCTTCCTATTGTACTAAATTGAAATAGAAATAGCTTGAAATCACTCCACTCACTGGATAATACCAACCGGTCATGTTAACCAGGGTGTGACGACTGACCTCATTATAGGTCTGTCACACTACGACGGACTGGATCAACGTACATCACCGAATACAAAAATATTTTATTCGGTGGAAAAATCACCAGTCCGGCAGAAGATTCGGTGGGATTGTGGGTCCGATTCCCGTTCGTCTCTCTATGCGTTGTGGCCGCTAATAATCCTACAGGCGTCTTATATCCGATCGTTCAACGTCCGACAAATGACCGGATTTGGGGGTCCGATTCCCGTTCGTTTCTCTATGCGTTGTGGCCGCTAATAATCCTGCAGGCGTCTTATATTCGATCGGTCAACGTCCGACAAATGACCGGATTTGGGGGTCAACGTCCGACAAATGTCCGGATTTGGGGGTCCGATTCCCATTCGTCTCTCTATGCGTTGTGGCCGCTAATAATCCTGCAGGCGTTTTATATTCAATCGTTCAACGTCCGACAAATGACCGGCGAATCCGTGGCATGTGGCACCAACAGGGCCGTCCACCCTATCAGAAAAGTGGGGGGAGGAGAGGGTGTTTGAGAGGGGTTTTGACCCCTTAGAGGCAGTGACGTAGCAAGCACTTTTTCAGAGGGTGAACAAAGTGGGGAAAGACAACTTTTAAGGGGGCAAACTTTGACGAAAATGGTCAAATATTGGCTAATAAGTACAAAAGGGCTACAAATCTGATATATCAGGGCAATCAGCGTCCGGGGGCAATAGAGGTGAGAAACCTTTGGACAATGAAGGCCCAATTGAAGCCATTTGTCATTTTTTGGATCAATTTTAGCACTATTAATGGGTACTATTTTAGTTTGAAACAGCCACAAATTGGTGAAACGAAAGCCTAATTGAAGCCATTGAAAAGTTTTCACCATTATTGTATAATGTAAACAATTGTTTTAAAAATAACACGTGGATGTCCATAGCAGAAGCAAAAAGGAAGACTTGTCCAAAATGAAGGTCCAATTGAAGCCATTTGCATGGGGACTGTAGGGCCTATTTACATTATTAGGCCTAGGCCTATTGTGTAAAAATTTAGTTTTAAAAATGGAAAATTTGGAAATTTTACACTATTATTGCCTTAAACAAAAAAACAAAGAAGGCCCGAACTGAATTTGCAAAATTTAAAATGTTACACTGATCCACTGACACTTAGATATAAGACTTCCGGTAAAGCATGCATGGATTGATATGTTAAAGTCAGTAATAGACCTAAGTCCGTCTTCAATACTGACTTTCTACGGTGACAAAATATCACGGGCCCTACATATCGACGGGCCGGCAGTAATTTTCACAGGTTTTTGGGCCAAGGAACCACATTAAAACACTGCCTATAATAATCACAGGCCTATACTTAGGCTTACTATATACTATCCTTGGCCTACTCAATAACGTACAATTTAACCTTTTCCTACTTTCCCACTTTTTTCTACTTGTCAGTCACTAAAGTATTGGGGAAATATGATATTGCGTCACACACCTTCAGAAAGCCCCCCCATGATCGATGCACATGTTCGCCATAGGCCTACATCCGGCACAAGCGCCTGCGAAACCTTGCAAACACCTGCGGTATATAAACGAAAGAATAACGAACAAATCCAGGGTATATATACAGAACAGTACGAACACACATCGGACAACTTCCGAACATGTGTATTCGGCACACTTCGTTTCAAGTTTTGTGCATGCACAAAACTTGAAACGTATTGTCGACGGACTAAACAAACATCACCTAACACGAAGCGCATTTGGCGGATAATAGCAGGACATATGAAGAACATAAAACGAACATTGACGAACACTAACGGATTTGCTAAAATACCATCCGTTTCTTATACGGAAGACCAATCCGGTGTAGTGTGACACTAACACGGTCTGGGTCAACGTACATCACCGAATGCAAAAATATGCTATCCGGTGGTGGAGGCCTCACAGGAACGTATTTGCAACGAACACGGGCCGAGTGCAACGAACAAAGAACGAACATGAACGAAAGTAGAGCGAACAAACTCCGGCAATATGCAGCACCATACGACGACACACATCGGATAAATACCGAACATGTGTATTCGGTACACTCCGTTTCAAGTTTTGTGCATGCACAAAACTTGCCGACGGACTTAACGAACATCACCTAACACGAAACGCATTTGGCGGATGATAGCAGGACATAAAAAGAACATAAAACGATCATTGACGAACAACAAGGGATTTACTAAAATACCATCCGTTTCTTGTACGGAAGACCTATTCGGTGTAGTGTGACAGACCTATAATATTCCTGTGGATATCTAGAATCGGACGGAACCGCCCAGAACCGGCGGGCAATCGGTGGTCAAGTTTTGATTTGATCCCTAAAGTGTCCTTACATGACCAAAAATGGGACAAAAAATTGACAAATGGGTCGAATATTTGGCTTTGCCCCTTATATTAAAATACTGGTTACGCTCTGTTACTGTTTCTCGACACCAGGCTGTGTTTAGCTGAGTTTAACTGTATTTAGAGAGTCGGAATACAATAATTAGTACTAACAAAATATATACTTTGTGGTGAAATTGTACTTACAAATGAATTGAAAAATTTCGTAGTCGACTTGCTCTGTGATATGTTCCACTTTCGGATCTCCAAAGAATATATCGACATGGACCATGTTATCCCTATGAATGAATAAGTGAACAGGGTAAATCACTGCAAAGTATTTTGATATATCGTAGTTACGGGAGCATTAGAAGGGTTGCGATTCCACACGCCTATGATAACCCAGGTTTCGGCGAAAAACCGAGTTTCAAAAACTTTGCTTTGCAAATCGAAATACTTGTGATATAACCTGGTTTAACAACATTTGATTAGCTAAGTTTTTGAAAACCTGGTTTCTCGATCGAAAACCAGGTTTCTCGACCGCGAAGCAAAGTTTTTCGAAAAACTTTGGCTCTCAAATCAAGAAACTTTTATTAAATACAAAAACAGGGTATATCGATCGATTCTCTCTTTCATTGGCGAAAGGTATATATGATTGACGATATCCAAAATTATATCCCATGGATACCACTGTAAATTTGTATAATCCTTTGAGTACAAAATCCTAGCACAGATGACAATTTACAAAACGTGCTGCTTTCACCATACACTTACTTTCTTCAAGAACAGTTTATTATATTTCTACTTTTCTGCTTTTCTACTTACATTGACAGACGTGTTGATTTATAAACCAGACTTCAGCAAGTCCACAGAAAAATATATATCTTTTTGGGAAAGATTTGCACTTTGGCGTACACCAACTCTCCTTCGTTCTACCTAGACTAGCTATGCATAAGAAGAGCTATGCATAGCAAAATTATGTGAAGCACAGACTAATGAGACTTAGTTTCTCGCTCTTACACACTCCCTATCTTTCAATGTTGGAGGGTCTAACGGACATGTTGACAACATGGCTTGCAATGGTCCAACATTGAATTGGGAGACCGGGGACAGAGATATACCAAAAGTGTGCCAACTCTTTTTTTTTTCAAGATTGTAGGTGTTTCGTTACATAGGTAACATCGCAAAATTAGTTATGGTCAATAGAGCTCAATGGCGATCGATCTCTTTCAACCTGTTACCTAAGTAAGGAAACATCCAAGATATTCTTACTTTGTATGATTTTTCAAAGACAAAACATTGAAACCATTTTTACGATGTTGAACCCTGCATGTAAATCCCATAAAAGCATTTGACCTTTCCACTTAAAGCTTGGAAATGAAAATAACATTGCGTACTTACCGAAGGTACTGTGTTGTCAACCCTAAGAGATCTGTGTCTTCATATAATGCTGTTCCTTGTTTGAGAAATGTATCGTAAGTACTTTTATACACTTCTTGAACGCCAGTATAAAACGCACCTTCAACGTTATAATCGTAAAAGACAATATCTATAAACGCGTCAAAAGATATATTTCGTGTTTTGGAATAATACTCCTGCATAAGACCCTTTCCAAAACGATCCTTCAATAGTCCAGAATGTACATAGATATATGTTAAAGTCCCCAATATTTCCTTGTAGATTTCAGAACCGTAAGATGCGTTAGTGGAGCGTCCACCATAATATTTTACTTCATGAAAAATGTGTTCAACTAGGTTATAATACAGATCATACTGCATCGACCAGAATATATTGGTCACGTTATCGTTGATGAATTCAAAAGACTCTGGAAAGGAATCCTGAAGGCTTTTACCATTCTTGTCTCTTTTGGTGCTTAACCAGATCCGAATTTTATATTCCATGAATTCCCAGGATTTAGCCCCAAACGTTCTGTAAGCACGGCCACTGCAAACAAGTAAAAAAAATGTGCTATAAAACTATTACTATGACGATAAAGAGTATGGACCCAATGTTGATCCCTGAGGTACACCAACCACAATAGCTTAATTTTGTTGTTGATAATCATTATGATAAACGATAATAATGATGACGACAATGACGAGGTCGGTGAAGATGATGATGATGATGATGATGATGATGATGATAATGATGATGATGACGATGACGACGACGACGACGACGATGATGATGATGATGATGATGATGATGATGATGATGATGACGATGATGATGATGATGATGATGATGATGATGATGATGATGATGATGATGATGATAATGATGATGATTATAAAGTCGTTTGCCTCTTTATCTTAGTACACGGTAGAGGAGAGTAAAAACAAAAATTACTGTCGTTTATTCTCTAAATATTGGAGACCCTTCAACTATGAAGTTGTTCTAGTGCAATTGATTTCAATACATGCACTACAATAGTGAAAATCATGTTAAAGTTGTCATATTTGACAGATGAATTGTACTTATACTATTATAGTGCTAATTAATCTAGGCTATGGAGGCATTTTAACAGTACCCTCAATCTAGTAGAAAAAGTCATTTAACTTTGCACAGAGGATCAAGTTCAAAACTACTCAGACCTATTCAAAACTTACACCATCGTGATCCACGGGTATAGGATTCAGAAAAGTATACTTTGACTTATCTATGATGTACGGTTATGCAGTTATGGGCAAAAGAGTAACATTGTGACGTCATAGGTGCAATTTTGCCCCCGCTGGGGGTTAATGAAATTTGCTCTGATTTTGATGAAACTGGTCTCAAATTATTTGTCTTGTTGCAAGAAATCAGAAAAAGGACAGTTTTAACTGTCGTGGGTGCTTTCTTGGCCAGGTAACACAACAATTTGTCAAGGTCAAATTGATTCAATTACAACTCAATGCGACTCAATAGGTATTGTCGATTTTAATGTGTTTCTGAGGTAATGAAACATCCTACACTATTATTTTTCTGATTTATCATGGAAAGGCCAGTTACTTGAGATGATTTTCAACAAAATCGGAGTATTTTTCAATTTTTCTCCATGTGATGCCAAAATTAGATCTATGACGTCATAATATTACATTTTTGCTCATAACTCCATAACGGTACATCGTAGATAGGTCAAACTATATTTTTTCTGAATCCTTATGACTAGAGGAACACATCCTTATGACTAGACATTGCTTGTGTTTTTAACCGAATCGGGGCAATATTGAACTTGACCTCTGTGTGGTCATAAGATATTTTACAATGACTTACATGAGTTTTGCTCTAAAAGCTTCTTCGAGGTAAGTCGTGTCGCTGAAAATTTCCAAGGAAAGAGCGACACTGTACGAAGGGAAAGTAGACTGTGATACTGTCGTCATATATACAGTCTGTTTACAAGAGTCCTCGCAATCACAAACAGCGTCTTTGATTCCGTTAAATTCATCTGAATAATCATGAATAAAACAACGAATTTATCTGAGTCAGTAATAAAGAACAGATGCTATAATAAAACTTGATGCTTTTAGTGTGGGGTTTCTATGGTTCCATACCACTAATTATCTAATACACGGTTTTCAATAAGAAAATTGCTAATTTCGGGCGGAATTTTCTCATATACGTAGCTCTCACAGTTAAACGCCACCAATATCAGGTGAAATTTGATGATTTAGATGCCAAATGATCAAAAACTCACCATACGTAGACCAGACCTCAAAGCTGAAAGTTACAATTAGGTAGGGCGAATATTTACTAAAAAGGGATGAATTTTGGTAATATTACAACAAAAAATTAATGTCGTATAATGAGAGAAACTATACCATTTCGAAGCAAAATGTACTTTTATGGCTGTTTTTCCATGCATCGCCCAGGCATATTAGTGGTTTATAACCCTATAGAACTAGATTTTGTTTTCGTTTGCAATGCAAAACACATACTTGTTTTGCGGATTTTTTGGCAATTGACCGACTCTTACAAAAACATTAAAATATCATGATGCGACATTAACATGTGTAATCCTTGGCAAAAAAAAGAATTTGAAGGGAAATGGGTAATGTTATGTCATAGTTATATTGAATGAACATTATACAGTAGGCCAAAAAATTAGTGTATCAGTTGTGTTTATCCCTGTATATCCTAAATAAAGACAAATATGTCAAAATTAAAACAAACAGCCAATACCTGTACTCATTAGCTCTGATTTAAGACCTTATTTGTTGAAATTGGTTGAGAATTAAAGAAACGGTGATATAAAACCGAATGAAGAAACGAAATCAAAACTTGCACTTTTGTGTTTTAACCAATGAAAGCACGACGCTAGTGTTAACGTGCTTATCAATGGAAGCACGGCGCTAGTTCTCTTGTTAGCGAATGCGTTGTGTACAAATCAATATGGCATGCAATGGAGCAAACTGCAACTTTTAAATTGGAATCTTCCTTGGGTTTTGGATCGTCATGTCTTTATTTCTTGAACAATTTCAACAAATGAGGCCTTAAATTCGAGCTAAAAGATTCATCTGTTGGTTTCTGGTTTCAATTATGACATATCTGTCTTTGTTTAGGATATACAGGGGTGAACACTGGTACCTTAATTTTTGGCTTACTGTAGAACATTAAGTTAGTGGCTATTTTATTTCTAAACCGCATTTTGTCCAAATCGCGCTTTTTTTGTTGTCAGAGATCATTCATCCAATGTCGACTTATTTTTTGATTTCTTGTCTCCACATGACCCCTCGTTATATGACCTCTCATTATATGACCCCTCATTACATGATGCAAGTTGGGTGCCTAAACACCTTTGTTTCTAATGGACATTTTATTGTGAAATGTCATTGTACAAGGAATATATTTAAAAAAAAATTCCACATAGCCCCCGAATGAAAAGTATTTAATTATCTTTGTAATCACTCAAAAAGCATTTTGTGTGAATTTTACATTCGAACTAGATGCTATTGAATTTTTATGAGCCTTTTTGTATTACATGTAAAGTCTATGGGGCTGACGATTAGAAATGGACGGTAATATTGAAAACCCCTCATTTTGGACCATTTTAGACACTAAAATGACCATAAAAAAGAATAGCACTTAGTTCGGATGTAAAATTCACACAAAATGCTACCTGAGTGAGTACAAACATTATTAAATACATTTCATTCGGGGGCTATAGCAAAAACAAAAAGTGTCCTATACGTTAATGGTTATGGAACAAAGGTGTATATGGAAGGAAAGTCGTCTGCTGAAGATGGGTCCAAAGGGTACCGAAATAGGAATATCTGGAATGTGAAAGACACCTATCTAAACACTTTTCTAAATGACTGTGACAATCCTAAGTTTGGAATGTTTTTTTTTTACTTTTATTTCAAATATCAGCGATTCTTGCATACCTCTCGCAACATGGAAACACTCTATCAGCTCTCGTGGATTGCAAAATGGTTCACTACCTGAAAAATGAAATATATATAATTTTTGTAAAAAGCAATAGCTTTAAAACAAAATTCAATAGAATTCCAAATTATCACATTCAAAATTAGTACATCTTTCGTGAAATATTAGGACGCATCAACTTCCTCAAATGTTACGGTGATCACTGGTATAGGGTAGTGGCCAATTGATGAACTCATGGTCATCTCCGACCGAAAGTAGCATGATGGATTTTTAAAAGTTATTCGAAGAGCTTGTTGCCAAAAAGGATTAAATCCACTAAATTGAAATTGTGTTAT
The DNA here is from genome assembly GCF_039555335.1 of Amphiura filiformis. Classification (NCBI taxonomy): domain Eukaryota; kingdom Metazoa; phylum Echinodermata; class Ophiuroidea; order Amphilepidida; family Amphiuridae; genus Amphiura; species Amphiura filiformis. The sequence goes on from NC_092643.1 coordinate 28,165,786, forward strand.
TTACCCTCGGTAGTTTTTGAAAATTTCGGAAATGTTCGTAAATTTAAATATAATCTACTTTTAAGCCAAAATGGTGCAAATATGGTGCTTTTATCGTATATAACATTGATAGAAATATTCTTAATAAAATAAAATCAAGAAAAAGTAAAATTAATGGGATTATTTTTTATATTGCAAACAAACGAAATAGTCTGTTGCTTTTTCAACAACAGCAAAAAAAATATGTCCAAAATTGTCAATAATTGTTAATAAAAATAAACAAATACATAGAAAATACAGTGAAAATATAAAACCTGAAACCAAACAGGTTTTAAGCTTAACATAATTATAGTATCTTTTATATGAAAATAAACTTCACCACAGAAATGCAACAACCTTATTTAACTAAATGGATTTAATCCCTCTTGGAAACAAACTGTTCATTTATTGAAAAGAGTTGTATCCAAGTTAGTCATTGAATTTAAAAGCATCTCGGCACAGCGTCATCATTCCTATAATCTTCTTGTCAGAAATTGCCAAGATACATGTAGTAGGGCGAGGCGAATCCACTAGTTCTACACACATGGCGATTTTGTACCGCCGTGGTTAATAGTTTCGAGATATGGGGCTGAGCGACTCAGGCAAAGCACACCACCTGTACGATATATAGATACGTTTCATTCCCACTGCGAATGCCATTCGTCAGCTGAAATAACTAATTTTTACGATCTGCGCATGCTAATTACGCATCTTCAACGTTACCAAGTTAAGAAAAGGTACAGACTGGAATTTTAAGGCACAGATAGGAGCTTAACATATTCTTTCAATACATTATATCGAACTGCAAGTCAATCAATAGGTTTTTACCTATACCAAAAATAACGGGGTATATTCAAGTATTTGAGATATATAATCATATATTGAATATCAAAAGAATATACCCCACCATACATTTAGTCAAATGACGGTCGTCACTAGCTTAATCTCAATGCAACCCAGGATTTGTGATGAAGAAAAGGCATATTGTCACTTGCGTTTTCAATACTATACAGACATTGAGACACTCGACGTCCAACAATAGAATTTTGCCTGGATATTTTGAAAGACAACTCAAAGCTGAATTAATTACATTATGAGCTATAAGCGATTGATTTTTAGCCAATGATTGGTTTTTAACCAATCGCTCACCGAGCGCGGAGTATGAATTGAGCTTATCTTGAAATAGCAGCAGCCGGCAGAGCCTTGCTGCATGCCGTATTTATATTGGTTCGTTCACTGCCTATACACAATAATTATTTACCTGGTGTGAACGATGTGCTCGGTTCAAGTAAAATTCGTATGCAAAGATTCAGTACGTGAGCCTTGGTATATGATGGAATATATTATAGAAATTATCTGTAAACGCGCTCATAAAAAAGGATTTTCGATGCTCGTCTGACTGAAAACTGGTGACAATTCTTACCTGGCATGTAATAGGTCCTGCATTTACAGCTTTTGTTTTTGGCTATGAAGTCTGTTTCGCATTCCAATAAGCATTTAGATTTGGTATAATTGCCTTTCAGATATGTTGGTTTCAGCGTTCCGTCTTCTACGCAAGTTCCATAGGGTCGGGGCAAAATGACCAGCTGCAAATAAGGGACAGAGGCTCATATGTGGTGTGATCAAGCAAAATCAATCTGAAGTAGGACATATTCAATTTTCAGTTTCTTATGGGATTGTAAAAAGCATTTGCAAAGCTGCATTTTGCAGAAAACCCTATTGAATTTGAGCAACCCCTTGTGACTGATTTAGCTTGATTACACCACTGTTTGTTTCGTCACAGATTGACCATCTTGTAAGAATAATACCAGGAATACATAGTTTCACCTGTTCTGGAATAGGTTCATTTGCAGTCCAATTTTCAACTTGAATGTTCAAGAAGCATATCTATTAAAGTACTCAAACAATGTGGTAGTCTCTACATTTCGGAGCACGGTGATTTGATGAGCTAAAAATGTGGATGAAAATCATAAGCTTTTTATTTTCAATTTTGTCACTGGGATACTATTTACCATTCTGGTTGCTATGCGTACTGCAGAATGTGTGCCAAGCTCTAATTCCAAACCAAAATCCTGTAAATTTGGAAATTCATCTTTAGGATGAACTAACACTTTAAAGCCTGCATTTTCACGAGGTGCTGCTACATGATGTATTTGTTCCGCATCAAGAAGTACGCTTAATCCTCTGGCCTGACCTAAATAAAAAATAAAATGAGTATAATTTAGTGATTTGCTAAGCCAAACCTCATCAAAATTGGGAGAGGGAGTTGGACTGTATGTGTACTTGGTACCCTCGCTCTCGCAAGCTTTCTCCGGGATCTCCGAATTCCTTCTGCTTTCAAAATTCGTGTTTAGTTTTTTGGGTATTTAAAAGTTTCTTCACCCAATGGACTTTGGGGAGCTGCACAGATAAGTAGTGACCCGGATAGAGAGTTCCCGTGTTTTCAAGCGGAACGGACTACAATAGTGCTTATAACGTGATTCGAACCGCCGTATTCCTCATTCCTTTGATTTGGTCAATGACCCTATTGGTGCTACATTCTACAAAATAACATTTGCTAATTATTGCGCGAGTGTTGGTATTCTGAAAATTGTAAACGGAGTTTAGGTTTCCCTCCAAGATGGCGGGTAACCCAAAACACGGGAACTCTCTATTGGTGAATGTTATAATCTAAATTTGACCAACAAAAATTGGGAGCGTAGCAAAGTTATGCAAAGAAATGTTTTGTAATTTTAAGGAGGGAGTTATTTCTTTTGAACCCTGTATGTCAAAACTACTATGTGTTAATAATTAAATTTGCCCGTTAAATTCTATATCATCGTTTATGCTGTTGTTTATGCCAATATGGTCAATTTCTGATAGACGTGCTTTCTCTAAAGAAACATATGTCATGACTATTATGTGTTAATAATTCAACAATGTTGTCGCTCAATTTGCCTGCTAATTTCTACATAATTTATATTGTTGTTTATGCCAATGATGTTAATCATTTCATATATTTATAGTTTTGTTTTTCATTATGTTGTTATTCAATCACTTGCTGCCATATGAAACCCAAACAGTCAAGTCTCTCAAATCAGCCTCTAATCACACCTTTTCATATTATACTCCCAAAATCTGGAATTCATTACCTATCAGGTTATCTAAATCTCTTACTTTATATTAATACTTATGTTCCAAGTATGACATCACTGTCCTCAGATCTCTGTACCCGGTATCTTGTCACATTGTTTTACTTTATCTGGGATTATTGAAGGGGCTGAGCCCCAGACTAAAATTATTGAGGGGGCTGAGCCCCTGCAAGCCCCCTCCTTGTTCCTAAGCCTATGATATAGATATAATACAAACTCCGTGCGCGTCACTTATGTGCGGACTTTCTTTATTTAAGGTTTTTATTATAATTATTGCTAAAACTATTGAACTGTGTGGGAAGAGTCTAACTGAACTCACATCTTCGTCTTCTGTTTTTGAGTCAAATCAAAATACAGTTTCTTAAATATTCAAACCCCAGTGGTTGACTAGCTTTTACTAGGGGACGGTTTAAGGGTAGACTAGGTATTGTTGGTCGAAAATAGATTTTCATTATCTAAATCAATATATTATTGAAAAATTACACTTTGATGTTTTGCAAAAGTTCATTCGACAAATCATATACTTTAAAAACTTGCTTGACTTATTGCTGTTAACGAGTTATGTACGTTTTACAAAAGTGTTGTCGTTTCAGCCTTCCTTACAACATAACTCAAGAACCACAGAACCTACAAAAGTATATATATGTGATATTTGCATTCTTCTACATCCTCGCTATGAAATGATCAATGGAATTTTTGCCAAAGCACACTAACATTCGCAAGATGCTGTGAACTACCAAATCGCAACAGTTTGAACTAGTTGCTGACCTCATTTAATTAACCAACATTAAATAAAATGCAACAAAGTAAACCAAAAATACTAAATGACTCCAAATAATATTTCATTATAATGATATGACGTTAGAACATGTACCTGGCGTTTTTACTGGAAGTGATTTTCCTGATAAAATGGAATTAAATGTATAACATACTCCATAATTCGTCACTGTTGTGGTGAAATTCGCAGGGCTACACTCTTCGCCATTAAAAAGACATCTTTAATGAAATATATAGAATATGATAATGATAATGATAATAATAATAATAATAATAATAATAATAATAATAATAATAATAATAATAATAATAATAATAATAATAATAATAATAATAATAATAATAATAATAATAATAATAATAATAATAATAATAATATTTGAACTAAAATCTACAAACTGTACTTCCGTTTGTTAGGGGCAAAGTTTCACGATCGATCCTGAACGCATCATCAGCCCTACTGATCTTCTTGCGGTAAAAGATCAAGGACCTATGTAGCGGATGTTGTTATATCACAAGTCACCTTCGAGGTAACCTAAGAGGTATATTCCTGATCGACAAACTGTAGGCTCCGTCCTAGTTATGACGTAGGCCGCTTCTTCTATTAAATTTAGGTTCCTCCCGTTTCACATGAATCGCTTCGCCCCTCTCTAATACCATCTATTTTCTCTGTCCAAGATTTTAACATTCTTGTTGTCAAAAGCTATCCAAAAACGGTATAGACGGCCAAGTCTCCACAAACCAGTGCTGGCTCGTCTATGCTGGTACTTGCGTTTTGCAACAACATTCCCTCCACAGGTCAATGTCCCACTCAAAAACGTCCAGTTGCCTAGATTGTAGTTCAAATATTATTACTTGGATGAATGATAATCTTCACAAAGGAATAATATTATAAACTATTCATTATAAGAATATCGTAAAACAAAACACGGGATTGCTCAGCACTGAAAGTACTCACAATTTAATGGTGTCATTCTTTTCGTGTCCGTTTTTCAGAATAAATTCATAAAGTGACACATTTCCTGCGTAGTTATCAGGAATATCAATGTTTTCGTTTCTGTTTGTCAGTCCAAGTTGACTAAAGAACTTTCGAATTTGGAGCAAACCAGTAAACCAAAGGTCTATCCAGCCACCGTACTCGTGTGCCAATTTATCCAACCTGCGTATAAAGAAAATGTTGATATAGTTATTTGGTACATGAAGCTATACCCGGAAATAATGATGCATTATTCAAATTCCGTTTGTTGTTCGCTCTGTAATGCTCTGGAGCAATAACAAAATGCAACAGTTGTTTGATATATACAACATTCATTGTGACCATTTCAAACAACTGTTGCATAATAATTATGTTGTTGTTAATTGGCATTTAATTTAGCATGTACGTTTAAATTGCTTTTGGAGTCATATATTTTGAACAAAATGTACATAATTACGTTACCTTACATGGACAGTATTTTTGATATTACGATGAACAATGATTGGTTGAATGGAGCCAATGGGGGATGGATGAGGCCTCAATAGAGGTTTTCCGTGTTCTATAAGCTGCATATCCTATCAACGACTGCTATACCTTGTTTAGGACTTTCAAAAGAAAGTACATGCATGTGCAACCATGACTGTTTCAAAATAGCCCGCCAAAGTCATGCAGGTAACTCCGAGGTCGTGCATTGAATTGGTTTGATTGAAGAATACTACGGGAACCAGCGCCTTTTGTTAGAAGTCACACATGAGTGAAGTGGATAACCTCTATTCAAATAATCCGTGCACACTTGCATTTACCTCTTGTGTAAAATGGAAGCTTTTGTAGCTGGAATGAAAAGCCGACGATCAATTGACAATTTTTTTGACCTTTCATATTGAAGAAATAGATTTTTTCCCCAAAAGATCCAATTTTTCAGGTTTTTGGCGTTTCATCCCAGCTACATACAGTTAAATACGTGTCATTAAATTTATACAATTTCAAAAATATTAATTTTTAATCATTTACCATAAAATGTGTATTATATCGCGAATTTGAAAAAATCAAAATTATTATATTAGGACATTCCTTATTTAAAAAATGCAATTCGATATGTCTGAGGTCCCACAAAAATACGTGTGAAAACGCCGCTATCCGAGCCCTTAATGATTTACAATACCTGAACATATTCGTGTTACAGAAAGTTACAGCTGGGAAATCCAATTCGTCTTCGTATGTATAGGCAAATTTGGTGTTAGTCGGTCGCTCAATGAACTTTTTAGTAGAACGGAATATTTGGTACGTCAATCCGGACAATGCTACCAACACCACCAATAACCAAAATAATCTGGAAAGGAAAAAAAACCGTCACTACAAAATCTAATGCTTCCGGACATTTGTCAAAAAGTCTTGTACTCAGTCCTCACACAGATGTCATCAGCTGAGTTTAATCATGAAGTAAAATATAGATGAGTTGACCTCAATGTTTATCAACAAAAGGCAAGGGATTGGTATATTGATATGCGTGAGCGAGCTGTATACAACCACTGCACTGTTCAATAGCCTTATTGTCAAGTGGCGGGAGTTTTAAATCCACGGGACCTGAACAAATAAACCCCCCAATATTTTGCCAGGGGGGATGGTCCATGCAATCATCCCCCCCCCCCAATGTTGAGACCTGTATATGGGTTTCTGATCAAATTATTATTATTATTATTATATTTGGCCATTTTAGCCCTAAAATTGCAAAACTTTCCGCGCTACGCGCGAATTTATCACACTTTTGCACCATATTTCACCAATTTAGCATCAAAATGGCAAAATTTTTCTCGCGCTTCGCGCGCATTTGTTCAATAAACTTAATCTGTCGCCAAAAAGTGCTGCTTTTTTCCAACCCCACCCCCCCCCCCAATGTCAAAAAGAAATCTACGCCACTGCCAAAAAGGATAGCCGCAGTTACTAAGCGCATTTTTGATGGTGACTTTCTCTTCTTCCTTGTCTCGATCTTCAGTTATGATCTTATTTTTCCTATCCAAGAGCGTGCGAACAACACCTAATTTCTGGTGTAGCGGATGGTGAGAGCTGAAATTAAGGTACTGGTCGGTGCCGGTGGCTTACCGATATACCAGTAACCTGATTTGACGATCTCCTGAAGAAACTAAGTGGCAACCGAGTTGCTAAGCAACAACGAGTTGTACACAGAAGGTCGTCACAACAACATCTGTGTTGACAAAGAAATCTGACAGATTTCGAAACGTCCACAGTAAGTGCTGTTTTATTGGACTAGAACTATGAAATTCGTCTCTATTTTCAATGACATAGTTCAGTAGTGCCTCTATGTATTATCATGATCGTGATCATATTCCTAGAGGCCACTACAAAGTGAACTTGAGGACATGACTAAAAGCTTGTTAGCAAACATAATAAAATAATTGACATTCGTTTACTTCATTGATATGATTAAGTGCATGAAGGAAATTACAGACTGTCTTTCGTATTTGCTGAAGCAATTAGTCGCTCACGGTCATTACTTCAACTGTTGAGTTGTGACACAATTTACTCAATGCTGAGTAAAATATTTATGTAGTGTACCCCACGCCATGTACTACATGAGCAAAAATGAATAGCAGTGGGCTTCACTACCCCTCCAACCCTTGAGGTTTGGTCCAGTGTAATAACTGGATTTCTTGCCCCTATAATATACATAACCTTTGTTACCAGTTTGTTATTATTTTTGGAGAAAAATGCAAAAATAGTCACATATTTATCAAGGGGTGTAGTATAAACGATTATGTTTTGAATATTGAATAGGGTATACCATCACATTTCTTTGGCCCTATATCTGTGAGAAAATCGTTTGTCCTAATTCGATACACGAATGAAGAAAGGACCCGGGCATATTGGGTTATTCCAGTTGAAATCTATACACCCCTATGGAAGACACGACTAAATTATGGCCCATAGGGGGTGTATGGGTTTCAACTGGAATAACCCATTAAACGAGTGAACAAGTTATGAATAATCTTACCTTCTGAAAAAACTGCCTTTTTGTCCAATATATTTCAAACCTGAAAAACTGGTTTCTTGTGTGTACTTTATCAAACAAGATGAACACGAATTATCACCCAATTCCGAATTGTGTTCTTCTGTCTCAGTTTGCTTCATTATGTCCATCGTTGACTGCATCTGAGCTTTCTGATCGGGATATGAATTGTATGTTGAAAGTGCCATCGTGTGTCGTAAGAGGCTTGGTCTTCGAACTTGGTGTTAAGTTTACCTCTTATAATAGAACCGTTGAATATGTGGGTATACATTTACTATGAAGAGTTTAATATCGCGTATGTTGTATGTTTAATATTTTGTTGAAATAAACTTGTAAACTCGTAAACTATAATGTAAATGATGTAAACGATGCTGCCCACTACACATGTATGGCGTTCATGAATCATGGCTTTTCAACATTGATGTACAACTGTCAATTTGGTATGAAGAATGAGTTGAATCAATTAAGAATAAAAATAATAGACCATCAAAGGTAGTATGCTGTTCATTGCACCAAAGTGTTTGCCTAGGAAGCTGTCTTTGGCGTGTCATCATAAACCAAGTAGTGGCGAAAGCAAATTATCGGTAAAACAGTAAATGTCGTCATGCTGGATGAAGTAATTTATCTAATCAACGCATTACAGCGTATAGCACGTGGAAATATTAGATATACAGGATTTATAACACAAGGTGATATCGAATTGAATCTATGAGCTATGTATCCAAAGCGAGTGTCTATTATTAATAACATATGGACCAGTCATGGATGCGCTAATATGTGACCGTACAGCACGAATGAGCCGTAAATTGTATTCTGAGTTACAGTGTAAAATGTGCATGAAGGTCGTATTCATCAGTAACTCAAGTTGCCGCGACAATGTATCTCATTTCAAGTGGTGGGTTACAAAGCATTGTATTTTGTCTAGGTATGTATAACCAACAATTAACAATGAGAGGTCATTCCTGATCCTCGTTGACTTAGGGATGATTTGAAATGACCGCCAATTATGACTGTTTGATATTTTTTATCCGTAATGTGGAAAAAGAGACACATGTAGAAACGAAAAAAGCTACCATTTTGTTGAAGGAGCAAAGTTCAACAAAACATAACCCCGTTTCTGGATATCGTTTGAAGTCAAATGATATACCATTTTAAAGCTTATGATATATATTTTCTAAACACAAATAAAACAAAATTGACAGGGGGAGGAATTTAAGGCTCATTGTTCGTGTACGGTCACATATGCTTATGAGTGAGAGTAATCCTAAACAGGTAACAGATAGCCTACATCAAAATCTGTACAGAAGTCAAGGGCATCAGCTATATTGATTTTTGACAGGTTTCCGTCATTTTCGTTATGTGTTAGACTGCAATAATAAGCGGCATTAAAATTTGCAATGCATTGTGGGACAGTTTTTGCAGTCTTGGGGCATTACCCTCTGACCTATCGGGATTTTTTTTGTCCGTATAAACCGATATTTAAAATGTTTTACTACAATAAAACTTGTTTAAAACAACATGATTATGTTAATTAATAAAATAATAATTACAGCCATTTTCCCGATAGGTTAGAGGGTAAAGTGTCCCAAAACTGCTCTCAAAAACCAGAAGTTACAATGCCGATTGGGCTTATAAATTGCTTGATTCTAGAAGTACTTTGAATATACGCGAAATCTACACGAATATGAACTCAATGCGTAAAATAAATTACTCATAATGTCGTTTAGGCTAAAGCTATGCATCATGTTGATTAGGAAAATAATTTAGAATGAAAACATTAACATTGAGTGCTATTTGAAGTTATCCTTAAAAAATACTCTTATGCATTAATTGCACGACCAACTCGAGGGGAAAATAATTTAGAATAAAAACATTAACATTGAGTGTTATTTAAAGTTATCCTTAAAAACCACTCTTTGCATTAAATTGCAAGTATACTCGATTGTAGAAGTCGCTAGATAGAGAAATACTTGACCCTGTAAATTATACAACATGTACAACGCTTTGATCCACAAGCTTTCGATTTAGAGATCCAATGATCGATCCCTGGTTTAAATCCTGATCAAGGATGCTCATTAAGGGGGTATTACACCCTTGCCCAATTTTGTGCCTGTTTTGGCATTTTCTCAAAAATTATAGCGCATTAGTGACAAGTAAGATATGTATATTACAGGGGAAAGGACAACAACTACTGCACTGGAAATTTTATTTCAACACAGACAACAGTTGTGGAGTTATAGTCAAAAATGAGGGAAAACCAATATTTGATCAATAAATCAATAACTACTTACCTTGAGTTGTTGAATTTTCAGTGCAGTAGTTGTAGTCCTTGCCCCTATAATACACATATCTTACTTGTTGACGAACGAATATAAGTATATATGCGCTATAATTTTTGAGAAAAATGCAAAAATAGGCACAAAATTGGCCAGGGGTATAGTACCCCCTTAATTCGTCGGCCAGCTCAATCAAAAGAATAATGACAATCTTTGAATCAGAGAAGTACGGCATTCTCTTGATCTGATTGACGCGCCCGTCCTGCTATTGACATGCATCCACGGTAGTTTGACGGGATCATTTATTAGTTTTACAAACAAAAACTCATGTACAACCAAATTTTAGGCTTAAACAGTTAAATGTGATATCATGCTAATGTATACAGATGCTTTTTCAACTTTTTTCAACTTTGATTTCCCCTCTTTTACAAAAATTATTCACTTTTATAGCATTTTTATAGCTTTTTCGGATATAAAATGTATCTATTGATGACAAAATTGATGGCGCTATTTAGTTACTGGAAATTACTCTTTCAAGCTTTTAATACAGATAATTCCTTTTGTTTGATGAAATATGTTTATAAAATTTCCTTGTTGCTTGTTTCACCTATTCCAGCTGTTTTAATGACAGTATTAATCACCTACCCCTTGCAAATAAAGAAATATGATTTAGGATAAATAGCGCCATCTATAGTTTGCATTTAGTTAATAATGAAGCCAATTCTATATGCATCTAACAACCGTGATCACGGTAGTCCGGGCTTTGATGAGTGCCGCTCTGCACTAATCGTTTCCTTGACGCGTAATCAGCCGATCAAATTACCGGTTGTTGTTCCCGTGTTGTTTTACTTGTCAGACAATTGAATAAGCCAATCCAAACCTCACTTCCGTGTTTACGCTGTGTACGTTTACAAAATGTAAAAACAAATGCCTGCTTTTCTGCCAGCAAGTGTAATTATTTTTTGCGGTAAAATACTTGAGTCCCAAAGTTACCATTAAAATACGTTTAATATACAGTAAAATTCGGTCAAACGTAAATATACATTTTTGCCATATTTGTTTTAAACGGTCGTTTATTTTGACATGTAAATTACAGTTATTTTAACAGTGAACGTAAGTAGAGTCATATAAATATAAATGCGATACATTTTACTTAGAAACGTTATTAGAAAAAATCGGACTATACTAAGATGAGTTTGTAACAGGCGAGAATTATTTGGGTTTTGTTACCGCGCAAGTCAATAAAGTCCCAACTTATGCTTGCGTAAATTCACAAAACCGCGAGACAAAGCGCAGTTCGCGTAGGTGGTGCGCCCAGCTGTGTGTACGCCATTCAAAATCAATCCACGACTGATGATGATGATGATGATGATGAGTCCCGCCTATTATGAGCTGATCAGAGTATAATAATTTCATCACCATATAAGTTTAGTTCTATTATATTACAAGAGACAACGCTAGGTAAATAAACGTAACTAGGCGGTTACCCGTATTTGGCGGTTCTCTGCTGTAGTGATTACCTGGCCGATGGTGATTGTGCTCACCAAGTTTTATGCCCATAGGACAGTTTTTACTATATAATTTGACCTCAAATGACCCCCTGTGACGTCGAAATGACCTTCCAAAATTTGGCTCTAAATGTTGACTGTACCCACCACGTTTCATGCCCATACGACATTTGTTACTAATTTGACCTTAGATGACCCCTGGGTGACCCCGGATAACCCCAAAATGACCGTCCAAAAATTTGACTCTAAAAGTTGACTGTACCCACCAAGTTTCATGCCCATACGACTGTTTTTACTAATTTGACCTCAGATGACCCCTGGATGACCTCGGGTGATCTTGGCCCACTAACCGAAACAAACTTGTTCTGTCTGAGGTCCAGATGCACCCACCCACCAAGTTTGAGGAACGTGCGACCCCTAGTCTCCGAGAAAATAGGCGGGAAACAGTTTTTACTAATTTCAGATGACCCCTGGGTGACCTTGACCCACTAACCAATACAAACTTGTTCCGTCTTAGGTCAAGATGCACCTACCCACCAAGTTGTATGCCCATATGACAGTTTTTACTAATTTGACCACTAGATGACCTATGGTGACCTTGACCCACTAACCAATACAAACTTGTTCTGTCCCGGGTCAAGACGCACCCACCCGTCAAGTTTGAGGAACGTGCGACCCCTAGTCTCCGAGAAAAACAGTTGTTACTAAATTGACCCCTGGTTGACCCTGGGTGAGCTTGACCCACTAACCAATTCAAACTTGTTCTGTGTGGGGTCAAGCTGCACCCACCCACCAAGTCACAGACAGAGGCACAGACAGAGGCACAGACTACCAGTATTATTATATACAGTTTGAAAAATGCCGCTAGATTAAAAACTATGAGGTCTTTGGTCAAAATTCTCTAGTTGATAACTTAATCAACGTCTTGTCCTCCTACAGCTGAAAAAACACTGGCGTGTGACCATTAATAAGGATTTGGTGGCTACTTTTGTGAGCCGAGTACAAAAAGCAGTTGCGCGAAGTCAGTTGGGTTTAAATGCCCGGTGCTTGTTATTGTTGTGCAGCCAAGAGAAACATACATACTTCATGTAGATATGTACTTGATAACAATGATATGACTGGATTATGTAATGATGACTTTTCTGTTCTACATCTTAACTCTCGCAGCTTTAACAAAAATGTTGATAGTATACATAATTTTATCGCTAGTTTCAATCATACTTTCAGTGTAATAACTTTATCTGAAACTTGGTTTTATGAAGATAACTCGAATGTAATTGACATTGAAAATTATATTCTTTTAAGTGCCCCACGAAAGGAGAGGAAAAGTGGTGGAGCGGCTATTTATGTCCACAGCTCGCTTTCTTACCGTATCAGAGATGATTTGAAACTTTGTACAACTGACATTGATTTGCCACACTCAGAATCGGTTTTTATCGAAATCCTGAGTCCCACCACCAAGAATACAATTATTGGTTCAATTTATCGTGCACACAGAACTGATGTTAATTTATTTATTACTTATTTATCATAGCCTCAACACTATTTCTGCTGAATACAAAAATTGTTATATTTCCGGTGATTTCAATTTAGATCTTTTACAACACAGTGAAAATGATATTATTAATAATTTTCTGGAAACATTTCATAATAATAGTATGTATCCGTTAATTGATAGACCCACCAGAGTGACACCTACTACTGCAACTTTGATTGATAATATTTTTACGAATGTTCTTACCCATCAAATCAAATCTGGTGTTTGTGTAGTGGGTCTAACTGACCATTTTCCAATCTTCCAATGTACAAAATCAATGCCACTTCGTTTTATTCAACCACACATCGGCACTACTCGCACTTATAACCAAAGTTCAACTGAACATTTTTATAATCATTTGAAATTGATTGATTGGAAGTTTGTCACTGAATTGACATCTGCTGATGGGTCATATGAAGCATTTATTAGTAAATTCCTTCGTATTTATAACACTCATTTTCCCGTTAAGGCACGTGGTACTAGACATTCACGTAACCGGCATATTCCACGTAAACCATGGATCACCCAAATCAATTCATAGGAAAGAAAAGCTCTATAGGAAATATATTGGTCATCCTTCACCAAACAATAAAAATGCTTATATTTCTTACCGCAACAAACTTACTACCCTTATACGAGCCGCAAAAAAGAATCATTATGCAAACAAACTCGAAAATTGCAAACAAACACCAAACTTATTTGGACTACCCTAAATGATATTCTCGGTCGCAATAATAAACACCCCTTACCTTCATTTTACTATGATGATAATGCTCACCAGGAGCAAATAATAGATCAAAACATAATAGCAAATAAATTCAATTCTTATTTTGCTAATGTTGGTCCTAACCTAGCCCGCAAAATCCAGACTCCTGGTGCAAATTTTCATACTTTTCTGCACAATATTAATTCCCCAAATAATTCTCTGTTTTTTACTCCAACTGACCCAGAGAAAATAATAGATATCTGCCGTTCATTCAAATCGGGTAAAAGTAGGAGCTTTGATGAAATACAACCCGATATTGTTAAACATGTCCGCACAATCATAGCTTCTCCTCTTTCTCATATAATTAATTTGTCATTAACCACCGGCACTGTCCCAAATCAGTTAAAAATGGCCAAAGTCATTCCTATTTTCAAGAACGATGACCGGCACAAATTTTGCAATTATAGGCCAATATCCGTCCTCCTATTTTTTCGAAAATTCTTGAGCGAATTGTGCACAATAGATTATATGGTTTTATTTCAAGTTTAAATATTTTGCATCAATCTCAATTTGGTTTTCGCCCAAAACATTCTTTTTTATGGCTATTATGGATGCATACAACAAAATTGTCACTGACTTAGATAACAATCAGCACAGTGTTGGTATCCTCCTGGACCTCTCGAAGGCATTTGACACGCTAAACCATGACATTCTTCTATCTAAACGAACTCATTACGGTGTACGTGGTGTTGCCTTCGAGTGGTTCAGGAACTATCTCACGAGTAGGCCACAATATGTTTCATTTAATAACGTTAAATCATCATTAATTCATTCAACTTGCGGCGTTCCTCAAGGCTCAATTTTAGGTCCATTACTTTTCATCCTGTATTTGAACGATATTGTTTACGCCTCAAAGTTTTTCAAATTTATAATTTTCGCAGATGACACCAATCTCTTGGCTTCCCATAAAGACTTCACCTATCTTATCAACACAATAAATCAAGAATTATGTAACATTTCCAACTGGCTTAAGGCAAATAAATTATCACTCAACATAAATAAAACAAAATACCTTATTTTTAAAAACAGATTTAGCAATCGAAGGTATCACAATTCAGCCATATATGTTGACAATGTATCAATCTCAAATGTTTCTTCTATTAAATTCCTTGGAATCACACTGGATGAGTCCCTTACTTGGAACCACCACACAACATATATAACTAATATTGTGTCCAAATATTCTGGTATTTTATTTCGTCTCAAACATGTCCTACCTTTAAAAACATTGTTTACATTATATATAAGTCTGGTTCTGCCACACATTAATTATTGTAATATTATCTGGGCTGATCAAAATAACTGTAACTTAAACAAAATTCACATTAAGCAAAAGCGAATAATTCGATTGTGTTCAAATTCTCACTTTCTTGCCCACACTCCGCCCCTTTTTGCTTCATTCAATAGTCTCACAGTTTATGATATCCACAAACTGCAGAAAGCAATTTTCATGTATAAATTTTATAATGATCTTCTACCAGATATTTTTGCAAATTATTTTATTAAAGCTAATACGATCCATGCATATAATACTAGGTCTTCGGAAATGTATAGAGCTCATCATTTAAAAAAATAATTTAGCCCGTAACACTGTTAGACGACAAGGGCCTATACTGTGGAACAATATTAGTTTAAATACCAAAAATTCACTTACTCTGACAAGCTTCAAAAATAAGTACAAATCTGAGTTATTATCTCGTTATAAATAATTTCGTTAGTTTGTGTAATATTTCATGTAATTTCAAAATTATTATTACTATTATGTATAATAGGTAATCTTAAACCATAGCCAACATTGTCTGTCTCACGTGTCCTGTCCGGTCTTTGTCTGCACATAATTATGTCCTCATACGTCTTTTGATTGTGTTTCGTCGTGAATGTTTAACTTAATATTGTAAAGGGTGGCCAAAAATGGTCGAGCTCTGCTCTGTTCGGTCTCCTACCATATGATTTTGCTTTACTTTGTAATAATTATATAAAGGTGAAATAAACTGAAACTGAAAAAATACAGGTGTACAGATCATTTATCCTCATTGTTAGGGTTACATAACACATGACTGTGTGTAAATCTGGGCAACTATCTCTTTACATATGCTATAGGTTTTACTTGACAAAGAGAATAGCAACATGAAAATGGATACTCCACAGCATGCACACGCCAGAGCAAAGGGCCTTTCTTGTTGCAATGTACCATCGCACCCAGAGTCCCGCGTGAGCAGAAGTGCCTAGGAGATTCCGTTAGCAGTATCCAAATGTTCCTTCACGTGGCGCTATTTACAAAAATGTTGCGAAGTATCACATAACTGGAAAGAGTCGTAATCTTAACAGAGAACATTGTGGTCGCTCCCGAACTGGAAGATCTGCTGCTAATATCCTAGCACTCCGTAACACTCTGCAGGCGTGGCAAGCAGGAGGTCAAATTAGTTGTCGTCGAAATGGACTTGGAATACTATCTCCAACCTTTAACAGAATAACTCGTTTGTGACTTGCGATTCCATCCCTATCAGACGATAAGGAGACATCAACTTCAGCAAGCAGATCACAAACGTAGCACTGTGTTCTGTCATTGGCTTCTTGCCCGTCCCCTACATTTCCTGGAAGATTTCATCATTGGCGATGAAGCAGAGTTTGCATTAGACGTTTTCACAAGTCCTCCTGCAGACCTTCATAAACTTCAGAGACGCATAATTGCACAAGTTGACATTCTCAGGCAGGACAGACCTCTCATTAGACGTGGTGTGAACGCCATGTTGAGAAGAGCCGAAATCTGCATGTACAGAAGAATTGTGGGCATGTGGAAGACCAAGACTAAAACTGTCATTAACTGTAAACAGTAAAAAAGTGGTGAGACTTTTTTTGTTATTTGTATGTTGTTTTGATTTTTATTGACTTCGCGCAACTGCTTTTTGTACTCGGCTCACAAAAGTAGCCACCAAATCCTTATTAATGGTCACACGCCAGTGATTTGTCAGCTGTAGGAGGACAAGATGTTGATTAAGTTATCAACTAGAAACCCCTGGTCTAGTTTATTGATGTACTTGTAACCAACATAATTTGTTTGTTCATATTATTATACAAGTACATGTTATATAGTGCTGATTCTGCCCACCCATGGCAGGGGGACCCAACAGTTACCTTTGTGTTTTCATGCTTTTGCTGGGCTACCACTTCTTATTTTGCTTGCCTTTTTCATCACTCTTGAATTGGTAGTGTGCAGCATTTGCTTGCTCTTTCTTTTTATCAGAGGTATTGGTTGGGTCCTGTTGTCGTGGTGGGGCAGTATTATTTAAATCTCATTCATATTCTGATCCTTGTATCTATCTTGGTTACAGTAATTAAGATGGAGTCTGGTGGACCATGTCTGTATGTTCTTTTTTCCTTTCCACCAGGCCCAAGTACAGGTGAATAAAAATGGAAAAAAAAAAAAAAGTTATCAACTAGAGAATTTTGACCAAAGACCTCATACTTTTTAATCTAGCGGCATTTTTCAAACTGTATACTTAATTTTGATACACCCTGTAGATAATGAAAGTGAGA
Organism: Amphiura filiformis; assembly: GCF_039555335.1. Classification (NCBI taxonomy): domain Eukaryota; kingdom Metazoa; phylum Echinodermata; class Ophiuroidea; order Amphilepidida; family Amphiuridae; genus Amphiura; species Amphiura filiformis. The sequence goes on from NC_092643.1 coordinate 28,183,337, forward strand.
TATAGGTAAAAAGGAGGAGGAGAAAAAACAATAAAAACAAAAGAAAATGGATATATAAAAGGTTCATAACTTTGCAATCAAGTATTCATGAAACTCTGGGATTCAACTTCAGTAAGTGTAGGTACTAAATGGTAGTAACTCAATTTAAAACTTTCCGACTTTGGACTGAGTGGATCAGATTGGGTCACAAATGGGAATGAATGGTTCCTGATTTCTTTTATAACTTCATGAACTTCGAGATTTTCTGTGCTCCACACCTATCATAAAAACGAATTGGTTATTATGCTTCTATTTTCAATGTTGAGTTATATTTTGCGACATTACTTTACTGAAATCTATTTAAGCAATAGGTAAAAAGTTGCCATGACCAAATTACAGCAATATCTAATATCTAAAAAAAATAAAAAATCTCGCGTTTTCTTAAAAATTGACATCAAATTTCACTAGTTCAAACTGCTCAAGAAATTTGAGCATTTTATCACAATTAGTTTGTCCGTAGCACTCGTTTGAATGTTCCTTCGATACTGCTATACAAATACATGGGCGTCAACGAACTTTTATCATGTACAATCCAATGTGGCATCCAAATGAACGTTCTGATGAGCGTTACGGACAAACTACTTCTGTTAAAAAGCTCAAATTTCTCGAGCAGATCAAACTTTGGTGTATCTTCACAGATGTAAACATTAAAATACCGAAAGGAAAAAAAATTGCGCAAAATCTTAAAAAGTGCCCTCACGCTCAATTTTGTCCCAAAATGGCAATTTTTAAGAAAACAGAAAGTCCGATTTTCATGAAACTTTCAAAATTAGATATCTTTAGCTCATTTACATATATTTAGACACCAAAATCATAGCAATTTGCCAGAAAAGGAGTACTATGAAGGATTTTGTACTCAAATCCACTCCTCCTCAAAGATTAGGTATGGTGACACTAGAGGGCGCTGCACACTTTTTTCTCAGACCCTGCCAAAATTTGTGTCATTTCATGCTGAGGTTATATAAAACAAATAAAAACTGTTTACCAAGCAAAACAAAGTATGAGCCATCTATAGCCCACTCCTAATATATTGTATAATTTGTGTACATGAGGTGATGTACATATTTATGTATTTCATACATTTGCAAGAAAAAGAGGAAGAGGGGTATTGATGAAAACCGTGTCATTTTGTAAACTCAATGATACTAGTGATGATAATTGCATTGCTTTTTGATGTTTTTCTTTTCGTGAAATCGGCGGCAACAGCAAAAATCCATTGTTTCGATAAACGTGAGAAAACTGGCTCCGAAAAAGAGTCCAAGGGCACCTCCCCAGTCACCTGACAGAAGAAAATAAATGAAAAGAAGACACATAAATGGTACTCGTGTGGTTATATATCATCATGATTGCATGTGCACTATTTAGAGAATAAATAGTGCATCTATCGCCTCATATAACACGGGCGACATCATTATTTTAAGTAAAACAGCGACGCCGAGTTGTTTTACAGCGACTAAAAACAATACCTTTATTCTCATTCTTTAACACTTCAATTCAAACAAAAATATTATAAGTATTACAAATTTTAATCAAATTAAATCCTACATTTTGCAGGGAATTACCTAGGGCTTAAAATCGATTAGTCCCGTTGTTGCTATGCGCCTCCGATTGGTTCAAATAGCGAGTACGAGTATTGCGTCGATGCACACGCGCTGACCCGTGTGATATCGTGTCATATCACACGGGTAAGAACCAATAAGATTGCAGGAACGTTCTCAAGTGTTTAAGAATAGTAAGTGCAGACACGGAGAAAGTGGATGAAAGTCTTGAATGAGTAAGAGTTTCTCACAATTTATCAATACAGTTCAGTACGCTGTCAGAATGACATTGCGCCTTCTTTAAACCTGAACACTATCCAACTCCCGATTCGCCCTTTGCACGGATCCGTTATCTTGCTTCCGAAACGAGATTCTCCCTGCAAACTTATGCGCAAAATGTGCATTTCTATTTCTAGCGCTTTTCTAGCAACGCATGCGTTTGACAGGCTTACACACACGGCACGCACTTTGCGGTTAGAACCTCGTTTTGAGATGAATACTGATCTGCATGTATTTCCTTTAATAGCCATATGTATTTCAATTCGAAGATGATTGTATCTGAATTTAAGGCTAACATTTTATTCTATAAACCCTATATCTTAATCGGGAAGTCAGGGCTAGGTGATATCTTGCACATATCATATATTAAAGACCTCGAAACTAAAAGGGGTTTAAGTTAAATTGACTGCCGAGATAAATTACAAGGTTGTTATGTCTATATGGTTTAAAAACGAGCGATTTCAATGCTCTACAACATTATTTCAATATATTGAAATTTGTACAAAGAGGGTGTAGATAGACCCCTTGTAGCAGAATCTGACACTAACTAATATTTTATGATTTTGTGACTTAACCCCTTCTTAGTTCCGAGGTCTTCAATTGTTTGCCGTGCGCCAGGCGTATCTTAGCTAGAGTCGGAATACTGTACTCACACAATAACTTACAAACTATGTTCACAGCAGACTATTGGGCTATTCCAGTTGAAATCCACAGTCCCACTGTGGAAGATTTTGGAAATATGTTCCATAGAGGGAGGATGTTTTTCAAATGTAATTGGTCAGGGTTAATCATTTTGAAACTTAAACTCCCCCTGTATTATGGCTTTGTCTATATCTTCCACAACTGGCATGACTGGAGTGAGTATATGAAATGGAAGCTACCGAATAATCCATTTTATTCAAAACTCTTACTCCCTCTGTGGAAGACTTTAGTTTAATCTTCCACAGGGGTAGTGTGGATTTCAAATGGAATAACCCATTAGGCAGAGGGGTGTAATACTTACAAATTAATTGAAAGGCTTCGTAGTCGAGTTGCTCTGTGATATGTTCTACTTCCAGATCCCCAAAGAATACATCGACATGAACCATGTTATTCCTATTAATGAACGAGAACGAAGGTCATTGATGGTTAAACTGACTCCATAATCAATCAAAAGATTCTTATTTGCTGATCCAATAAACTGTAGTTACTGCGTACGTTTCGATAACCACTGTTATCTTTGTCAACACTGCTACTGAGAACTGGTCTTCAAATCACCTTTTGATTTCCTGTTGATTGACTTCGTGTTGCCAGTGAATTGTTCTTTTTTCCTGTTTGATATTTGATGGATTGTTTGACACAGGATGCAGCAGCAATTCACTAAAGTGAGAATGTTGGTGTTGACCTTCATCTCTATAGCCTCCTTGACCCATACGTTTATGTCTTTCATCGTTCAAAGCACTGGTTGAGTTGATCATTGAAGAACTGACTGAGTTGGTCGTGGAAGTAGATGAGATCCTCATTTCACATGATATCGTCAGTTTGATGATGATGATGATGATGATGATGATGATGATGATGATGATGATAAAGATGATGATAATAATAATAATAATAATAATAATAATAATAATAATAATAATAATAATAATAATAATAATAATAATAATAATAATAATAATAATTATAATAGTATTAATAATAATAACATCATTGCGTACTTACCGAAGGTATTGCGTTGTCAGCCATAAGAGATCTGTGTCTTCATATAATGCTCTTCCATTTTTGACAAGTATTTCGTGAAGACTTTTATACACTTCCTGAACACCAGTATAAAACGCACCTTCCACGTTATACTCAATACAGATGCTATCTACAAACTTCTCAAAAGAGATATTTCGTATTTTTGACTGATACTCCTGCATAAGACCCTTTCCAAGATGTTGCTTCAATCGTCCAGTATGTACATACATATCTGTCAAAGACCCCAATATTTCCTTGTATACTTTAGAATCGTAGTAGGATGTATTAGCAGGGCGTTGATAATACTTTACTTCATTGTATATTTTTAATTCATTGTATATGTATTCAACCAACGTATAATACAGATCATATTGCATTGACCAAAAAATATTAGTCATGTTACCATTGATGAAATCAAAAGACTCGGGAAAGGAATCTTGAAGGTTTTTACCATTCATGTCTGTTGCGGAGCTTAACCAGATCCGTATTTTAACATCGACGAATTCCGAGGCTTTATCGTAAAAGATTGGGTAACAACGGCCACTGGAAAGAAGTAAAAAAGTGTACGGGAGCTTAAGGAGTATGAATATGACGAAGAAGATTTTGGGACTCAATATTGATCCCTGAGGTACACAACCCACGAAAGCTTGGGTTTTTTTGTAGATAGTGATAAACGATGATGATGATGGAAATGATAATGACATTGATGATGGTGATGTTGATGATGATATAAAATAATGGTGATAAAGTCGTCTTTCCCTTAAATAACTGTTTTTTTTGATAAACGATGGTGATGATGATGATGATGATGATGATGATGATGACCTTGACGATGACAACGATCACCATGATGAAAATGATAATGACATTGGTCATCACCATAATGTTGATGATGATATAAAATAATAGTGATAAAGTCGTCTTTCCCTTAAAGTTGCATTTCGTGATTATAATAACTGATTTTTGTCCGAATCTTATATATTTTTTTGAAATTAGCTATTATCAAGGTTAGCAACAATTTTAAACTGTTGCGATTTGGTAGTTCACAGCATCTTGCGAATGGTAGCGAGCTTTGGCAAAAATAACATTGATCATTTGTGACACGATTTGGTCCATGGGGGCCAAAGGCGGCATATTTAAAACTGAGATAAAGGCAAAAATATGGAGTAAAAAACAATAAAATACACATCACAAAACCTCATAACTTTAGAACCAAGTATGCTAGACCTTTGGTGTTTTCAGTATATTATAGCCTAATGTTACTACAAGGTAATAGCTATTGTAACTCAATTTTCAAAAATGCCTCCTTTGGCCCCCATGGAGCAGATCGTGTCACATTTCATAGCGAGTGTGTAGAAGACTTTTGGAGGTCCTGTGGTTCTTGAGTTATGTTGCAAAGAGGGCTGAAACAAAAACACTTTTGTAAAACGTACATAACTCATTCACAACAATAAACCAAGCAAGTATTCAAAGTATATGATTTGTAGAATGAACTTTTGCAAAACATCAAGGTGCTATTTTTCAGTAATATATTGATTTAGATAATGAAAATCAATTTGTTGGTTGTTTCGACCAACAATACCTTGTGTACCCTTAATATCTGCATAACATTGCACAAATTTGTGCTGCATACAAAAATGTTAATCTAATATGCAAAATAATAACGCAATATACTTCTTTTAATATATAGTTACCAGTAATCGCAAACGACGATGCATCTTCAAAATTTACACTACGCACTTTCTCGCCGTTTCTTTTTCAATTGAAATCATTTTGGTCAGAACTAAAGTTCTAAATCATACTAAATAAAAACCCAGGAAAAAGATTATATTTACAATGACTTACGTGAGTTTGTCGGTAAAAGCCTCTTCAGGGTAAGTCGAGTTGTTCATTAACAAGGCAATAGCAACACTGTACGATGGAAATGTAGACTGCGATACTGTCGTCAAACATATGGTTTGCTTACAGGAATCCTCGCAATGACCACAAACTCTGTTTTTGTCTCCATGAAATGAATCTTAACAATTATAAACAAACAACGAGTTTATCCGAGTTGGTAATAAAGAATAAAGAAATATTTTGTACAAGTAGTAAACGAACCAATAGAAATACGACCTGCAACAAAACACATTGGTCTATAAAATGCCCCGCCGGCTGCTGAGACTACCTGCAAAGTTGCAGCATATGCTGAATTCATATTTACTATTGATATTCAATGTATGATTATATCTCAAATCCTTGAATATATGCCGTTATTTTCGGTGTTTGTAAAAACCTATTGTTTGACTTGCAGTCGAATATATGTGTTGAAAGAATATGGTAAGCTGCTGTCTGCGCTTTGAACTTGCAGTCTGCGCTTTGAACAGATCGTAAAAATTAATCATTTTAGCTGATAAATGGCAGCGGCGCATTCGTAGTGGAAAAGAAACGTATATATCTATCGTACAGCTAGTGCGCTTAGCCTGAGTCGCTCGGCCCCTATCTCGAAACTATTAAACACGGCGGAACAAAATGGCCATGCATGGCTGTTGAAGAACTAGTAGATTCGCCCTACTATCATGGACATTTCTGACACGAAGATATAGGGATGATGATAACGCTGTGCGTATTGAACGACAAAGGAAACATGACCGAGAATGACCGGGAATAACCACCAATGACCGAGAATAACCGAGAATGGTCTGCATGAATCACTCCAGTCTGCTTACAAGCAGTTTCATTCTACCAAGACTGCCTTAAGTCCGCAATGAAATCTTGTGGACAATGGAGAGACAAGTAGTCACCATTCTTGTCCTTGTGGTTTGACACTATAGATCACAGAGTGTTACTGCATGGCTTAGAAGATATGCTGGGTGTGCATGGCATCCCCTTGGCATGATTAAGATCATATTTGTCTGGATGTTCTCAACGCATTCTCATAAATGGCATATCCTCTTCTAGCCAAACTTTAGCGTGCCACAAGGATCTGTTCTACGTCCCCTTTTATTTGCCATTTATATGCTGCCTCTCGGTAAACTCCTCCGTCAGTATGAACTCGATCTGCATTTTATCCAGGTGACACATAGCTGTATGCATCGTTGTGTCCAACATCTGAGGAGGGTGTAGCACCAGCTGTGTCAAAGCTGGAAGACCATGTTACCAAAGTGCAAATTTGGATGACCAAAAATTGTCTCAAACTCAATGCTGAAAAAGCTTATTTTAGTTATGGTGATCTGTTTTAGAACACAGTTGACAAAGTTCATCTTGCCTTCAGTGAATATCGCTGGTGGGTCACTCCATATGAAATCAAGGAGGCGCCCCACCTGACCCCCTCAGATTTGCTTTACATTTTAGTCATATGTTGTACCTGTAAAAATATTAGAAACCTGCAAATTTGAGGTCTGTAGCTCTTACAGATTTTCTGTGGCAGCCATTTAAAGTTAGAGTAGGGGGGGTCGCAATTTGAAACTCCCATGTTGCAACTGTTATCAAGACTGTCAATTACCATCTCATCAACATCAGTAGGGCTCACAACAGAAGCTGATATGTTGGCCGTGCAAACCCTTGTTACCAGCAGATTGGACTATAGCAACAGCCTTCAACAGGCATCAGCAAATCTCTCATCACCAGACTTCAAAATGCTCAACGCACTTGTCATCGCTAAGCGTAGACAATTTGACTCAATCACTCATATTAAAACTTGTTGCGCACCACTGGCTCCCCATAAAGCATCGCATCATTTTCAAAGTCCTCCTTCAAGGTCTACAAAGCTCACCACAAACCGTCTCCTTGTTACATCTCTGATTTGCTTCAGCCACAACCGGTTCGTCGACAACTGCGACATCATCTCCTCAGTTTCTAGTACTCAGAACCCACAGTGTGTCATTCGCAGACTGATCTTTGTTATGCTTTGGACCAAAAGAGTGGAACATACTTCCCATCCATATTAGGAATGTTCAGACTATTGGCATTTTCAAAAAGCGTCTAAAATGCCATCTGTTTCAACAAGCCTATCAGACTTGAATTCTTGTGGCTGCCTTTAAGCGCCTTCGAACAATTGACTTTTTGTATACTGGCGCTTTATAAATTGTTGTTGTTGTTATTGTTGTTGTTGAAACACTTGAATGACTATGACAATACTTTTAGTATTTCGTGATCCTAGCGTCCTCTCTTTATGACATTTGTCAGTAAATATCCACGAAAAAAGCTTAAAGATTCCGATTATGTGTTTGCGAGTTATGCATGATTATGTGTATTACACTGTTCCATATGCCACTGTGTGCTGGTATAAGAGAGCGTAATTAATTTTTTTTGCTAAACGAATTAATCTGCAAGAAATTGTTTGTATATAAACATTGCGTAGCTAGTAGTATAAAGATCTAAAAGTGGGAGATCTTATTATTTATTTTCTACTTTTATTTGAAATATTAGATATTATTGCTTACCACTCGCAGATTGGATACACTCTGTCAGATTTCGAGGATTGCAAAATGGTTCAATACCTGAAATGGTTCAAAACAATATGACATTTCAAATTATCATATTTAAAACGTTTTTCAAATATTATGACACCATCTGCTTCCGGAGAGTGTCATCACTGGTACAATGGTATTTGCCATGATCAACTTGGTGTCATCTCCAACCGAACGTTTCGTGATGGAATTTGGGGGTGTGTCGGAGGGGAGTATACCCTAGTAGTGTTTACACTCATATACAGCCTGTCTCAAAAAATAATTGTGCAAGTGCAAAGCGCCCTCTTTGGCAATTAAAAAAATATCGTCAAGGGCGTAGTCTCAGCTCTTAAATACCGTTTGTTCTGTTAAATTTGCTTGTTTTAATCTCGAGATATGATTAGTTAACGCCGAAAGGGTAAAATCACAATTGTGCAATTTTTACTAGGGAAAAAGGCTTTACAAGTAAATCAGTGATAGCATGAAGTTTATCAAGAGTTACGTTCCTACGTGAAATCAAAAGAATGCATCAATTACACAACAATGCAATTTTTTTTACTGTTTTTACTGTTTTATCATGATAAAGGAATAATGATTCTCTTTTCTCACTTAAAGTTAAAACAGATTAAAAGATAAATAAATATTTCACATTCTGCTGTAAAATTAAAAACATGTGCATGTCAATGATTTTATCATGGTAAATACTGTTCTCTCTACTGTCCGCAAGCGGCCCCTCGGGCATAAACAAACGTTTAGTCAGGAAAATATATGAATGGATCCCTACTTACTTGTTGGGAAAGAAATAAGACAAAATAATGCACGCTCGCTGATAGTGATGCGTCTAATGCACGAGCCCCGAATTAGACACATCAACATCAACTAGCATCGAGCATTGATTTACATGTACAGCTCCCTAGTAAAAGTGGCACAATTGTGATTTTACCCTTTCGTTGTTAAATAAACATATCTCGTGATTGAAACAAGCAAATTGAACAGAACAAACGGTATTTGAGAGCCAAGACTGCGCCCTTGACGCTGATGTAAGCGTCATGTCACAATGGTATTTTCTAATTGGCAAAGAGGGCGCTTTGTACTTGCACAATTTTTTTGAGACAGACTGTACACTCTAGTTTTTAGTTAACACTGGAAAACCATATAGCTCCTCCCATCCCACTCCCCGTCCATGGCATTTATTGAGAAGATTTGTTCGCATTTGATTTGATTTGTTCAGGTTAAAAGCATCTCCCTATTACAGGAAGTCTCGGGCAATCACAACATTTATATGCCTTATATGTTAGGAAATAATGATGAAGCACAAATCACGTGGTTTTATTTAAAACACACTCCTATTGGCCTTAAAGAACGAATGAAGACAACCGTCTTTCACCACGTGATATTCACATTTCCCGAGCACCGAAATTACCTGTGGCACTGACGTACCGGTAACACAATGAAGGCTGACGACAATTGAACACAGATAACTATGACGTCTTTGCCCTAGACAATTTTGGCGCGGGAATTTTGAATATCGCGTGATGAGAGCCGGCTATTTTTATTAGTTTTTATAGTGAACATGCGTTTGTTTTAAATAAAATGTGTGATTCGTGCTTGATAATTGTTTTTCTAACATATAAGAAAAAGGCATAATGTTGTGATTCCCGGAGTGTTCCTTTTAAAAAACCGCCCACGAATGACTATGAGAGTAAACGCGGACCCGGAAATCGTACATGATCTGATATTGGATTAAACTGTTGAAGCGGGTAAATTCTTTTTTGATGATCACCTGACTAAAACCGAAACTGGTGATAATACTTACCTGGCATGTAATAGGTCCTACATTGACATTTTTCGACGATGAAATTTGTTTCGCATTCCAATAAGCATTTAGATTTGGTATAACTGCCGTCAAGATATTGTAGTTGTTGCATGCCATCTTTTACACAAGCTCCATGTGGATGGGGCAACAAATTCAGCTGTAAACAAAGGAACAGAAACTCCTGTTGTCATCGTTTCTGCAGAGTTTGGCCATGCCATGTGGTAAATATTTAATAATAATATACCATAATTATAGAAACAAAATAGAATCAAATGATCTGTACGAGGGACGGTCAATATATTCGAGAATAAAAGTATGGAATCTGGCGCGTTTGCAATTTGATAGACCGATACTCTTTTTAGACCTATACCATTTTTATTAGAGATAAGAGATCATGTTGAAGATATCCAATTTTTCACCCATTGTTCTTTGCATAATAAGAGACAGCAAGATTAATTGATACATTTTAATGACTCATCTGTCAATGAATACATTTCTTCTTTCACAATTATCAAGTGAATATACTCAGATTATCTCATAACAAAAACAGGGCTTGCAAACTGCTTTGGTACTTACGGTGCGCGCACGTAAACCTTCTTTTTATTACACGTTCCATTAAACTGAAATTCAAGTCACCTGCCAATGTTGACAATTGTCAGTGTACATTATAGCAATGACTTTATGCAAATGAGATTAGGTAATTCAAAGTACTCTAATAATAACTGTTGTGTGTTTTGAAAGACAAAGGTACAAACTTGTTTTTATCATAAGTAACAGTCATGAAAGTCATGCTTGAGCGGAGATAAATAATAGTTGTGGGAATATATTGACTGGTCCTCGTAGTATGAACACGAATAAAAAACCCAAGTAGCGAAACCATGTTGATTTTTCCCCTTGAAATTCACTCCCCCACCCCACCCCGAAAAACCCCTGGTGCCTCCACTGACAAACCCACAAGCCTTAATCAGCACACTGAGTGGCCCAATACAAAATCTGTAATCCAACACAGATTTTTCACGGAGTTTTCAACCAGGCAAAGGTTTTTCACAGAAAAATGTTTCCTAGTTTTTGCTAGTCTCGATCCTAGAGGGCTCACTGGTCATGAACTACACAAAGCGAAAGATTAAACATTTGTATATACAGTGTCAACACAATGGCCTTCTATAGGGCATTATAATTACAGACAGCATAGGTGTAGATCCCGGGGGGGGGGGAAGATGGGGGGAAAAATCCCCAATATTTTGTCAGGGGGGATGGCCCATACAATCATCCCCCAATGTTGACGCCTGTATGTGGGTTTCTGACCAAATTGACCTCATAATTATTAGGCCGTTTTAGCACCAAAAGTGCAATTTGTTTTTGCGCTTCGCTTGAATTTATTGTTTTTTATTGCCCTTTTGTTTTCAAATACAGGGCCTTCTAGTTACCTTCCTGGTTGCTATGCGTATTGCAGAATGTGTGCCAAGTTCCAGTTCCGAACCAAAATCCTGCATATTTGGAAATTCATCTTTAGGATGGACTAACACCTTAAAGCCGGCATTTTCACGAGGTACAGCTATGTGTTTATTTTGTTCTGCATTAAGGATTACGCTTAATCCGCTAGCCTCACCTAAATACAAAATAAGATGAGAACTCTGATAAGCACATGCATAGTACACTTCAAAACTGGATTTGATATTATTACTATTATACTATAATATTTATTATTTGGCAAATTTTGAAACTTAACTGTGTAAATTTCAATTGAAAAAGTAATCTGTGGAAATCCATTAACAGTTACATAATTTACTGTTTGTAATGTTTTGTGAATCAAGATTGGTTGTGATGGCCACTTTAAGAACCCCCTCTAATTACAAAGGTACCCTACAATTTGGGGAAATTTCTCATTTAAGACAGAAACGAACCCTAATCCCTAACTCTGACCCTGACCCTGACCCTAACCCTAAGCCTATTCCTAACCCTAACCCTAATTAGCATATCGTGATGTTCTGTCTTAAATTAGTCTACTTTAGTAGACTATTTTAATTTATCATCCCTCTTATCCCCCTGATCATGGAAAATCTACCAATCCTGTTCTGATCCAAAAGCTAGCTAGACATAAAAAAGGTCTTCTATATTTGAACTATGCACTCTAATACTGGATATGATGCTACCTCATTATAAATGCAGCCTTGGTAACGTTGTTATGGGCAGACCATGTGGTTCATGTTACCTGACCCAGATAATGCTACCCAGCTGGACCACGTGGGTTAGGTTCACTGTGGATAGGGTTAATGCATTTGCATATTAAATGCATTATGCATAAGAAATGCTAAACATATATTCTTACCTATCTGTTATTGGTTACGATTTACGCACATTGATTTTTACTTCATTAACATTCATCTCAGATGGACATGAAAGAGGTTAAGCCTACATGTGTGTGTTAAGATGTGTGTCACAATGTCACATTCCAATTAGGGCAGTTCATTTTTTTATTCTTACTTCACTGACATACCTGGCGTTTTTACTGGAAATGCTTGTCCAGTTGAAGGATTGAATGTGAAACATACTCCGTAGTTAGTCACTACCGTGGTGAAGTTACCTGGACCACACTCTTTGCCGTTGAAAAGACATCTGTGATAAAAACATATATATATATATATATTATGCAGACCTGAGTACAAACACGTGCAGTCAGTTCGGAAAAGTTGAGATATTGACGTTTTTTGGTGGGATATGAGAGAATGAGAGCATATCAGACACATCGAATTGCATTCTGAATAAGAGGAATGTCCTTCTGATGTCAAATTATTTTGATTTTTGAAATTCGCGATATAATACACATTTTATGACAACTATTAAAAATTTATATTTTTGATATTTAACAGTCTTCAAAGTGAACTTTATAAATCTAATGATATTTTCTTTAAGTGTATGTAGCTGGGAGGAAAAGCCGACCATCATTTGAACATTTTGACCTTTGGTATTAAAGATATACATTTCCCCCCAAAACACATAAACATTTAGGTCTTTTGGGAGAAAGAATGTATATCTTCAAATGTCAAAATTTTCAAATGGCGCTTGGCTTTCCTCTCAGCTACATATACTTAAAGTTTACATAAAGTTGTGTTTCTTCTTTCATTAAATAGAGTGCTCGATCCTGTGAGGAGCCTTCGGGCGAAACGAATCGTAGTGAAAATGGAGTAAATTTGTTTCTTTTAATGTTATATACTTAAAGTTTATAAAGTTTACACTTTGAGGATAGTTAAATATCAAAAATATCTATCATTAATAATGTTTAAAATTTCTATTAAATAAAATTATTGTATATCAAAAGGACATTCCTCGTATTCGAATGCAATATTATATGTCTGATGTGCTCTCATGTCCCACAAAAAATATCGTGCAAACATTGCTATGCGATCCCTTAAAGCCATATTATAACATTATCATACAAAATAGATTAGCATTTCTTTGCCATAAAATGTTAGTTTTTACTGTCAGATATGTCCCCTTTTATTTTTGAGCCGAACAACTACGGCAAAGCAAAGAAAATTGGAATTTACTACCAGCGCGTATGTCGCCAATACGTACCACTCCTTCGGTCATGTTATGGTACGACCCTTTATTGTGCAGATCACCGTCCCGCACGCCGTGTACATGGTGTACGTACTGTGTGTTATGAACATCGTGTATGCGTTCGACTAATAATTCCATTGTAATAATAAGACGCCGGTTCCGGCGCTTTATTCAAAATCTCGGATTTTGACAAAACTACAGCACATAGAGTCTTGATTTTTGCAGGGTATATTGGTTTAATAAAGTACAATATAATCGTGTAAAAAATGAATTTTAAAAATCAGTGAGGGCGTCCTCAACAGCAAATGTTATAATAGTTGAGTTATGATTCTTGAATGCTGCTATTGAACCATGCCAATGTCATGAACAGAGAAGAAGGGTCCAATTCCTTAGCCACGTATATAATTCTCTCCTGACTAAAATTACACATGCTTCAGCTGTGATACGTCCAACCGGAAGTAAGGATGTACAACCATCATTCTGATTATGCATACCGATCATGACAGGCAAACCCGTTTATATTTTGGGAAATTAACAAAAGTGGTATCGGGATGTAAGTTGGTATGAATATAAGTAATATGTCTAGAATAATTGAGTTGATATGGAAAACTTTATTTTCTTAACTATTGAATTTATTGGATGTGTGCAATTATTGGACTTCATTCCAAAGTTATAGTAATAGTAATAGTAATAATGATATTGATATTGATAATACATTTAGAAACTGAAATAACAAAATTCTTACTTGTTCCACTCGTAAATTACTCACAATTTAATGGTCTCATTTTTCGTGTTTCCGTTATTAACAATAAATTCATGAAGGTTGACATCTCCTGCATAGTTATCAGGAATATCAATGTTTTCGTTTTTGTTTACCAGTCCAAGTTGACTAAAGAGATTCTGAATTTGGAATAAACCAGTGAACCAAAGATCTCTCCAGCTATCGTACGCGATTGCCAATTTATCCAGCCTGCATGTAAAGAGAATGTTGATTTAATACAAACCACAAACCACGAATGACCGCCAACAACGGTCTATACATTTGGATATCCAACTACATTGCCCCACAGGGCTAAAAAGATTCAAAGAACCACAAATCGAGAAAGACCGTCAACAACGACCAAACCATTGAGAAGATTGGTTCTTCCAAAACGTCTGATACGAAACTAAGTGATTGCCTATGTTCTTTGGATTTGGTGTTCCTATAATTTATACAATTATGAACAAAATACCCTGTCCTACGGGCGGATGGATGGACCTTTCAAGTAGGGTCGTATTTTCATCCCGGCTATATACACTTTAAGAATATATCATTGGATTTATACAATTTACTTCAAGGACTGTTAATATTTCAAAAATATCAAGTTTTAATCATTTGCCATAAAATTTGTATTATATTGAGATCTTCAAAATTTCAAAATCATTTGATATCAGCAGGACTTTCCTCGTATTCAAAATGCAATTTGATATGTCTGATGTGCACTCAGGTCCCACAAAAAATACGTGAAAACGTCATTCACTATCCGAGCCCTCAAAATAAAATTATCTCTAAAATATTCGAAAATACAAACAATTCTAAAGTTCCTGCAATCTTATTGGTCGTGTGATATGATATCACACGCGATACTCGTACTCGCTATTTGAACCAATCTGAGGCCCATAGCATCAACGGGACTGATCGATTCTAAGCCCTAGATAATTCCTTGTAAAATGTAGGATTTAATTTGATTAAAATTTAGTATACTTATGATTAATATCTTTATTTGAATTGAAATGTTTAAGAATGAGAATAAAGATATTGTTTTTAGCCGCTGTCATGCATCTATCGTTTCATATTATAACACGTGACATCATACCTTTATTCTCTAAATATAAATACATCAACCCGCAAGAAAAAATGAACGCGTCCGAAAGTACTGCGAGTAGTATTATGTGCATTATAAAAATAATCAATGCATGGTTCGTATTTTTTCTAACGTTAGCTCTGATTGGTTCTCGCTATCTAAGAGTGTATGAAAACTTTTTGTCGATCGTTTCGTGTTGGTCCAATTAGCTTAAGCTAGACAAAGAGGAATCTAAAGATATGGATAAAGTAAGCAATTCTTTTACTATCAGCCTGTGGGTCACGAGAAAGGCGTGTTTACATTTGCCCTTTCAATTGTCGTTAATTCTGTTAATGGTTTACAATACCTGAACATATTCGCGTTACAGAAAGTTACAGCTGGAAAATCCAATTCCTTTTCGTGTGTATAGGCTAATTTGGTGTTAGTCGGTCGATTAATGAACTTCTTAGTAGAACGGAATATTTGGTACGACAATCCGGACAATGCTAGCAATACCACCAATAACCAGAATAGTCTGAAAAGAAAAAAATTGCAACTACAAAATTGAATGTCTCTGGATATTTCCCGACAAACCTTGTGCTCATTGCTCACCCATATTTCATGAGCTGAGTTCGATCACAATGTAACATACTTAGGGTCTTTTCAGTTTGGGAGAGTTTTTTTATTGTTTCAAAACAAAAACGCAAGGTATTAAGTGAGTTGGGGCCCTGTTATCTTTTCAGTTTGAGTTGGGAACATTTTTAATTTGACCACTGTGTTTACCTTTGACCTTGAATATGGTCGGAGTGCCAGGAATTAGTTTTTGTTAAAATTTGAATATTAATTAGCACACCACCAACTGAACAGATTACTAAGTCTCATTCTCAACACAACACTTTTTGATTTGATGACACCTTTTACAGGCAAAAAATTGAAGGAACGAAGTGGGACATGAACGAAGTGGGGCATGGCCTAAGTGGGACATGGAATAAGTGAGATTGGACTAACTGAGTCTGGACCAAGTGAGATTTGGACCAAATGAGATTGGACTAAGTGGGATTGGACCAAATAGGATTGGACCAAGTGGGAATTGCCCATTCTTTTGTCTTCCATATTACCACACACGCGAGTTTTAAGCGTTTCATCTCCGTAAATAATCATATTACCGATTTTTGCACGATTGCATTCAAAAGTATACCTAATACTTCTTGCCAACACTGATTAGTATTATTTCGATGCCAGACAATTTTTCTCGTCTAGGGGGGAGTACACACAAGTAAATGTAGCCGTGCATTTTCTCGCGAATTTTGGGGCGTATAAAATGTAGATACCTCTTTTGTCTAAATGAGCTTGTACCATCTGACCTCGAGTTTTGAAATCAGAAATTTACACAACTCACGAAACCGAAAAACGAATATTCACTTCCTTCAACTTATTAGTGAGTGAAAAAAAGGATAGAGTAAAAAGATTGGTCATCCGAAAACTTAAATGAAAACGAAAACAGAAACCGAAAAGATAAAATAGACCCTTTACTGTGTGATCATGACCTAATTAATATATGAACATAACTAAGAGCTTTATCCAGGGTCTATGCTTGATGCCAGGCATTATAGAATGAGGCTAATATTGACATTTGTTTACTTCATTAATTGCATAATATGAAGGACATCAGAGAGTGTATGTCGTCTTTCTGAATCAAGTAATCACTCACATTCATTACTCAGAGCTTTTAAAAGTACATTAGAAGGCATGCAACCAGTATTAGTAGTAGAACATAAAAATCATGTGATTTTGGAAAAAAAAATCCAGCCATGTGTTACCAAGGTATTTGTTTGCTACACGTTTTACCAAGGTGGGGTAGGGGGTGTTCTATTCATCCGAAATCACGGAGGTCTCCTAAATGAACAAAACATGGGCACAAAACTAGTAAAATAGCAACCACTGCACGTCCGGGATATTTTTAATGGACATGCTACATGCTAACCAGCTCGTGCCGAACTGAAATTTAACCTGCAAATTTACTAAACTAGTAGTGGTTTACCAATCTGGATACCAACCTGAAATTTAACCGTCCTGCAAATTTACTAAACTAGTAGTGGGTTACCAACTTGGATACAATTGACCAAATTTGTAATGTCGATCTTCCTTTTGTGTCCATAATGTCCCAGTAAAGCAATAGAGGTTATCCACGTTACTCATGTGTGACTTCTAACAAAAGGCGCTAGTTCCCGTAGTATTCCTCATTCAAACCAATTCAATGCACGACCTCGGAGTTACTTGCATGACTTTGGCGGGTTATTTTGAAACAGTCATTGTTGTATATGCAGGTACTTCTTTTGAAAATCCTAACCAAGGTATAGCAGTCGCTGATAGGATATGCATCTTATAGAACACGGATAACCTCTGTATTGGTAGCACGTCAGCTGGACGTTTTCTACCAAAGTTAAACATTTTTCAGTTTCCTTCAGGCGCAGGAGCGGCCTGTCCTGTGGAATGGATGCTAGTTTGTTGAATTATACACATTTGGTACCATCCACTTCAATTTCACGCATTCCCACTCCTCAATGGTAGCCATTAGCCGCGACGGGGACCCAACTATCTCACCTAAAATGTGAGAAGATGCGGCCTTGAAGGGTATTATAAACTGCATTCTATCACCCGTGTTACACGTAGATAAAAGAATGAGGGCAGTTTACAACAGAAAAGAATCTAACATCGAATTTTAAGCGGGTTCAATCCACACAATTGGGCACTCACAACACCTGATTGGTGCATGCGGGGAACCAAATATGGCCGACCAAATCCTGACTATGACTTGGCTCGTTGGATTCGTCTATATTAAACCCCTATGTGTTCGAATGGATCTCCTAATCCAGTGATACGAAAATAGGTACCAAAATTCGTCACGTTTTGTCCCCGAGACAGATTTGCCTGGTACATCGTATAGAAATAAGTGATTTTGCTAAAAAGTATTGGTTTAGATTTAAAAAATCACAACCCTAATCTAAATTTTAAGTTTGAAGTTCGCATCACTTTTTTCAAGTATCAGTGGGCTTCAGCAACATCACGACACTCGGCGTTTTGTCTGGTTAGGGGGTAGCTCACAAAAATGTTATGATGGTTTTAGATTACCCCAAGCCATTTGGTTCCTTATTTAAATGTTTTAGAGGACCGGGAAAAATCATATGGGGGAAGATGCATACATACAGGGGGAAGTGCAGTGTGTTGTAATGAACATCTGCCAACATTACAAAATTGATGGTAAAAGCCATTGTAGTATTATACGGGTCAGCGGCACGATTTGGAAATTTTGCCCCTTGACTCGATAGCCCCGGTACGCCCGCCCGTGATGGGGGTTACATCTTCTTGAAGTTATCAAGTTTAGTTCCAAGGGTTACACAAAGGAAGGTCGAAAATGATCGAAAATGATTTGCATACAGCCATATTATAACAGTTGTTGAGGAGGACGCCCTCAATATTTTTCAATTTGTACTTTATTAAACCAACATGGACACCTAATGAATTATGGGAACAAACCAAGAAAGCAATCTCTACAGCAGCACAGAACAACTTGCCGAAACCAAAGAAAACCCGATCGCCATGGATATCAGAGGAAGTGGGTACAATGGCAGACGAAAGACGACAGGTGAAAGCAAGAGGCATACTAACGGAGAAGGACAAAAGGCAGTATAAAGACCTAAGCAGGAGAATTCAACGCAGAACCAGACAAGATAAACAGGATTTTCTTGAAAGGAAATGCAAAGAGGTTGAATCACATTCTTCTACCAACCACTCCAGGGATCTCTTTAGAGCAGTGAAAGAAATCACAGGGAAGAAAACACCAAAGCTGGATGTAATCAAAGATGAAGATGGTGAAATTCTAACTGAGAGTGATCAAATCAAACAGAGGTGGCAACAGTACTGTCAAGGGCTGTATGCAAGTAAAGATGGTTTAGGAGGTGAAACAGAACCAATTGAGGTTGATGAAAACGAACCTGACATACTGAGATCAGAAGTGGTGATGGCAATGAAGAAAATGAGGACAGGTAAAGCACCAGGATATGATGATATCCCAGCTGAGTTGATCAAAGAAACCGGAGATGAAGGAGTGGATGTGATGCACAAATTATGCAATCTTCTATGGAAAGACAAGAGCTGGCCGATAGACTGGACTAGATTAATATTCCTACCACTCCCCAAAAAGGGCGACACAAGAGAATGCAAAAACAACAGGACCATCTCTCTAATCTCCCATGCAAGTAAGATCATGCTGTACATTACGGTTGAGAGGATCAAACAGCACATGCGTCGTGGAATTCCCCAGAGCAGGCCGGTTTTGTGGAAGGCAGAGGCACAAGAGACCAAATAGCAAACATCAGAAATATTACAGAGAAAGCTATTGAATTCAACCGTCCAGTCTACATGTGCTTCATCGACTATTCAAAAGCATTTGATACTGTTCAACATCAAAAACTATGGGACACCTTAGTATCAATGGGCTTCCCAAAACATGTGGTAGAACTGCTTAGGACACTCTATGACGATCAGGAATCAATTGTTAGAACAACATGTGGTGACAGTACCTGGTTCAAAATCGAGCAAGGGGTGAGACAAGGATGCATTTTGTCTCCTCATCTGTTTAATGCATATGCAGAGTATATTATGCGAATGGCCCTTGAGAGTTGCAGCATTGGAATATCTGTCGGAGGCAGAACTATCAACAACTTACGGTATGCGGACGACACTACCCTACTAGCAGACAGTGCTTGTGAACTTGAGGAGCTGATTGAAAGAGTGAGAACGGAGAGTGAAAACGTTGGCCGTTTTCTAAATGTAAGCAAAACCAAGGTGATGGTCATCAACCAACAAGAAGAGAACACCACTATTCATGCAGGAAACCAAGCAATTGAGGTCATCAAACAGTTCACCTTCCTTGGATCCATGATTTCAAACCAAGGCGGATGCTCTACTGAGATCAGACGTCGCATAGCAATGGCAAAAACATCAATGTGCACCATGCACAAGTTATGGAAGGACAGAAGTATCAGCAAGTCAACAAAGATTAGACTTGTCTCCTCTTTGATTTTCCCGATCGCAACATATGCGTGTGAAACGTGGGTGATCAATGCGGCAGATCAAAGAAGGATTGAAGCGTTTGAGATGTGGTGCTGGAGAAAACTTCTATGCATCCCATGGACCGCCAAAAGGACAAATGAGAGTGTTCGGCATGAAATAGGAAAGAAAGTCTCACTCATCAACTCAGTGAGGAAACAGAAGTTACAGTATTTTGGACATGTTGCCAGGCGAGAAGGAATCAATCTAGAGAAAGTGATAATGTTCGGAAAAGTTGAGGGGAAGAGAAGCAGAGGAAGACAGAGACTCAGGTGGACAGATGGAATTGTTTCGTTAACCAAAATGTCAATTTACAGTTGTTACACCAAAGCACAAGATCGACATGAGTGGAGAAACTTCATCAGAAAGGTCACGAATACTCAGATATGAGTAGATCGACGATGACGATGACGAAACCAACATACCCAGCAAAAATCAAGACCCTGGGTGCTGTGTAGTTTTGTCAAAATCCGCAGGAATCGTCGTTTTATTTTTTCAATGGAACTATTAGTCGAACGCATACGCGATGTTCATAATACAGTACGTACATGGCGTACGGTATACGATACGGTGATCTACACAAGAAAGGATCATACTGTAACACGACCGAAGGAGTGATAGGTATTGGCGACATCACCGCTGGTAGTAAATTCCAATTTTCTTTGCTTTGCCTTTAGTTGTTCGGCTCAAAATTAAAGGGGGATTAAAGCTAACATTTTATTGCAAAGTTTATTTTAGTATGAAAATATTATAATATGGCTTTAATTCGGAAAACAATGATTGAGGAATGTTCATAAAGTTTGGTATTAGTCGTCCAATATTCCATGCAGCAAGGTTTTGTTATTCAATCTGTTTTAAAGGTCATATACATGTATATTGCTCGGACAACATCATACCATTGGCAAGCTAATATTATCAAGACAATGCGAATGACTCCTTTTTTGAGAAAATAAGACGTTTAAAATTGATATTCCGCAAAAACCAACTTAAGCGGTGACAAATTTGACCTAGAAAAAAGTTGACGTCATGAAATGAGATGTGCCTGCTTTGAGAAAAGGGACTTTAAATGCACAGAACGTATACGGTTGTTGTCCTCAGAAAAAAGTCTAATCAAGTGTTACAAATTTAATGGTTTTTAAACATATGGATAAAATCAGCCGCTTCTTTATTATATATTAGTAAATTGTGATATTACAATTCATATGTATATCAGGTTTTTGAGAAATATTTGGACTAAACAATAAAAAATATATTTTTGACCAATTTTACCCTGCAATTTTAGAATTTGAGCGTGATGTATATCGATATTGTATTTATTATGCAAATAAACAATTTCAATGGACTTTTGTTCGAACCTTCCTAATTTCTCGTGGAACAAGGTCGCATATTATACACATGACTGAATGCCAAAAGAGCTCATATCCAGGGCTCATGTGTATATAACATGACTCTTCATTTACTGTGACGTCACCAGTCTCCTGCCATATAAATCAATTTTGCTTCGAGCGGGGGAAGGACCGTAAATTGGTGTACGAGGCAGAATTTACAAACACAATTAAACACGAATAAAAGAATTGCAACGAGTGTCAACTTGTAATGTTATAATTATTCTCTTCGAATGGAGTTAAACTTGTTTTTGCAATAGATATGCCCTTTAAGTAATTTTAAACTTTTAACGAATTTTTGTTTGCGTAAAATTTATTCGACATCAAATAATTCAGTTACTCGAGGCGTCGAGTATAATCGAAGAAACATTCTTTAAAATATAATCATTACTTGAAATAATTATATTAAAATATATGAATCGGACCTAAAATATTATTTTTACCATTGATTTAATTATACCATTATAAAGTGCTTTTGTGAAGTGGGTACCTAAAGTCCTCGTCCCTCAGTACCAAAACGGAATCAAAATTGCCATGGCCACTTCACTTCAAAACAACCAGAACTTTGAATATACTGCATCCAAAAAAATCTTATTTCATCAACAACAACAAATCTTTCGGCCGAACTCGATACATCAATGAAGAAAGAACCTGGGCATATTGAAAAAGTTATGAACAATCTTACCTTCTGAAGTCACTGCCTTTCTGGCCAACATATTTCAAACCTGAAAAACTGGTTTCTTGCGTGTATATTGTCAAACAAGATGAACACGAATCATCAATTGGTTCCGAATTGTGTTCTTCCGTCGACTCCTGTTGCTTTATCATTGGCTTGTCCTGAGCATTCTGAACGGGATATGAATTTGGTGTTGAAAGTGCCATCGTGTGTCGTAAGAGGTTTGGTCTTCTGTTCCCTTGGGTTCGTCAAGTTAAGAGTTTGAGTATACATTGAATATGTATACTATGAATCGTTTAATATCGCTTGTGTTGCATGTTTCATATTTTGTTGAACCAGTGTGTTTGGAGCTGTCTTTGATGTCATCAAAATTAAAGAAGTGGTGAAATCAAATTATTGGTAGAACTGTAAATTTCGTCATGACGGATGATTCAACGATATTTAGCTCATTAACGCATTACATGTGGAGATATCAAATGCTAAAAGAATTTATTGCACAAGGGGATATCGAATCGATATCTAATACAGGACCTATCCAAAGCGAGTCTCTATAACCTATGGACCAACCAGAGATGAGCTGTTATGCCCAATGGACTGCAGCGTCTACTCATCTATTGTATCCGAATAAAGCGCTGACATATTCGAAAATGTTCGCAATAAATCTTCATGAGAGTGTACATTCAACGTCCAGTTTTTAAAATTGGGTGAATTGTGTTTGGCAGGTGTGAAATATATCTGACTGGGCGTTTTAATTACACAACACATAAAGGCTTTGGTATCATCGAATGGCAACCTATGTTATGAATTAAGTTTCTATAATAATCATTATTATATTCATTCCATTTTCTCCTTTCTCTGCGCTTTATCATTCCATCTTTCTCCTTTTCCCCCTCTCCCTTTCTCCCGCTCCCACATTGTCCGTCTTTATCTTTCTTTTTGCCTTCCTCTACTCCCCTCCCTTCTCGATCTCTCGTCCGCTTCTATCTACTCCTCCCTTCTTCACTCCCACACTTTCCCCTTGCTTTTAAAATGGAAATTCATGAAATTAAAAAAAAACTTTATTAAATAGGCCTATAACCATGATAACAAAAATACTGAGGAATATTTGTTTGATAGGAAGTGACGCAGATAGAATATCAAACCGCGGTAATCGATCAGCAACTTTATTCAATTTATTTAAAAACGTTGTGCCTAAATTAAGGTGGGAGGTAAATAGCTTTACATCGACGGCTGATGTGTGCTTTTGTGCTTGCGAAGACTCAATCACACCTGTTAGCTATAGACGAATCCACGTATTCCTACACTTCAATGGCAGCCATAGCTGAGTCCCCCCTTAGGTTTCTCCCACCTAAATGTGAAATGATGTGGCATTGGCGGGGACATTAAACTGCATTCCATCACCCGTGTTACACGTAGCCAAAGAATGATGAAAGTTTACAACACAATACAATGCAACATCGATTTTTAAGCGGATTTAATCCACCCAATTGGGCAGCAACAACACCAGTTTAGTGCAGACGGGACTCAGTAATGGCCGACTGAATTCTGACCATCACTTAGCTCGTTGGATTCGTCTATATGAGAACAGCAGGTACCACTGGCTAGCTCACGTGGGCGCTTTCATATGACTTTCTTTTGAGAGGCCTGCTTGGTAAAGCGTTAATACGCTGTCAGGTCAGTTGTCGATTTACAGGCTTAATGTACGATTTCCTTCAAATTTTAAATTTGTCATTATATACTCAAAATGCTGAAATAATACTAGTAATAATGATCGGGAATGGTTTCTGTCCATTTTGAGCTGAAATAACGAGGTAACGTGAAAGAAACACTGCTTGTTATTTTGGCCGTTTAACATGCAGTTCTATGGGCGGACATAAAGTCATAATTTCTTGAATTATGACTTTATGTCGAACTTTACTCTGTTTACCTACAAACACAACAAATTTGGCTGATTCCATTTAGGTGCAAGTTGTGACATGTAAACATTACAAATATGCCAAAAAATCAGGTTTGAAAACAATTAACCAAATTCATATTATAAGATCGTACATTATGACTTTAATGCCAGAGCCCATTTGTCCTGAACAAAAGATGCCACTTTATGAATAGATTGTCGGCAAGTAAATCGGCATCAAAGGAACAATGCGTTACGTAATCTATTTACTCTCCGTGTTTGTACAAGCTCCTTGGTCATGACTATGAGTGAGAGTAATAATTCTAAACAAGAAACGGAGTAATTCTATAGCACATTACTGCCGTAAATAAATCAAGGGTATCACGAATTCGTTGAGGCCTTCATATCAATATCCATGTCATATCAATAATGTTGTATCAGGGTGTATGGATTTCAACTGAAATAGCCTATTTTATGTTTAATGACTGCGAATAGTTTGGTCGCTCCGTTTGACCATGTAGACCTGTTAAGATAGTTATAGGCGGGTCAAGTAAAATAATGCGGACACCTAGACATAATTGGAACCAATGTTTTTGGCTTGGTAGTGTCTCGAAACACCATCTTGAACAACATATCAACAAAGGAGAAAAAAGAAAGTAAGGGGAAATGCTAATTTGCACAAAACTAAAATGCCCACTAATATGCAGTGCTCAAATTTCAAAATTAGGTGAATATGGATACAAAATCTTCCAGGCCATATAGGTCAAATGTCAAAGTTTTGTCACCACATGGGTCAAAAATCAAAAATGCTTCGAGTATGATGAATTTGGTCTCAAATTGTTCCGCTTTGAACAACAGTTTAAACAAAAAATACAAAAAATAGCCATATCTCAGGTGTTACGTTACCTTGGTAATAGATCAGAGGATGATTTAAGCACTTCCCAGCAAGTCTTGCGGTTAGCACAGCTGTGTGAGTGAACATGACACCACTGCCGGCCCACTGCATACACACGTGCATGGTTAAATTTGAATTTGGACAGATATATTTACAATAAAAACACCTTCAAAAGTCGGTCGATTTCACATTTTATGTTATGTACAGAAGGTGTGAGTTATCCTTCATGCATACATCACTTTAAATCTGAAATCGACCAAGTAATGACGACACACGGGCAATTCTAAAACAACATCTTTTGCACAGAGTTCAATGGGATTTGAAAAGTAAAGTGGCAGTTGAAACTATAGTGATAACACTTTTACAGTGCATGATGGGGCTTCCTTAAATCATCCTCTGGTAATAGATCAAAAAAGTCAGATTCCATTTAATCATGTTAACCTTGACCTATAACTTAAGAACATCGGAGATAGGTCAAACTATGCTTTTTCTGAATCCTAATAATCCATAAGCGACAAATTATGAAATTAGAGCCGTGCATATGCAGCCATTTTTGTTTCATGCAAATTAGCATCTGTTTCCCTACAGGCTGAGTCAAAAAGAAATAAACTCATGTTTGAGGGGCTGTTACTCGAGATCTTTAAGGAATCTGCTGAAAAGGAAAATACCACTGAAAAGAGTAAATTCTACACGTCTACATAAAAAGAGGAATTGTTGCAATTTGCTCACAGCAAACTCAAGTTATACTCATTTGAATACAACCACCCATTTTTGTAGCTGCACACGGTTTCACTTCCCAAGTAGGGGCCTACCTATCATATTGATTGGTAAGGCGCGATATTCAAATGCAAAAAAAGTTCTGTGGCAGGTGTGATTTAGATCAATAATTTCTACATGTTAAAAGGGCTCTTTTCAATATGAATTTTACCTCAGTGCACTACATTCTAATGAAACGGGCCAAATGACAACATGGCACCACAATTTATCGAACGGGAGCGCACGTTTCTGTCGACGAAGTATCATGAAACTAAGAGTCCCACTGAAGCACAGCGTTTTTTCGTCTCCAATTTCCTATAGCTAACCGGGTTTCATGTAAGGGAGCAGTCTATAAGAATGTGAACAAGCTCAATGTGCATGGGACGCTAAGGAACAGACAGCCGGAAGCTTCAGGCAGACCACGAACTGCTAGATCACAAGTGAACATTGCTAGACTTAGGCATGCGTTACAGCAAGACCAAAGATCAGCTCAATCCTTTACCCAACATTCCCCAATCAAGTTTCTGCCGGATCGTTCGTAAAGACATGAATTGGTATCCCTACAACAGTGGCGTAGATTTCTTTTTGACATTGGGGGGGATTAAGTTGGAAAAAAATCTTGAAGTATAGTCAATGCAGCACCCTTTGGCGACAAAATTAGTTTATGATATAAATGCGCGCGAAGTGCGCGAAAATTTTTGCTATTTTGAAGCTAAACTGATGAAATATGGTGTAAAAGTAGATTAAATGCGCGCTAAGCGCGCGAAAATTTGCACTTTTGGGGCTAAAATGTGCAAATATGAGGTTAATTTGGTCAGAAACCCATTATCAGGCGTCAACATTGGGGGGATGATTGTATGGACCATCCCCCCATGGCAAAATATTGGGGGGGATAAATCCATCCCCCCCGGGATCTACGCCTATGCCCTACAAACTATAGTACCGTCATGGACTTTGTTGAATATTAATTAAAAGCAAAAGTTGTCTTTTCAACAATAAATCCTGTTAGCACTTTGCTGATTCGTCGAAATTTTTATGGATGAAAATCAATGAGCCGTGTGCAGCTATAAAAATGGATGGTTGTATTTAAATGAGTATAACTTTAGTTTGCTGTGAGCAATTGCAACAATCCTTTTTTTTTTATTTAGACTTTGCTCTTTTCAGTGGTATTTTTATTTTTAGCAGATTCCTTACAGATCTCGAGTTACAGCCCCTCAAACATGAGTTTACTTCTTTTTGACTCAGCCTGTATTCTTTTTTTTCCTCCGTTTTTGATATGTTGTTGGGGATGTCTTTTAGAGATACTTAACAGTAAAAACCTTCGTGTTCTAATTTTGTCTAGGTCAAACGTAAATTGACTCGTCTATTAAGTAAAATAAGAGGTAGGCTAAATGTTCAATAATATAAATAGTAATGGAACTTAGATAGTAAAGATACATTACCTATCATCTAATCGTGATCATCGAGGTTATCTATGTGGATTTTGTCTTCAATCGAGGAATTAAAATCTGTACTGCAGTGATGCACATTAAGTCAAAAGTTGTGGGGCCTTTCTTATAGTCCAAACAGCCGCCAAGCTAGCTGTATATTAATCAGTCTGGTCCGCAACGAAAATATATCACTATGTACATGAAATTAGATTCGTATAAACATAATAATGTGAGATATTTTACTTAGAATCGTAATTCGAAAACTACCTGTAAGTTTTAATCTAGGATAGTACATTAGACAGCGCTAGGCGAATTAAAGTGAACAATACAAATATGCAAAACAGAATCAGGTTTGAAAAATATAACCAATTTCATATTATAAGATCGTACATTATGGCTTTAAATATATTTGTTTTAAAAATTTACCACTTTATGTTAAAATTGGAGTTTAAAGTGTTAAACATTGTTATTGGAATAATCGTAATCGGAATTACGTGTTTAAAAAGTACACATATGGCTCAAATAGCCAAAAAGTGTTGCTCAAATAGTGCTAATATACTAACACTTGTTTCAAGAGTAAGCGTAAATAGTATATTATGACAGGCAATACGATATTGCGATTTCAGATTTCTCTTTGTACCAAACTCAAATGTTGAGGTATGTGGTCTGAGCGGTCTGTGTTTAGTATATTTTGAAACTGCGCCATCATCTGTAATATGAGCATGCATTTAAGCCAAAGTTGGACAACTACGTGAAATGGTGAGTAATTTAATATGATAAGCTTTCTTACAAAAGTTGCAAATCAAGAGACTGTTTGATTTATTACTGATTAAAATGTTTTGGCTGTATAATGTTATACACTCTCAGAAAAAAAACTGTTCTAAGTAGAACTTAAAATGGTTCTTGAGTCGTCCTGTATGTGGAACCTTGAATAGTTCTACAAAGAAGATAAAATGATTCTGGAAAGGCTAGGAGAACCATTTTAAACCTGAAAAATGGTTGGTTTAGGAAAGGTTACAGTTTGATGTTGTTGCTGATGATGCATTCATGAATTTGAACAAGTGTAATATTAAGTATGCGTATTAAAAAATTACCAGTTTATGTCAAAATTGGTATTAAAAAGTGTCAAACATTATTATCGGAATAATCTGTTGATATAGGTTTTAAGGGTTTAAAAATTGCCAAAAGGTGTTGCTGAAATAGTGCTAATATGTCGAAATTAAGATTAAGATATTGACATTTTAAAAATATATTATGACAGGCAATACGATATTGCGACTTCAGATTTCCCTTTGTACCAAACTCCAATGTTGAGGTATATCGTCTGAGCGTCTGAGCGGTTTGTGTTAAGTATAATTTTATAACTGCGCCATCAGCTACCATATGAGCATGAACTTAAACCGAAGTTGGACAACTATGTGAAATGGCGAGTTATTATGACAAACTTTCTTACAAAAGTTGCAAATCAAAAGACTATTTGATATATTACTGATTTGAAGATTTTGGCTGTATCATATAATACACTCTCAGAAAAAACGGTTGTAAGTAGAACCTAAAATGGTTCTTGAGCTGTCCTGTATGAGGAACCTTTAATGGTTCCACAAAGAAGATAATGATTCTAGAAAGGCTAGAAGAGAACCATTTAAAACCTGAAAATGGTTTTGGAAAGGTTAAGTTTGATGTTGTTGCTGATGATGAATGCATGAAATAGTTATAAATATGATTAGTATAATATTAAGTGTAACATTCGTATTAAAAATTTACCAGTTTATGTTAAAATTGGTGTTAAAAGTGTCAAACATTGTTATCGGAATAATCTGTTAATATAGGTTTTTAAGTCTTTAAAAAGTAGGGCTAAAATAGCCAAAAAATTGTTGCTCAAATAGTTTTAATATTAACACTTGTTTTAGAGCGTAAGCGTAAATGTCGAAACTAAGATTAATACGATATCGCTGTTTCAGATTTTCATTACTCGTTGATGGTCGATAGACGTCCCAATAAATCGGACTTAGTCACCGGTCAGTTCTACAGCATAGATATCCATGGCTAACGATGGTTAACTATGGAAACATGTTAAAGGACATCAAGAAAATTTTCTAAGTTATTTATTTTGAGCTCTTTCG
Organism: Amphiura filiformis; assembly: GCF_039555335.1. Lineage (NCBI taxonomy): Eukaryota > Metazoa > Echinodermata > Ophiuroidea > Amphilepidida > Amphiuridae > Amphiura > Amphiura filiformis. The sequence continues at coordinate 28,212,816 of NC_092643.1, forward strand.
AGACGAGTAATGGATATATTCTGTAGATTTAGGTTTTGTCTGTGACTGCTAATGTGAGGCCGTCGTAGGTCGTACGGGGCTCAAACTCGGTGGGTGGGTGTAGTTCTGTCCTGGCAAGAAGAAGTTTATGTTCGTTAAGTCATCCGACCCAGGGCCCCCTCTAAGGGGTCATTTGAGGTCAAATGACTAAAACTGTCATATGGGCATGAAACTAGGTCCTACGGACTCAAACTTGGTGGGTGGGTGTAGTTCTGTCCTGGCAAGAAGATGTTCATGTTCGTTAAGTCATCCGACCCCGGGGCCCCCTCCCAGAGGTCATTTGAGGTAAAATGACTAAAAACTGTCATATGGGCATGAAACTAGGTCGTACGGGGCTCAAACTCGGTGGGTGGGTGTAGTTCTGTCCTGTCAAGAAGATGTTTATGTTCGTTTTAAAGTCATCTGACACCGGGGTCCGCTCCCAGGGGTCATCTGAGGTCAATTACTAAAAAGTGTCGTATGGGCATGAAACTTGGTAGGTACAGTCAACATTTAAAACAACATTTTTGAAGGTCATTTTGGGGTCATCCAAGGTCACCACAGGTCATCTGAGGTCAAATTAGTAAAAACTCATATGTGGGCATGAAACTTGGTGGGTACAGTCAACATTTAGAGTTATAAGTTTAGATCATTTTGGGGTCATCCAAGGTCACCCAGGGGTCATCTGAGGTCAAATTACTAAAACTGTCGTATGGGCATGAAACTTGGTGGGTACAGTTAACATTTAGAGCCAAATTTTGGAAGGTCATTTTGGGGTCGCCAGGGGTCATCTGAGGTCAAATTAGTAAAAACTGTCATATGGGCATGTCACCATCAGCCTGGTAATCGCGCCCAGGCGAGAACCGCCAAATATGGTAACCGCCTAGTCTATTTTAAAACTGATGCATCAATGACTATGTTCATCATGTCATTATTGTATCATTCTCACATACATTAGGAAATTAATTTGGAGAATAGAGGCCTTGCATGTGACATATCATCCCGTAAATATGGCGGACTACACAAATGCATTCAACAAAAGCATGATTGCAATCAAATAGGTTGATGACAACATTTGATTGAATGGACTGCACTCCGTCATAACTACGGTGAAGGACACTGGCTCAAATCCTTTGTTTGGAGCCAATCGATAATTTCATGCAGGGCCTCTATACTTTCTGTTAATAAAATACTATGCTGACCTCACACTCCAGTAATTTCAGATCATTGAGCTCAGTAATACATCAAAGAATGTCTTCCAATTCATGAAAACAAATAGATAATCTGCATATCGGATTAAAAGCTTGAGGCATTTCAATTGCAAGGCCCATTACTTATACACCAACAACAACATAGGCCTACAAGTGTATATAATGTAGCATGTGCACACATTATCATGTTGTGGATGGTGAATCAAGCTGCAGTGCCTACCCATTCCCAAATAAATGCAGTGACCAACCGGTGTTCACTCATGATTGACGTACTGATCATTATGTATGATTTAAACTCATAGGTTTTGGCAATTTGGGATGGGTGGGTTCAAAATGACCCCATAGGATTATAAGGGAGTAAAAAATTCAAATTGCTCAAATACCACTTACAAATATATAAAATTATTTAAATAAATAAATAAGTAAATAAATAAATAAATAAATAAATAAATAAATAAATAAATAAATAAATAAATAAATAAATAAATAAATAAATAAATAAATAAATAAATAAATGGAAAAAAATTGAACAAATTGTAGCGTAGCATTAAAATCATAATAACCATTGCTGGCAGGCGGATTCGAACCAACGATATTGACATTACCAGTCTGATGCTCTAACACTGAGCTATGCCATCATCTAGTAATGAGGGTCGAGTTTTTAGCGTATACAGTGTTTGCCTGTGATAATGCCGCCTTGTGAAATAAATAAATATAAAATCTCAATTTTTAATTTAAATTAATTTGATAATTTTCTAACCTATATTTTCTTTAGAGCAGGGACAAATATTTCCCCCTTTATCCAATTTGGCCGCTAAATAAGAATCTACTTCTTTTATTACTGATTTAATTCCGCGATTTGTTCCATTCAGCAATATCAGAGATTAATGTCAAGATATTTAGTTGGCTTAGTGGTTTTGCACAGTGCTTTTTAACTGGGAGGTACCGAGATCGATTCCCACCTCTGCCTGCATTTTTTTTTTCAAGACTGGGAAATAATAACCTGACATTCGTACTGCTGAAGCGGAGTTGTAACTTGTTAAACTTTGCTCCTGCCGTAAAAGGGTACATTATTTTGGCACTACATTATTTCTTTTTTTCACATTGCTGGTATTAAATATCAAATGGTCATAATTGGCGGTCACTTCAAATCATCGCCAACTGAACGAGGTTCAGGAATGTCCTCTCATTGTTAATTGTTGGTTAATCCACCACTTGAACAGGATTTAACCAAAGCAAACAAAGACTTAAGCTTTTTTACTAATGCTATACATAAGTATAAGCTTATTATCCTCTTCAACAATAGGATTAAAGATTGGTGCTTGACTGGAATTACGTGCTAGTGTCATCGGTTATTGTTAAAAGGCAATAAGGTGTGTAATTGCAATATTTCCTCTGAATAAAGACTCTCTACATCGAACCATGCTGGTGGTTCGAATTAAGCCCGATCCTGATTCCACTTCGTAGCGGTATGCGATGCTGCGATGCTTTTCAAACATCTCAGCATCGCGCGATGAAATTAAAATGTACAGGTGGAGTCAGTATCGGGCTTTAGGAGAATGTATCTTCCAAAACCAATTCGAAATGATGCGCTTGAGAATTCAACAATATAAATAATGGTAGCTCTATTATAATACACATTAATGTTTTAAGCAGATAAAATTCCAAAATATAATACGTTTTCTGCCTTTGCTTGTCACGTGGTAGGCCTATGTTGAAATTGCGATTATATTTTTAAAAAAGTTTCAGATGAATAACAACAAGACAAGTGGACGAGTGGTCTAAGGCGCTAGGCTCATAGAGTACTAAGCGTTGCGCCGTGAATTCGAACCCCGCCTCTGCCAAACTTTAAAAGAAGTAAATTAAAATTTGACTTTTTTAAATTTCATATTTGGGAAATGTGACTGGGAGAATTTATGTATGGTGTGGAGTGGTGTGATAGGGCATGTACTTTAACTGGCCGGCGCGGTCCGGTGACTAAGTCTTTATTGGGCGTTTTATCGGCAGTCAACGAGTAATGTTCTTTGTACCAAACCCAAATGCTGTGGTATATGGTCTGAGCGTGAGCGGTTTGTGTTAAGTATAGTTTGAAACAGCGCCATCATCTGTCATATAAGCATGCAAAAGTTGGACAACTACGTGAAATGGCGAGTCATTATGATAAGGTTTCTTGCAAAACCTGCAAATCAAGAACCTCTTTATTACTAAGGTTTTGGCTGTATCATATTATACGCTCTTAAAAAAAGGTTCTTAAGGGACCGTTCAATATTTACGACATGGGGGTGGGAGTGGAGAAATGGGGTAGGGAGGGGGGGAGGGGGCAAAATGTTTAGATTTTTCACATTGCCCGACATATTACCGATGCAAAGTTATAACCTCATTCATAACTGTCTCTTTCATCTCTTTCACTTTGGACCTCGGAATATCCCTCGGGGCTACGCCCCTCGGGATATTCCTCGGTTCCAAACGCAAAATGTTTAGATTTTTCACAATGCCTTCCAAATAACCGATGCGCAGTTATTAACCTCTAATTAGTGACCGCGTTCAGCGTTTGCGTTTTGCCAAATAAATAAAAATGATTGGATCGCATGAATCGCGTATATTAATGAGGTTATGAATCCTATACATCATGAATAAATTTGATGAATATGTATTCATAACCTCATTAATATACGCGATACATAATTGTTTATTTTGAGGAAACTGTGTGATATTTTGTAAAGAGAATAGATGAAAGTGACAGCTTTGAATGAGGTTAATAACTTTGCATCGGTAATATGTCGGGCATTGTGAAAAATCTAAACATTTTGCCTTTGGACCTCGGAAGGCAAAATGTTTAGATTTTTCACAATGCCCTCCAAATATCCGATGCGCAGTTATTAACCTCTAAATAATTATATTATGTACAGTAGCACATTAAAGACTTAATTTCAACAATAGTTAGCTTAAACCTTAGCCACTCAATGTCAAAACAAATATAATGATCGTAAAACTGACCAAACCTTTTCATCCACGCAGACCTCATGCTGGAAAATGTACGAAGATACCCTTAAGCTTTGTATACAAGGAAATCATGTTTTAAGTAGCAATCCGCTGGGAAATTTGATTCTACTTACAGCCATGTTATGACTATACAAAATTGGATTTTAGAACCTGAAATGTCTCGTATTCTTAAGTCAAATTATCTGCGAGAGTTGATCAATTATAACATTAAGGTGCGCTGAGATTTGAGATGATTTGATAATTGGGCTGTTCCGGTTGAAATCCATACACCCCCTAAGGAAGACATGATTTTAATATCCCCCACAGAGGGTATAGAAGGAGTCACCCATTCATACCCTATTTGAAAGACACACTTCCTGTGTGGACAATTAAGGGTACAAGATGTATTGCTGGTCGAAGCAGCCAAATTATCTAAATCAATATATTATTGAAAAATAACACTTTGATGTTTGCAAAAGTTCATTCTACAAATCATATACTTTGAAAACTTGCTTGATTTATTGTTGCTAATGAGTTATGTACGTTTTACAAAAGTGTTGTTGTTTCAGCCTTCTGTACAACATAACTAAAGAACAACAGGACCCACAAAAGTATATCTGTGATATTTGAATTCTTCTACACACTCGCTATGAAATGATCAATGCAATTTTTGCCAAAGCTCACTGTCATTCGCAAGATGCTCTGAACTACCAAATCGCAACAGTTTGAAATAGTTGCTACCCTTAAGGTCATGTCTTGGGGGGTGGATTTCAAATTAAACAGCCCATGTTGCTACAAAGAGACAATTGCGTCTAGCGCTGTGCAAAATTAAACAGCTCTTGGGAACGCAAGAAGGCCGGATTTATAAATCACATTAGCTGGCAAAAGAATGATTACTTACTAACCAATGAGCTGATTTGATACTTCTTGATCCAACAGTACAATGCAACCCCAACATGGTCGCTCGCGCTCGCTGTCAGCGGGCATCTGAACTTTAAACTTAAGTTATAGAGCATAATATGCTTGACGTTTAAATACTTCATAGTCTATTGCAGTACTGTATGGATTTGAAGCGCATTTATAGGAGACCTTTTGTGTTGCTCTCCTATTTCAAGTTGCTAAAATAAAATGTTGCTATATTTCTATTGCACATTCGATTTGATTTTATGCCAGAGCGATTTTTTTAAAGATTGAATCATATTATCTAGATATTGCATGAAAGGGTCATAGACGTAACAAGCATCAAGATGTAGAAAATTATTTAATATTCTTTATTAAGGTTATACAATGGATTTTCAAGGCTTGATTCCAGAGGGGCGTAAGTTAATAATAGAAACAGCCATGCAGAAAAAATGAACTCAGGCGTACTTGGTGTATCAATCTACATGCACAATGACCACGAACCTATGAAACCGTGGCACGTGAGTCATCCTATGTTGCAGGGATAGGGAGGGGGCCACAATGATAGGGGGCGGGCGGTTTTCTGCAATTTTCCTATGGTATTTTCTAAATTTTCAATTTTTTAAATATTATCCTTAGATGATATCTGTCGTGAAATAAATCAATAGGCCCTACTGCTATAGGCTATAATAGGCCTGTAGGCCTACTCTGATTATGCAATATATACAACAATAACTACAACAACAATAACAAAACCAACAACCAATATCTAATTTGTAAAATATATTCATGACATGACATAGGCCTGAATTATATAATAATAAAAAAAACCGGCAAAAACAATCAATCACTGCAGACAGAAAGAAAGAAACGAACAAGAAAGAAGACAGAAAAAGAGCAAAGTAAGAAAGACAAAAAGAAAATAATAGAACTGGCCCACACAGGGACTCGAACCCGCACTAGTCGTCGTTCAGGACAAAACTATTAAATAGTCGAGAAGAGTATAAGTCAAGCGCGCTAATCGATTGCGCCACGGAGGCACTCACGGGAAATGATGGTCTCAAACTGACTATAATATGGAAAAGTGCATAGAGGCTGTCAGAGGATGATTTAAGCACTACCCAGCAAGTCTTGCGGTTAGCATAGCTGTGTGAGTGAACATGACACCACTGCCCGCCCACTGCATAGACGTGCATGGTTAAATTTGAATTTGGACTGATGTATTTACAATAAAATATACCTTCAAAAAGCTGGTCGATTTCACATATTATGTTATCTACAGAAGGTGTGAATTATCCTTTATGCATACCTACATCACTTTAGATCTGAAATCGACCAAGTAAAAATGACACACACACAATTCTTAAAAAACATCTTTTCCACAGAATTCAATGGGATTTGAAAAGTAAAGTGATAACACTTTTGCAGTGCATGATGGGGCTTCCTTAAATCATCCTCTTGAGGCTGTTATGATAAACAAGCGCATTACCCATGCAAAGTCGGACGCATCGATGACGAAAAAAATCGGGTTTTTTTTTGCAAAAGTAGCTTCAATTTGGAATGAAAATCAAATGGTAGCGAAATCGACAGACAGTTGAGAAATAATGTAGGTAGTTAGATGTCAAAATTAACGTTCCACAATCAAGATATCGATAATGTAACAAAACAGTGTTTTCTAATGCTAGATTCTTGAAAATGTTCCCCCAAAACGGGCTTTTAAAATGTAATCGGTACTGTATTTGGTTCTTCCCCATGGCAACATTATTTCTTTGATCGATTTGTAGTACAATACAAAAAAGAATAAAACAATCACTCGGCGTGGTTTTATACGGGGGGCACATTTGAAAAAAAACGTCATGGAACGCGTTTTTGATCTTGTGAACATGGTGCGTAAAAAGGATTTAAACGAAGGATTTTTTATTCTAAAAATTTGTATAAACACACAAAAATAATGTTAAGCTACATCCAATGCACCAACATTTCACTCGCTGCGATATTTGAATACTGAGAAAACGCTGTTTTAGAGAACAACTTTATACGTCTTTTATACGTTTTTATACATTTCTTTGTGTAACCTTAAGGTATTAAACAAATCAAATTCATTCAAAGCAATGGTATTTAATGATTATACATAGCACAGGACAACCTACTTTGAACTATACAACAACATCAGATCTTTAGTAGGTATTGTTCACCCACTTTAAACCACTCTCTTTGGAGCCACCATTTCTGCAGTGTATATTATACACATGATAGAGACAATCGTCTTGTAGAACATCCAAGAGGGTCACTCAAGAAATACACTAGTTTAACACTGTAAAAGTCATAGAACACTTGACACTAGTGTTCTGTCTCTGTTTCCAAGATTAGTTATGAAAAGATGTCTGCATATCCATTTGCCTTAAATAGCGTCTCCTTACCTAGCACTATCACAACAAGGATACATTGTTACATTAATATTTGATTTTGAAAAATAAGATAACATTTTCAAAACTTCAGAACACATATGTAACACCTTTTGAACACTTGACACGTGTTTAAAATTTCCTTATGTCTTTCTTTGTTTCATTTGAACACTGGTGTTCTTGTAGTTTGAACACCGATGTTCTGAAATTTTTTAGAACACTTATTACACATGTGGCATGTGTTCAACTGTATCTTATGAACACGTCTCAGGTGTTCACACTAGTGTTCTCTAAATAAGTTGAACACGTGTCATGTGTTAAAAAACCGTTACATTAATGAACGCGTTCCATGTGTTCTGGCCAATTTATAGTGTAGGACCTACAATGCTGGCCATAAGTGTTGGGACGGTTTGATAGGGTAATGTAAATAAGCCCCCACTCCCCGATCAATGTTGAATTCGACTTTTTGGTCACACGAGCCTTGTGGCACCCAACATTGATTGGTGGGGAAGGGGAGGGTTGAGGTGTTAGGAAAGTGTTTAGGCTTGACACCAAAGAAACCTCCACTTTATCACGTTAATAATAACGGAAATAAGGTCATACTATAGTGTACGTTTTCCATAAGTGTCCCAACACATTTTGGCCATGGTTGTAGCCTATCATGACAACAAAATAAGTGACAATTGCATAATTAAATTATAAGAGTATTTTGTTCTAAATAATTGCAAATGAAGTTCACAAAATAATTATTATCAATGTGTTTGTTTCAGGGACGGCTTCACAACTCAACCGCTGGTTGCCCACCAGTTCTGTCCGGTTGGACCCGATTTCAATGGAACATGGTTTAAACGCCAGTCAACTGGCGGTCGGGATTTGAAACCGCCCTAACTTGCTTCGTATAGGTGGTCATGTATGTTTATACCTTTACATACACGATCTGTAGAGTAGGTAAACTATAACATTTTTTCCCTTGATGTGGCAGTGACGTCAAAGAGTTGAGGCAGCTGTTTCGCGGTTGTTTGAAGGCATATTACTATATTCATTTTAAGCAAAGTTCAACACTGATGGCACTATTTATTTCAAATCTTGTTTGCATCTTTACAAGGGGTTAACACTTGTAAAATGGTATTAAAACATCATAAAAATGAATAACAGATAGCAAGGAAATTTTCCAACTACTTTTTATCATGAAATAAAAGGAATAACTCATAATATGGGGCTAAATTATGTTTACAATATATGTAAATTGCGCCCTCAATGTGCAGACAAATATACAGTTTATAGAATAAAAAATACCACAAAAAGGTAGAAAAGGATGAAAAATTTGATAAAAAGAAAAGAAAAGCTAAGTTAAAAATAGCTAAAAAAATATGTGTGTATATTAGTATAATAGCTGTCAGTATTGTATTGGTCTGGCACTGAAAGTTATGTAATGTTTTGTTAAAAACATTAATAAATCAAACAACCGCGCGTTCACGCGTGTGTACGCCAGCGCTAATATGAGCGAACACTGGCGATTTGTAGCTGCACACAATGAGATGCGCCCTGACGTCACTGCCACATCATGGTGGAAAATAGTATATAAGAAGTTTTAAAAATATAAAATTAGAACTTGTAATGGTGTATTTAAAACTTAAGATTATTTGTATTTTCAAACATCATGAGCCTTGTCCTAACATTTCCAAAAGTTCCTACTTCATCCTGAATGGATCAGATAATTTCACATGTCTGATTAGGTTAGGAGTTGACACGTTTTTCGGCCTTGCCAATGCATTTTGCAATGCAAGTACAAGGAGAGACTGGTGTTAATTTACATGAGTGAGACGTCTTAGACAGGTTTGTGTCTACAGTACAGCAATAATGAGAAACAACGAAACAAGGTGAAAGGTTTAAACTCCCATGTGATTTTGTTCCAAAGGATTCTTAATTCGAGTGGCCGTACTTCTGAACACTGGATAACATTTGACAGTATGTATCGTCAGCATGGCAAGAAGGTTTTTACCCTCATGGCGAGTAAGAATTACTTAATATAAGAGGTTAATAGTATGCACGTAAGTTACTTTTTCCAAACCTTTTCTGACCATGGCTCAAAATAGACTCGAGACTCTAAAGTGTGCTTTATCGCCAATAAAACGGTACACTACATAGGTTAATTTCTATCAACGCGAGTCAGTAAGGCACCACATCAAATTTGGTCCTACAGAACTATCGGTGCCCGGTTAGGTACCGATGACTCTTGTTACGAGCCGTACTGACTCAAGGCCAAAATCACCTTTTACCCAAATTCACACGAATGCACAACACAAATACACTGTTTGATTAAGCTAACAAAATGTAAGTCTTTAATTGAAAGTAAGATATGATTGGTACAATATATGACAACAAATGCACAAACAATACAATCAAATATAATTTAGCCAACATTCTTTGTCTTGATGGTAATAGAGTTCTTGCAATGTTCTGGACGGCTGATGTATATATCCTTATTCACTTGTCCTGCGAAAATCAGCGAAGTCATTTGTACACTTGCGTTTATAGATATTCTTGCGTATAAAATCTCCACACAAAAATGGTGCTGCTTTCTCCAAATATTTATCTCCTTGCATTGCTTTCTCCAAACTTAACTCCTTGCGCAGTTCACCAAACACTTAACTCCTTGCGCCGTTCTCTATCTCCAAATTGGTGCTATTTTCACCTTTCACACAATTTCTTCAGGAAGCAGGACTGCGTTGCAGTTGTCCCCACTTATATTGACAGATGTGTTGTTTCAATAAAACAGACTTCAGAAAGTCGACAGAAGAATATAATTTCCTTTCTTGGAAGAGGTACGCCATTTGACGTAAACTAGACCTTCTTCGACAACACTGGCAGGCAGTAGTACATTGACTACATAAAAAATTTCTGGTTCGCAATTTCCTTTCTTTGACGGAAATTTACTGTAAGCACATTAGCTAATTGCCCAATACAACACTCAACTGTGAAGAATCATGTTTACATTTTCTTATATACCAAGCACTGAAACAAAAACCCCATTCTATTAACAGCAAATTACTTACCTTCCCAAGTCTTAATTATAAGATTAAACTTTCACATGACATCACTTCCTGCAGTAGACTTCGGTTGTATATATAAATGCGCTTTTATAAATGCGCACGTGACCAGATGGCCAGCGCCATATTTGCATTACATCACTGTCAATCACTGAAATGGCGATCATTGAAGGAGTGGCTACAGTTGTGACCTTGTTTCGTGGCTAGCACTGGCAAGGAACATTGGCTGGAGGTTCGATGCTATAAATTTGCAAGGATAAATCATGGATATCAAAGGATCATGATTATTGCACAGCTCCCCCCATGTACAAACATAGCTAATGTTTATTTATTTATTTATTTTTATTTATTTATTTATTTATTTATTTATTTATTTATTTATTTATTTATTTATTTATTTATTTATTTATTTATTTATTTATTTACTTATTTATTTATTTATTTATTTATTTATTTATTTATTTATTTATTTATTTATTTATTTATGCGACGAAAAACGAAAACCCTGTTCTATTTTGAACAAATTGGGAAACAAATTTTTCCTGTACAAATGAATGCCGACCCCAAATTTCGGAAATTTCAGGACAATTTTTTTTTGTATTTTCTCAAATTGAAATTTATTTACAGATTTTTGTGATTTTTTGGGTTATTTAAAAAAAAAAAAATACCAACCGACCGACCCTACTTGAAAGGTCCGTTCGCCCGTAGAACAGGATTTCTCTTTTCTCGCCTTACTTATAATTTTATAAATATTATTTGTCCCCCCCCTTCCCCCAAAACCACCCCTCCCCCCTTTTACACTCATAAATTAATTGTTTTTTTGCTAACTTTCCCCTTCCGTGTAAAGTAAAACTTTATAAGCCGGTTGAATCAAACTGAACAAAATTGACGTATACAATTACAATATAATACCATGACAATAATGTGTATGACTTACTAGCTGAATAAACCTCAAACCATGCATCACATACGTGATTGTACGTCAAATTGTCATATAACGTATGAGCGTGATGTATAGTATACGAGTCTTCCTCAACATCTTCCAGCCGGGATGATTAGATCATGTACAGTCATCTACGTGTTTATACTCTAAATTGTACGTCAAAGGGTGACAAAGGGTGTACAGATTACCGATTTTTGTCATAATTTTTTTTTCCGTAATGGAAAATCCAAATAAAGAGTTTATGTTTCGGGTCAAATTATTTTGCCCTTTGCAATCAATGCCACTATTTTGCAAAGCCAATTTTCCTTGTAACCTGTCATTTTCGCCTATACTTTTGCGTGTGGAATTTGTGCACATCCGGGTACCTTACATCGTTGAACACGGTATGGCGACTTGTAGATGTCACGTGCGCATTTATATATGCGCATTTATATATATACCCGAAGTCCACTGTCCTGAGGGGAATCCCATGACATCACTTCCTGAGGGGAATCCCATATGATGTCATCTTCACTTTACAATATCAGGGGAATTCCCATATGATCCAAAATTAGAAATGATTCAATTTGTTTTTGTTCAAGTTCATGCAAGAAAGGGGAATCCCTAAAATGTCTCATGAAATAGATTTTAATTGTAAACAAAGATAAATCATCAAATTAAATTACTCAGGGCACATCACACTCTTAACATCACTCCCTGGAGATGTAATGAATTGTATCATATAATGAACAGTTGCATGGTGTTATTGCTTTTCATTTAAATAAAACCGAATACACTGTACAAATGTTCAGGGTACGATAAAAAAAAGTGCCATCGGTACTTCTTCGGGCGCCGATAGCGCTACGGGACCAATAAAGATGTTGCGCTAAGACGTATTTCGGGAGATTTAATTTTAAGGTAGTGGTCAAAATATGCAAAATATGGTGTATAGGTCTAAACTCGAAATTTTGTTTTTGGTAGAACATACTGAGATATATTTTGTCTTAAAGCTGACATTAAATTAAACTGAATTTTTAGCCAGGGTTGTGACAGTTTACACAAAAGCAAATAATTCCAATTTCCACAAACTGATATTAATCAATATCTATAGACCCCGAATAACATTGCCGATCTTAAGCATATCCCATTAATAAACCGGAACAAATTGGAACAGTCAACAGCCAGGGGTTCAGTGGCGTAGCGTGGGTCATCATATTTGGGGGGGGGGCACCGACCATGATTGGGGGGCACCGGGGCACAAGCCGTTTTTCGGCCATTTTCAAATGGGATTTTTAAACATTTCAGATCGAGGGGGGCACGTGCCCCCCGTGCCCCTGACGCTACGCCACTGCAGGGGTTAACGCCCTACTTTTTTCGAAACTGACGGTGATGTACATTTATGACTCTTCACACAGGACCGACAGCTAACCGTCCCCTCAGAAGTACGGATTACTCTTGCGATTCATTTACCCGATTCTAAATGAACTAAGGGGAGAGCGGAAACATGAAATTAATCTACAGATGTTGCCAATTAAATCCCGACTTTTCCGTGGAACTTCTCACAAGAATAACAACCCTGTTTGTGTAGTGACTGTCATCTTAAAATGTGATTGTTAATACTTGTAGTGGAAATAGAAAAAAAAATATTAAAAAAAAAATTTCCCTGGGCCTCAAGGAGGAACAAATGATTAATTTTGTTTTCAGCCAATTGAGTGTCCCAGGTTAAAGAAGAAATAAAACAAACAAAAACAAAAATAGTGATATGATACCAAACCATATATAAACTTGCGACACCGTCTCATTTGCCATGGAACTCCCTGAGCACTAAATGCCGATCTAGCATTGCCCCTGATTGGTCAATTACATGATATCTTCATTTTAATCACCAATCAGAATGGAGCTGTGCAAATAATTCACCCCAATTTTTTTGCGTGGTGAAATTATTCTAACAATGTTGCTGGTTGGTCCAATTGATAATGAAAACTTCTTTTTCACCAATAGGCAGGTAGTTCTCATGGGGTTAACTGACGTTGGGTCACGTGTACCATTCACGACATTACATTAAGTTAATCACGGGCCATCCAGAACGATATATAGTCACATCAATGGCCTGATATTACTCCGGACATTACTACCGACATAAGGCTGAGATTGATTCGAATTGCTCTTCTTTCTTACATTTAGTGTGCTTTACTTAGGCTAAATTGAGTAACGTCAGTTCAGTTTAATGCAAATGATTGATCTTCCACAACCTGAAATCTGAATACATTGTACGTACTCCAGTTTCTAAAGACACGCGAATAATATTGGCCAATAAAAAATTAAAAAGGACTGATCTTTCTCAAGCATTGAGAAACGATTAAGTTCATTGGTCAGATTTAATCGCTCAAGACTAGCGAATGACATTAAATCAATTTAGCCTGACCAATAACTTATATGACCACAGGCTGCCTCGTGTGGTCCATCAGCATCAATGATGCACGCAGTTTTTATTAACTTAGACTTTTGTTCACCCGCCTTTCACGGTTTGTAGAGATATATGTGTCGATGGTCCATTTAAAGTTGATTTTGTTGAGAGTTTGTCATTGTTGATGATGCGTAGCAGTTGTATACTCTTCTTTCTACGCGGTGCTCAGCTTGAGTTTTACAAACTATTTTGTGATGATGTAGGTCAAATTCATCAAAGGCCTATAACAGACCGACCAGTCCGAAGGTTTATACTATTTAGACCACTATGACAGTCATCTTGTCAATCAGGGAATTAAAAGATATTAAAGGGCGTTCAGTAATCAAATGATAACACGGACCTCTCCTTGCCAACTACTTTGTTTAATAGAGAGTGGTCCGATATAATTACATGCTAGTTAGTTGCGAACGAGCAGCATTGACTCCACGAAATGTCCATCTTGTTCAGACGGGTGCCACAGGCCCACAATCTGTACGCTTTGCGTCTTTGCGGCATCCACATCTCTTCACTCTTCAATGTGCTTATAGTTAAAGTTAGTAATATAATTAAGTGGTTTTTTTATCTTGCATTAATCCATTTTAATAACATTAATGTGAATTGAGATAAAAACAGATAAACTTGAACTTGAATTTGAACTTCAGCTACCCACATGTGGAGTTTCGCGCCAGTATTCTATATGCGTTTTGAAACACGAGACACAAAATGTTCATTGCGTGAATAAGTGAGACATTTCGGCTTACAAAATCCGAACAAAACGTCTTTGAAGGTATCTTTAACATCTGTAATGTACATTTTCTGCACAGATTCACTGCACTGAGAAAAATAATCATGGGCTTTTCAGTGTTACCAAAAGCCTCCATTTTGATGATGAAAAAGTAGGGATAGAGTTGTTGATCTACTATTCTGTGTTACCAATGACAATATTAATCCTGATAAATCCAGAAACACTATAATACAAAATCAGAACATTGAATTGTTGATCTACTAATATCGATAACTTGCATTTGGTGATACTGAAGTATCATGTCTTGAAGTTATTTCTGATCACTATCCGAAGTTCAAATTGTACTTCGAGCTATTCAGGAAACTAGAACAGTACTAGGTACAGAATTGATTTTAAGCCTAATATTTGAAACATAAATAATAATTACGTTGAGACCGGAACAAACAAATTTACACCAAGATAAACAAATTTAGTGTTGAGCCAGTAGTTCTTGATTAACATAATGTTATTATTGAATACTTTTGACTCACCTTTTGTATTATTTGAATTTATAAAGTCGCACGGAAAGTAGTAAGACAAGTACTTTTCCACTTTCCGATTAAATACTTGAATACTTTACTTATCCACTTTCAAGTATTTTCGTTATGACGTAAGACACGTATGTATAAATCAGGAAAAACTCTTGAATTTGTTGAACAGTGACCACAACCATTACTCTTCAGTTGTTAAATGCAAACTCTAAAAGATATATAGGATGTTGTCTTTCGAGCGAAGGAGACAAAGTTGTTGACAAAAGTGCTATATTTACGTCTTTTGACGACTGATTAAACTCATACATCAAATCTACATCAGGGTTATACACATTTACAAGGTGAATCTGTTAGAGTGTGGGAAGTTTTGGAGTTTCACAATTTACCAAAGCAAAGAAAACGAAATATATACAACATCACACATACCTTTGGGTAGTCTGTATTACAGACTGGGAAACTGGTTATTACCTGCGAGCTGCCAACATGTGTACGAGTATAGCATGGCAAAAACTGGTGGTTTTTTTGCGAAAACATTTAGACAAACATAAGGACAAAACATCATTTGGAACTTAAAAAACAAGAGAGTAAAATAAGAAAGTAATTACGTCATTTGTTATGCACCACTAGTGTAGGTTTTTTCTCAAGTTGTCCATTTCTACATTAAAAAGAAGCAAAACTATTGTAACAGAATAATTAACAAAGGCAGCACACGAAGTGGGAATTTTAATTATTTTTCGCGCGTACATTTTAACCCTGTTTATTTTTTGGTATTTACAGAGAGCATGATTATCTCCAATTTTCTTTGTTAACCCAAACCAGATTGCCTGAAACACCCAAATCAAGTTGCTTGAAATTCCAACTCGCACTATTCCCCAAAATGGTATAATTTACAATGGCATCATTCAATAGCATAATTCAAGAATCATAGCTCAGAATCCGACCTAAGTTTAGGAGCACTAGTGTTTATACATGTATCCAACATATTCAAAGGTCATTCCATTAGTGCACAACAATATTGGGTTTAAAGAACCGTGCCGTGATAGATGAGTTTGCTTTAGTGTCGTACTCGATGATGCGTAGTAGTTCAATGTAATTATTTTTTCACCGTTGTCAAAATAGTTAAGACCCAGCCAAGTAGCCAACATTTGTCAATCGCATATTAAAACTCAATACGTTTGATGCTTACGTAGTCTTGTTTACCGCTTCTCCATTTGTTTGTATGCTCCTGGCTATGCGTAATATCGCGTTGTGTGCTAAATTAACTTTCCATACAGGTGTAACAGGCACCGTTGTCATTCCATCATTATCGCATATTAACTATGACAGTCTGCGAAGAAGAACTAATAGAACTAATCTGCCTAGCTAAATGATATACATGGTAAGTTAGCCTCAGGTGAGTAGTATCCCCATCTTATATTTACTCGTCACTTGGGGTCAAATAATCATAGAAAAGGGCAGTGTTCTATTATGTTGACTACAAACCGGTCATTGTTTTGTATCTGATAGAAACAAGAATGTAAAACAATGTCAACATTAAGTTATAACAATGTAACATTAAGTCAATAATGTTGTCAATATTTTATCTATTTATACAACAAATATCAGATTAAATTCATTGTGATATATATAGACTTTTCCGTAGTCCACTTGCCCGTTGTGCACACTCTGGCTATTACATTAATGCATATTGTTTTTCTCATTTGATCTTTTCAGTCACCGTACTGTTTGTTAGCTTCCCATATTTTTACTCGGGCTTTCGCGATCCATAAACTGGTAGACCTCAAAATCAGAATTGTTCTGCAAGTGAGCCCTCATTATATATAACTATACCAAGATATGTTGCATTAATAACATACGTATACTTCATTTTTACTGTCAATAATTATAGAAACTTTTATGATCATTTATTGAATAATATGATTGTGATAAATATCAGTGCAACTTAACTGAATGCGTTCATCACGATCAATAATTTAACACATTTGAATGTACGATTCATAGAATACATTAAGTCAGCGAAGTATTAATATAAGAAAATACTTGGCATGATTTATACTAATTATTTAATAGCATGCAGCTGTTCTCAAGGGCTGATGTCAGATTACCAACGTTAATTAAACGGTTATAACGTTAATGTTCAATTAGTAAGCAAATAACCGACAAGGGACTCGGACGAATAATGAGAAATCAGTATAATCAAACGTCATGAAATATAGTAAATAACTTTGCTCACCAGAACGGCAGCCGTAAAGCGTTTCATTTACTATGTTGATTATTAATTAGTTGTAGCAAGCTTATACTATAATAGAGTTCTAGCAACCTTTGTACTGCCCAATTTGATGCTACGTGGATGTCCCATTTGTAGAATTGTAAAATATTAGTATTAATATTATTGCATTCGTTGAAGCGAAAGTTGAGATTACCTATAACGTTATATTTACCCAATGGTCATATTGGTTGCATATTTTAAATTAATGGGTTCCAATTTCCAAAGTATATCCTGAATTACAGATTTCAATTTACCGATAGTTAAGTTAATCAAAGTCCATTACGTTGGCTGTCCGACCAAGACTCTTGTCCGATCACGATGTAGGATAAAAACATGTAACTTAAACCGTTCAGGTATTATTGACAATGGTGTTTATTTCGAATTATGGAATTCTTAGAATAGAATCTGTTTGACTTAAGAAACTCAAGATTGCTGTAAACCTTTCAATGTAAGGACAATTATGGTACGGAGTACTATGATAGCTCTTTAGTCTATAGACTTAATATTGTTCTTATTTGTTCTTCTGTCATTTGGAAAACCTTTGCAAACGGGATAACTTGAGGGTTTCATAAAGGGATTCTGTACATATACCCTTATACGAACAAGCCCTACACACACCCATCCTCCATAATGCCCCGCTTTGTTCTTTTCAGCCACTTTTTGACCATTCAGGCCGATCCCCCACGTTTCAAGCCGGATTGGTGCTAATGCCCACCCGTACACCTGCGTTCCCACACACATAAAATGATTGTACTTTATAAAACACAAGTCTTTACAATTTAATCCAATTTATACTTAGATTTCCCCTTATTAAAGGGATATATTGTAATTTAATTTTGACATCTAAAATGTAATACCAACTAAACGGTTCCAAAAAAATAAGTCCCCCCTAAGAATTTTTGGTATAATCCAAAAACGGCTTGATCAATTCTCTTGTTTTAAAGTTTGGAACATAGGCTGATTAGTTATGCATCAAGTGAACGGGGTTTTATTGTTATCTTTTATCATCTTCACTGAGAAACACAGCCATTTATAAAATTTTCGGCCAAAAAAAACATTTTTTATGCAAGACTTTTGGTTTCAGACCTCTTTCACTTGAAGAAAATTAATCAAAAAGGAATGTTTCTATATTTTTTTTGTTTTTTATTAAAACAACAAGTTGAGATGTTCATGAATTAATTTTTACACATTTCAAACATGTTTTATGGTTCAGTGAGTAATCATATAGCCATTTTTGAAATTTTATCAGCAACAAAAGTTGCACTTTTCTAAATTGGCTTTCTCAAGGCTCAACTTGTTACAAGCGGACAAGTGAGGGACAACACCCTTAGAGGACTTTGCAGCAAATCTTGCAGCATGCGGGGAACCAGCTTGACCAACAGCAAGACATTAATAAGCTGCAGCATTCATTTTAATTTATTCAATGAACCATAAAAAATGTGTTTGAATGTGTGACACCTAAATCAGGAAAAGCTTAAATTTAATTAAATTAAATTATGCTTCTTTTTGATTAAATTACTCACTTAAAGGGAAACAATTGTCAAACATAAATTGAAGCATAAAATTTTTTTTGGCCGAAAATTTCATAAATGGCTGCATTTTGCAATGAAGATGATAAAAAGTAGCAACAAAAACCCGCTCACGTGATGCATAACTAATCAGCCTATGTTCCAAACTTTAAAACAAGAAAATTTATCAAGCCGTTTTTGGGTTATACTAAAATGTCTTTATAGGGGGGACTTACTTTTTTGGAACCGTTTATAAATAGTATTGTGATAGAATATGTATTTTGCGATTTACCAAAATGACCTTCTTTCTGAATTCTATTTTTATTCTACTCGAATTCTACTCGAAATTGTTTTCGCTGTATATATTCAAGTAAAATAGAACACCATCAAATATACGCCGTTTATTCCATCGTGTGTGTAGTATATTGCTGTCAACACACACAGGCGATTCTTGTTTTTGATATTGTTCATCTTTCTGCTTGAAGAGTATTTGTGAAAAGTTTATTCAATATGATTTGGAGTGGCAGGTTTTTAAGTTTGAGGTTTATTTAATACGTTGAAGATGTCAAAATTAAAATCTACTTTGATGCAAAAATGACTCTAATATACAGTCATTTGTATATACCATTATTAATATTCTGATAGAATCGAAATATTCAAACTTAAACTTAACTTTCATTCACTTTTCTCTTACCAACTCTCATTTCCAATTATTCTTTTACCAGATTAAAGGAGGATTTCGTGATCCTAGCATCCTCTTTTTATGACATTTTTCAGTAGATATCCACGAAAAAAGCTTATTTCCAAAATTTCAGTTGATTCCGATTTTGCGTTTGCGAGTTATGCATGATTATGTGTATTACACTGCTCCATAGACAATGTGTTGTAATTTCGTTCTGGTGCACCAGAACGAAATTCAAATTTGGCGATATTTTTGCTAAACGAATTAATCTGCAAGAAATATTTGGTACATAAACATTATGTAGCCAGAGGTATCCAGTGGTGTAAAAATCTCAACTTTTGTTGGGAAAAGTGGGGGGATGAGACTGTGGATCACGAAATGCCCCTTTAATAAAGATACTCATTATTTTGATATCTAGTAGCGTATAAAACTTTCAGATTACGGTACTTCATTAAAATAGTGTTTGTATTGATTAGTAATTCTATCGTTAGAAAGCTGTAACGGCACTATTCGTTGATCTCGAAAAACAATACTTGAGGTATCTTTGAAAGTTATTTTAAGTATGATTTAATTATTTATATTGTAATTTTGCTCCGTCATGATATTAGAGTAAAAGTATAGATACCTTTATCTTAAATTTGAGATACTGTGACGAGTCGCTTAATGATTCAAGGCCCAAAACACTTTTTTCCCCAAATTCAATTCAGAATGCGCAACAAAACACACTGTTTGATTAAGTTAACAATATTTAAGTCTTTAATCAAAAGTAAAATATGATTTATAATGATTTGATACATAAATATTAAATACATGCACAATCAAATATATCTATTATAAATGTTACTTATCCAGCAGCCTTCTTCTTGTTGTTCAAGTTCTATTGTTCTTGATGTATATCTTGATTCACTTGTCCTGCGAAGATCACTGTTCAGCGAAGTGCACTGAAGACTTTTATATCCTTTGCATAAAATCCTCGCATGGTTGACTATCTCCAAAATGGTGCTATTTTCACTTTTTACACAATTTCTTCAGGAAAATATTTTCTGTAAATGTAAACACAATTCAAGTGTTTTTCTGGGCTTGCTAATGTGCTTACATTCCAATTCCTTCAAAGAAAGGAAATTACGAACCAGGTATATTTTATGTAGTCAATATACTACTACCTGCCAGTAAGGTCGGAGAAGATCTAGTTTACGTCAAAGTGCGTGCCTCTCCGCAATTAAATTGTGATTTTGTTGTAAAGTTATATTGGTCAGATGAGCTGCTTGTATGTTGGGTGAAGCTACACTACGTAAAAAAAGTTTCTTCATGGTTAGGAAATTTACCCACTATTAAAATCTAGCGACTAAATAATTGCATGCGGGTGATTGTCCTGCGCTTTTTGACACCTCAATCACTACCCTACGACACTCCTGAGAAAAGATATGAATGTTTAAGTAACACGAGGTCGAAAAATGAAAATTGCAAAAAGGCCTATTCAAGTTTTCAGCATAAAAGAACACAAAAAACAACAAACATGCAGATAGCATTTTTTGTTTACTTGCTGAGCACATTTCAGGCATCATACTGCTGCTTCCAACTTCACTTGAGATTAATCTCTTTTTCTTTCAGTACTTTGTGTGTCCACCGTTGGCTTTCCTTATAGCAGCCACGCGGCGTCTCATGCTCCTAATGAGACGTCGAATGTTACCTTGCTCAATCCCATTCCACTCGTTGATAACGATGCGACGCAATCCCATCAGAGTTGTATCTGCCTTTATCTTCTTGTTGACTCGTCTCTTGAGCTGTTCCCAAAGGTTCTCCAAGGGGTTAAGATCAGGGCTTCTGGAGGGCCACTCACTTGTCTCAATTCCTTCTGTTGTGGTAACATATTGAACATACAGTATCTTCCAAACTGCTGTAATCATGACCTGTTTTGAACCCCTTTTCCAAACCCATCTCTCAAAACGTAAATGTCTTAGTACCCACTCACCTTTGTCTTTGATCATTCATCTGCACAGTAAGCAAACTATTATCCAACATGCATCAAGGAAAATGCTATAAATTCAAATTGAAATGGCGGGAATAATGAAACCGTCTTGGATCAGTGAATCAGCTCTAAAACCATTGAATATATAGGCTTCTTTGCAATTTTTATTTGTCGACCTCTTGGTACTTAAACATTCATATCTTTTCTCAGGAGTGTCGTAGGGTAGTGATTGAGGTGTCAAAATGCGCAGGACAATCCCCCGCATGCGATTATTTAGCAAACGTACAAAACTAAATTTTAATTGTGGGTAAATTTCCTAACCATAAAGAAACTTTTTTTGCGTAGTTTATTTCACATTTTAAGAATACGGTATATGTATTCCTTTACTGTGTCAAGCCTCATGACAAGCAATATAACAAGATAAATAATTACAGTATACCTAAAATAACATTGAAATATAGTTCAAGTATTGTTTTTCAAGATCGACAAGTACTGCCGTTACTGATTTCAAAAGATGTGTGAGTTGTTCGTAAATGTAAAGTTTATTGAACTGAATACACGACGGGTGTTCGAGGGTGCTCTATTTTACTTAAAGATATACAGCGAAAACAGTTTCGAGTAGAATTCGTGTAGAATTCAGTAGCAGGGTCAAGTGCTGTAAATCTAAACTATCTAAATACCGATAAGTTGGGATTACGTTTTAGATGTCAAAATCAAATTACTGTGTACCCCTTTAACATGGTGGAAGGTTACCATGTATTGTATCAAATGGTAAAGCCTTGTGTTTTATAAAAGCACAATATGTGTGTGGCAGTGAGGGTGAGAGAGGCTGGGGAGCGGAGTGTGTTTGTGGGTATATATGACGGGTCATGTCAAAAGGAGACACTTTTGGGCAGGATCGTAATTGGAGAAATAGTCAAAAATCTGCCCGGGGTGATTTTTTCACAATTTGGGTTTGTTGCAAAATTGTGATGTTATTAATGTTAAAAATATTGTCTGATAGTTTCAGACTGGAATATAACTGGCATCTTTTATTTTTTTGAGACATTTTTCAAGGTAATTCCTACTCTCAACATTGTCAATAATATTTTTAAAGGCTGCTATCTCACTTTCCAATTTTATAATACCATAACTTACGAACTCAATATCTTCGCTTAGGAATGTGCGATTTCATTGGAAAAAACAGAATTGTGGCGCAAAATATCGCTATATTTAATATATGTGAAAACCTCAAAATTGAAAACCTGCCCAAAAGTGTCTCCTCGTCACATATAGGGATGGGCATGCAGGTACCTGTTTAGGTATTGTGGAGGGTGGGTAGGGCGTGTGTGTTCGCATATGGGTAAATGCAAAGATTCCCTTTATGAAACACTCCCGTTATGTTTGCAAAACTTCTCCAGATGACAGATGATCAATAAAGTACAATATTTAGTCTATAGGCTCAAGAGCTAACATATACTACGTACCATTGTCCGTACATTTAACAGTTTACAGTAATCTTGAATTTCTTAAATTAAACATATTCTATTCTAAGAATGCCATAAATCGAAATAAACACCCTTGTCAATAATACCTCATTGGTTTAAGTTACATGTTTTTATCCTACATCGTGATCGGACAAGAGTCTTGGTCGGACAGCCAACGTAATGGACCTTGATTAACTTAACTATCGGTATTGCAAATCTGTAATCAAAATACTTTGGAAATTAAAACCCATTAATTTAAAATATGCAACCAATATGACCATTGGGGAAATGTAACTTTATAGGTAACCTTTACTTTGCGTCAATGAATGAAATAATACTATACTAATTTGACAGTTCTACAAATGGAACATCAACGTAACATCAAATTAGGGAGTTTAAAGATTGCTGGAACTCTATTACAGTATAAGGTTGCTAGAACTAATTAATAATAAATGTAGTAAATGAAACGCTTTACGGCTGCCATTCTGATGAGCAAAGTTATTTACTATGTTTCATGACGTTTGATTTATATTCTGATTTCTCATCATTCGTCCGAGTCCCTTGTCGGTTATCTGCTTACTAATTGGACATCAACGTAATTACCTTTTAATTAACGTTGGTAATAACAGCTGCCATCTAAGGCTACCAAATAATCAGTATTAATCATGCCAAGTATTTTCTTATAATTATTAATACTTCATTGACTGAATAAATTTTAGGAATCGTACATTGAAACTGTAGTCAGGTACAGACTTGGCACAATGAGTTTAATTTTGTAGATGAGGTGACCTCAATGTTTATCAACAAAGGCAAGGGACTGGTATATTTTTATGCTTGAATGAACCCCATGCAACCACTACACTGTTTAATAGTCTTATTGTGATGTGGCGGGAGTTTTAAAAACACGATCCCTGAACAAAATATGATGCGCGCGCATACTGTCAGGCAAAAAACAATGGAAATTGTGATGATGCGTGCGCATACTGCCAGGCATTGACGTCAGAAGTCACATCATCTATATTTGTTGAACAAATAGATACTTAAGATCGACAACAAACAATTGATAATTACAATCTTTATTTATTTTGAACATCTAGATATATTTAAAAGTCTCACTTATAAAAATTAATGTACTGACCTGAAAATCCTAAACCTATCGAATCCGATTTCAGCGTGGTGTGAGACAGGGAGACACAATATCCCCCAAAATATTCACTACAGCAATGAATGGAAGATATATTCAGAAATCTGAACCTACATGAGAGGGGGATCAACATACGGTAGATGGCGAAAAGCTTACAGATCTGAGATTTGCAGATGATGTAGCTTTGGTGACAACATCAGTAAAGGATATGGAGTTCCAGTTAAATGATCTGAACCTATGTACGATAGGCTAATTGGGATAACTGATTATAAGTCCTGTCATAGCATTATAAGTCATGTCATAAATGTTATAAGTCATAGCAACCACATCTTATATTTAAGGGCATACGGTAGTCCTATAATGTTAATTGCAACAAAATTTAAAAATTAAAAATTAATCTTTAACCCTAACAGGACCAAGTACTACAAAATACTACTTGATTATGCGCTGTTCGTGTGTGCATCCCACGTGGTGTGATGACGCAATCGCCCTAAGTAATATATAGGCACGGGTTCGCTGGCCAGCGAAGCCCAAGACCCGTAGCAAGGTGTCGCCGACCCAGTGCTTGGCATGCGAGGGGTCTCGGGTTCGAATCCCACCCAGAGCAAACAACTTCTTTCTTTGTTTTCTCTCTTTATTCCTTCCTTCTTTCCCTTCCCGTCGCGAAAAAGCCCCGAGGGGGTTAGGGTTAAGTAGCAATCCATGTGTGTTTTAAAGTTTAATTTAAACCAAACCTAATTGATACCAAATAACATAGTTTTATTTTGGACATAATAAGCTTATGACATTCTTGTTTCTATCAGAAACAAAACGATGACCGGTGGCGTGATTTGTTTCTTCGTCAGGTTTGTAGTCAACATAATAGAACACTGCCCTTTTCTATGATTATTTGACCCCAAATGACGTGTAAATATAAGATGGGGATACTACTCACCTGAGGCTGACTTACCATGTATATCATTTAGCTAGGCAGATTAGTTCTATTAGTTCTTCGTTGCAGACTGTCATAGTTAATATGCGATAATGATGGAATGACAACGGTGCCTGTTACACCTGTATGGAAAGTTAATTTAGCACACAACGCGATATTACGCATAGCCAGGAGCATACAAACAAATGGAGAAGCGGTAAACAAGACTACGTAAGCATCAAACCAAGCGTATTGAGTTTTAATATGCGATTGACAAATGTTGGCTACTTGGCTGGGTCTTAACTATTTTGACAACGGTGAAAAAAATAATTACATTGAACTACTACGCATCGTCGAGCATCGTCAAACTCATCTATTACGGCACGGTTCTTTAAACCCAATATTATTGTACATTTCTGGAATGACCTTTGAATGTGTTGTATATAATAACTATTATTCCCATGATTCTTGAATGATGCTATTCACGATGCCATTGTAAGTTATACCATTTTGGGCAATAGAACGAGTTGGAATTTTAAGCAATCTGGTTTGGGTTAACAAAGATAATCGGAGATAATTATGCTTTCTGTAAATACCAAGAAATGAATAGGGATAAAATGTACACGAGAGAAGTATAAATATAAAATCGTGTTCTGAATACGTTAATTATTTTGTTACAATATTTTTTCTTCTTATTTTTCAGATAGAAATGTGGAACTTGAGAAAAACTTCACCTTTTTGTATAATTTGTCAGTTTAATTTGAGGCAAACGCAATAGGCAATAAACCACCATAATCATGCATGTAGTTTTTTTCTATTTTACTCTCTTACCTTTCGGTCCAAATGATGTTTTGTCCTCATTTTTGCCTAAAAGATTTCACAAAAAGCCATCTACCAAGTGTCAAGTGACTCTTACGCCTCTTAAGCAACAAAATCCATAATTATCAAGTAAAATGTAAATGAAATAAAATGAGATATGCCTAATTCACCCATCCCTGAATGGCACAGTCCAGTAGGTAATGAGATAACGACAAGCGTTTTGCCAATGGAGATGGTCGTACTTTCTGGCTCATGACAATCGATAGTTTCAAACAATAAGTTTTGGTATTGGTTTTGGTTTTGATCACGTGGTTTCCTATTATCCTGCCTAAGCTCTTAACTAACATCATTATCAATACCTTTGTCTGTACCTATTATTAGAAACTTGTAGAAAGCCATTTCGGTTTTCATTTCAGTTTGTTCCATAATCGTGTGACAGCAGGAAATCAGGTTTGAAGTGCAATATTCACGAGCAGAGAAGTCGAACAAGTCAATCTACATTTGAAAGCGTGATTTAGTTTTTGAAATAAACCTAGGCTTATTTCTTTGTGAAAACATATAGACCATCGAAGTATTTCCACCGAGATAACAAAAGAATAGGCACTAGATTGATATATACATTATTATAAACTACTCTATTTTTGTGCATATCGCATCCAGGAGGATCGATAGAAAGCTATACGACTTCCAATATAGGCTGGTTTAAATTGACTTTTATTCATTTAAGTTATTTATTACTCGAAAGAAATGAGAAGAGAGAGGGGGAGAAGAGAGAGGGAAAGAGTGTGTGAGGGAGGTAAGGGGATGGAGAAAGAGAAACAGGGGAGAGAGCATTGGAAGTGAGAAGGAAAGGAGGGGGAGAGGAGCTCGAGAGTGGGTGGAATAGTGTGTTGGGGAGAGGAGATATCGAGTGTGGGGAGGCGGGAGGAGAAGGAGGTTACATAAGTGGGGGAAAGGGGGCAGAGGTAAGATGTATGGGTTGTGCTTTCCGGGTACAATAAACTAATTCATAACCAAATCATCTCCATCATCATGCATTGTTTATTTTTCATACAAATAAACAAATAAACAAACAAACAAAAGTTTTTATGGCGCTTACTTCCAGCACCCATGCCACGCCAATCCTCTTACCGTCCACGTGTGATTGATATCCGATCCATAATAATGTAATTGTCTACATTCAATATAAACACAACCGGATATGTATCCGACATTTGCTTAGCACAATCATGACAATAAACAATTATATATTTATGGTCCTCTCTGCAGTACAATACAGTTGAATTTATTACTCTTATCACTGAGCGAAAAGCGTATGGTATTTGACCAATGAGGTAGTGGCGCTTTACCAAACGCAACAAAAAGCGCTTTACCTCATAAACCAATCGCTGTCGCTTAGCTATGTAGTCAGCTTTAGATATTATGATTGCAGACAAGTCTTTCCTTCTTTTTAATCCGCGGATGTTTGGTTTCTGAAGAAAAGAGAAACGAAAACTTATTACTTGAAACGAGGCCGGCTTGAATACAACATCTAACTGTATTCATACTTCAGTCACCAGCGACAAATTATATATTTTTGCCGTCCGTTCGACCGACCCTACTTGAAAGGTCAGTCCGCACGTAGAACAGGGGTTTTTTCGTCGCCTTACGGTACTATTTGTACAACAGATGTCAAATTTTATATACCTGACTACAATTTGAATATAGGATTCCCTATAATTTATTCAGTCGATGAAGTATTTACATAAATAAATACTTGGCATGTATACTGGTTATTTAGTAGCCTTAGTATGCAGCTGTTGTCGAGGGTTGATGTCAGATTACCAATGTTAATTAAAAGGTTATCACGTTGATGTCCAGTAAGGGGCGCTTCATTTGATTTCCAGGGGCGGGCATGGGAGTTTTTTGAAAAACAAAATCGCCCACTAAGTAAGACAATAAAGTTCGCCTCACCACCCCTGCTCACTGATAAGTAAAAACAAAATCCCTCACCCAACACTGTATAACGGTATACGTTAAAATTGTACAAAAAATCTGCTTGACCCAAATTCTTATGCCATACCTCCCCATCAAATGGTGCGTCCGTATGAAAGTAGAGATCCGACGCAGACGACGATGAGAAATCAGAATATTAATATCAAACGTCATGAAACCAAGTAAATAACTTTTCACGCCAGAGCGGTAACAGTAAAGCGTTTCATTTCATTTTTAATTACAACTGACATGCAGGTGTAGAGAGTATCACTAAAATGTATTA
The DNA here is from genome assembly GCF_039555335.1 of Amphiura filiformis. Lineage (NCBI taxonomy): Eukaryota > Metazoa > Echinodermata > Ophiuroidea > Amphilepidida > Amphiuridae > Amphiura > Amphiura filiformis. The sequence continues at coordinate 28,241,049 of NC_092643.1, forward strand.
ATGTAATATAATTGAAGTAACCTTCAAATAATGCAATAGAGTTCAAGTAACCTATAAACTGCACAATTTAATGTTCTATCCATAGATATTATTATACAATGTTACACAATTACCATTCTTTTGAAGTTACATGTATCTTTAAAAGGCTAAAAAATAAAGCATGTTTCAAAGACCATGGCAGTTTCAAAATGCGGTTTTGTTTGTTTTTGTTGGGTTTTTTAAAAGATTTTTGCAGGTATCGTAATGAAGTAAAAATTTTTCAAAATATTTATCTGAATTTCATGATTTTACGGCACAAATATTTTCAAAAAAGGAAGTAAAAATGACTTTGCCGTTTCAGCTGAAATGGACGCGCTAAGAAAAACGAAAATAGAGGGAAATGGGTGTTTCTGACCTATATTTTGCAACATTTTCTGACTCAGGGGGGTCCCCCAGAGTGGCCCACCAACAAGTTTTCAATTGTCAGCCCCCCCACCCCCCCCACCATCCATGTTGAAAATCTCCCTAAGCCAATGTGCATGTTCTATAATTAGACGGTCCTAATTGTCAAAGTTTCATCATGCTCATGGATTCAATTTCAATTACCGATAGTTTGATTAATCAAAGTGCGTTGCCTTGGCTGTCAGACTTAAATCTTGCCCGATTACGAAAAAAATATATGTAACGTTAAAGGCTGAAGTATGAACGTTTGGACAGTATTTTTGTGGGACATGAGAGCACATCAGACATCGAATTGCATTCTGAATACGTTGAATGTCCTTCTGATATCAAATAATTTTGATTTTTTGAAATTCGCGATATACAGTCGATCGTCTTAGGGTATTTAAATAAAGGCACTTAATGCCCACGTGACCAGATGGGCGCAGACATTACAGCTTCTAGACAGGATGTCTGGAAAGTGACCATTGGCACAGCGGGTGGACGCGGAATGCATGTCCAAATTTTTTAGCAAATTTGTCAATTTTGTATTATTGTACGAGTTTCTGTCGATAACTTTTTTTTCCGTCGGTAAAAACTTCCAAAATTTAGTTCTTAAAACATACTAAAGAAGTAGAATCCCCCCAATGTGTAATTAAGTTGCCTTACCCATTTTCAGCCATTTTGATGATATTTGTCTGGCAAATTCTTAGCATTGTAGCACATCTACTGATCACTTGGTGGTCTTGCTATGGTGGCGCCCATGGGTCACGTAGGCATTAAATTTAGTGCCTTTTAATAAATGGCCTATGGTGACTGATATAATACACATTTCATGGCAAAAATGACAGTCCTCGAAGTAAACTTTATAAATCTAATAATATGTATTAGCTGGAATGACGTGTCTGGGATGAACTGGGATTAGCTGGGATGACATGTTGGGGCTCGAGCAAACTGACATATGAAAATTTTGAGAGAGAAAAAATCAGGACTCAGCGGGGATTGAACCCCGGTTTATTGTTGTTAATATGAGTTATGCACGTTTTGCAAAAGTGTTGTTGTTTTTGCCCTCTTTACAACATAACTCAAGAACCACAGGACCTACAAAATCATATAATGTGATATTTGAATTCTTCTAAACACTCGCTATGAAATGATCAATGCAATTTTTTGCCAAAGCTCCCTACCATTCGCAATATGCTGTGAACTACCAAATCGCAACAGTTTAAAATAGTTGCTAACCTTAAGTTCATTATAATGTTATCAAATAACATGGAATCAAATACATGAAAACCCCATTTATAAACCTTGCATGATAGGATCTGTTTAATTAGGATACTCAATATTACTGTAAACCGTTCAATGTATGGACAATGGGATGGAGTACCATGATAGCACTTAATCATATCGATTAAATATTGTACTTCATTGATCTTCTGTCACTGGGAGAACCTTTGCAAACATAAACGGGAGAGTTCTCATCTTTTTAACACACACACCCCAACATATATGAACTGCGTACTCATATGTTACACCCCCTGTACAAACACCCTTCTCCCTGGGCTACTTCCCTACCCCCCCCCCCCCCAACACACACACACAAAATAATTGTGCTTCAAGTTAATAAAACACAAGGCTTAGCAATTTGATCCTTGCAACCTTTATATCATTTTGATAGAATCGAAAAGTTTATTTTTCTTTCACTTTTCTCTAATCAAGGATCTCTTACAAGTATTTTATACTAGTACTAGATTAATGAAGACACTCTCCATTTTGTTACCTAGTCAAATTTAAAATTTAAAACATTCAGTATCTTCAGCTCACTTCGTTAAAATTATTTTAAAAATTAAAAAAAAATTAAAATTGTTTTGTAAATCTTAAATTTCAATCCATCTTTGGAAATCAGTACGGTACTCATCGACCTTGAAAAAGCAATACTTAAAAAATCTTTCGAAGTTATTTTATTTTTAAGCATGATTTGATTATTAATCTTTATTATTTTTTGCTGTGTCATGATATATTTAAGAACATCGAAAAGTCAACGTATACACAGCTTTATATGCCAATTAAAGTAAGTATTATGTGATAAAAATAATAATATTGCTTGAATCTCCGTTGTCGATAATAATTAATATCGATACCCATTTAAGGTGTTCACTTTGTTATATCGACCCAATCCATTCATTCATACAATAACATAGGTGTGAGAATGAAATGAATCTTCAAACGTTTTTACAATGTTTTCGATCTATCATAACAGTGTTATTATATTTAGCTGTCGAAACTGATTAATTATTCATCCAAATTTGTCGCCGTTGCATATCAACTGCTCACGATCTTTTCCATTACGCAGCTGTATTAAGTCAATGTTAAATGCTGTCCGACCTGCGGGCCAGTGGCATGGCATAGCTATAGGTTTTTGTTTTTTGTTTTGTTGGGATTTTGGGGGGTAGGTTTATGTGTTGAGGGGAAGGGATCTAATTTTAATAGTCCTCAGCACTGAGAAGTAAAAATGTTCTTAAAATGTTTTATTCAAAATGTCTTAATTAAAATAACATTTAAATGTCGGGTTATATATAAAGATCATGAATACGTTTTAAAACATTATTGTAAAATATTTGGGACAAACATTATTTTTGCAATTTATTTTGTCAACAGTTAAATAACATTTTGCTAGAATCTTTTGCATCATGTTTTAATAAATGTTTTATGAATATTATATGTTTTTATACCCTTTATTTGACCCGACATTTAAACCATGCTGTGTTTGCTGGGTATTCAACTGATGGGCGGTAGTCCAAATGGCCAATGTTCATCAGGGTGCTACTGTTTTCTAATCCAATAGAAATTTAGATTTTAGGTCGTGTAGTTACCTAATTGGCCCAGGATAACCCAAGAAATCATCATATACCAAGCTTATTTCCATTGGGTGTACCCTGATAGGAACTGGTTACGAAAAGTCTTTGAGATCACTACATTTGCCCCACAATTCGAATACGGTAATGGAGAGAGTGGATAATCTATAAGTATAACCTTTGTTGCCTTCGCCAGCACCAGGAATTGAACTGGTGGCCTCTTGCACCAAACTCACAAACCTTAACCGATGGGCGACGCTGCTCTTTTTATCATAGCTGGAAGATGCTATCACATCCACTTCTTTCCTCATTTAAAGTTTGCAACGCTATAAATGGATCAAATTCGGATTTGATTTTGTTATAATTATAATATTCCGCATCAGAACCACTTCTATGTAATCGTGTTGATAGTCCGCTACCGTGCGATTTTCTATTCCTGGACTTCAACAAGATTTACGTAGAAATTGGTTTAGATTGCAAGTCGACTAAATCGGCCTGTAATCCCACCAGAGTATTTTTGTGCCTTTAAGGAGCTGTAAAGTTAATCGGTCGGATTTTTTGAAAAAGGAGGTGTAAATATTTTTACAGGGCAAGAGGCAAGGCTCTTTCTTCGTGTTTACTTATACTTATATATGACCGAAAATAAGATGCTTCATATGGTGGTTGTTTGCAGAGGGGACATAAAGACTGGCAAGGGAACTCACCATAAGGGGAGATGGAGAATCCCTCATGATGTTACTGAGATCTGTTTGAATAACCCTTAACAAATTGTGAACCAACAGCCACACCTACGGCACACAGTTCACAACAATCAACGAAGACCGTTACAAGAAAAATAACACGCGTAACATTTCACGTGCGTTTTATTCATCCAGGATATTACTATAGATTTATATTGATTTTTTTTACTTTTTGTGTTAAGAATAGATTAAAAACTGTGCTGCAGCTTTTCTCTTTTCCTCCTCTCCCCGACACTAACCTACCTGTTTAAATGTGTGCATAGTGCGAGTATGTAAACGAATATTCTGTAGCCTGGGAGGCATAGTGTGTAAGAAAAGGCGAGGTGAATATTGAGTTCAGTCTGTTTGCTATATTTCGTGTTTTTCCTTCATGGGACACTGGTTGAACAACATGATGTAGTTATCTCAGTTGGGCTTGTGTTTTCATATCTTGTAAAATTCATGTTATAGTCTTTTCACGACGATACTTACTTGGAGCTAGAGATAATGATTGTTGCTGCAGCTCACAATCAGTACATCAGCACTTCCGGTTATCTATATACTGTATGCTCGTTTTACCCCCTTTTCGCTAGTAAGTCTGTAAATCTCGCGTTAATATAAGATACGTTTTCTGTCGGGCGGGAATACTGCAGCCTATAGTGAAGTTAAAAGTGCTCCTCCATCGCTCAAGCATGAAACCAAACGTGCGAGGAAAACCAGCTGTAGCATACTATACTAGGATTTCTCAATACTGCCGTTTTTTTATATTTCAATATTAAACAATTTATATATTTTGTCTGAGGTGATAGTGTTAGGAGATATTTTGACAGCAGCTTCGCAACTACATTTCTTTGTGCAGTTGCATTCAACAGTTTGTGAAATGCACTGACTGAAAAAAATTACCGACGTGTTGATGATCAACTATAATTGTGATTATCTGCAATCTGTTTTGGTTGTAATCTAGGGGCGGTCCGATTTGGGAATGTCAACCATGTATCTGACACAGCATCACAGAGGAATTCAACAGTACCAAATGGTTAGAGGATGAGTCTGTTGGCTCCTGATGCTGTAACCATATCTACAACAGCAGCAAGAGTGCATGCGTTCTGCACTGATGGGATAGAGTCGTGCAAAGTTCATCACAGCGACGCCTAGGTCACATGTTAATCGTACATCTACTGGATCGGTAATTATTACTCATATCATTCGAAAAATCTGCACAACTATAGGATATATAATGTGTCTATGTGTGTGAAATATTGAAAACAACGGATATACGATCATCCATGTGGGATTGCGTTGTTTATATATCATATTTTGCCAAAGAAAGTACGTCTACATCTTCGATGTCTCTCCATGCTTGTTTTCTGATGTTGTGACACGAACTGCAAGAGTTGCATCACAAACAAACTTGTATGTGTATATGCCGACTAGCAGAGTCTAAATACAGGGAATAAAAACAAAGCAAAGCGTGTCCTCCAGCAATGATTAGACTACCTTCCACGTGATAATATATGGTCTATTATGATACACAATTATATGAATTTGCAAGTGTACAAATGTACAATGGAAAGACTACTATGCTCAGTTTGGAATTCATCTGCTTGTAATGCAGAAAAACTACTCGGATACGGTAGACGTTGTGGTGGTACTTTTTATTTTGGCTTCCCAGGTGGCAAGGTGTGTAAGATACAGCTCTTCCTATACGGTAAGTACACACATTTGATTCTGACACCGGTTATTTTAAATATGTTCGATGTAAGAGATGAGGTTCATAAATTGATATTACTTAGTGTTTTAAAGTTAAGAGTCACAGTTTAGTTTAGCCCCAAAAAGGTGGTTAATTCTCATATACATGGGCGTTGCGACTTTGTCAATATCGTTGAAATGTTCGTGGGTGTCAGGGTTTTTTAACAATTCTCCCCAAATTATAATTGTTAAATTTTCTTGTGGTTGTATAAATTATATGACCATGTTTATTTTGATTTGATGAATTCATCCTGAAGAAAAATTTCAGTGAAGACACTCACGGTTTTATATGCGTGTGTCTTAAAGTCATAATGTACGAATATAATATGAAATTAGGTTAATATAGTTCAAATCTGATTTTGGGCATATTTGTAATGTTCACATATATCCCATACGCCTAACGCCTAAATAGAATCGTCCAATTCGTGTAGTCAGGACAGCGGAATAATTTTGACATAATAATTAAGACCAAAATAGAAGTGGTATTTCCTTTGCTTTACCTTGTTATTTCGGCTAAAATTGAACAAAAATACATGTATTTCATGACAGTTATTACTAATATTTTTTCAGCACTTAGAGTAAAGATTATGGCTCAGATTTTACACAGGTATTGTAAGTTATAATATGAAAAAACCTCTGTAGCGACAAGAATAACATTGTTCTTGGAATAGAATACAAGAATGTAAAACCATACAAGAAAAAACCTTAGTGTGCAATGTGAAGTGAGTGTATGGGGTTGACATACATAATTTATGATACTGTACTTTGAATTAATTATACTGAAATAATTATCTATAAGATAGTGGATTACAGAATTAGAGCAGTGACCACACCGTCGTTGACATCCTTTATTACGTCCAAATTCTCCCATGTTTTAACCAAACATGGTCAAAGTATCATAATTGCTCTCATCTCAAAATCATACATAACAAGTGTCTTTGTTATTTCAAAACCATACTGTGTGATTCCCATCGAATATTAATTTTGTTATTTTTTTCTTAAAAGCTGAAGCAATATTAGTAATAACTGTCAGGAAAGGTTTCTGTTTATTTTAAGCCGAAATAACAAGGTAAAGTGAACCAGCTATTTTGACCGTTTAACGTGGAGTTCTATGTGGGACTGAATGTCTGATTACGACATTATGTTACTGCTCCGTTGACCTGCCAAACACAACAAATTTACATTTAGGTGTAAGTTTTGGACAAATAAGGCAAAAAAATAACCAATTTCATCATTCATTATCTTTAAGACTTATGTTCATAATGTAAAGCGCCTAAGGATGATAACCTCAAGCAGTTCTTCAAAATGGAAAACCATCAAGTTGCGTGTTAGTAGACCCATAAATTGGTTCTTAATGTCTTCAGAGTGTCAATACTCAATGGCGGTAAATCAAATCACACCATGCCTAGATTTAAGAAGCTTATATTGATGACGAATACGGTTAATGATGCTGAAGACCATGATCATATACTGATGCGGATGAAACTATAGGAGGAAAATAAAAGAAGCTGAACGACGTTAAGTTCAATCTCTATTAACCTGCCTCCAAGGGG